>NC_069389.1:110411692-110721692 GCF_027475565.1 Acinonyx jubatus | reverse complement strand
ATCAATTCTTCATGCGGAATAGTATCTGACCCAACAGCCACTCTCGGTTTTTTTCATCTTTTCCCAGCAGGGAGAAACCCTTCACATGCTTAATTATCACCTTTCTAAGCCTACGTCCAGAGATCTCCCAGGATTTCTGATACAGCACATTCAAAAAATGACATGAGGGGGGAGGGGGCTGGGTGAAATACGTGAGGGAGATTAAGAGGCACACACTTCCAGTTATAAAATAAAATAAATAAGTCACGAGGATGAAAAGCACAGCTTGGGGAATATAGTCACTAATATCGTCATAACTTTGTGTGCTGACATACAGTAACCAGACCAATCGCGGTGAGCATTTTGTAATGTACGTGAATGTCGGATCACTACGTTGTACACCAGAAATGAATATAATCTTGCAGGTCAACTATACGTCGATGAAAACACAAAGAGCAGAAGCAAACAAAAAGTAGCAAAAAAAAAAAAAAATGGTGTGATGGCAAGTCCTCAATCTGTCCCTGGTCCTTCAGCTGGCCTAATGAGCGGGGGCATTTGAAAAACCTGTCCCATCCCTGAGCACTTCTGCCCGCAGTCTCTGCACAGATCCTTAAAACAAAAACGGGATGTGCAATGATTAGAAGCATCTGTTTGTCTGTTCTAATCCTCAGCAGTCGTCTATGGCTTTTCAAGTCTCGCCTCGATGGCCCAGATCCCAAATACGTTCCTACTACGTGAAAGGCAGCCTTCGCTTCCATGCTTGAAAAAGATGAGTTCTAAGCATCAGACCAGGCTAACTGTGTCCTATGAAACAATGATTAGAATGTGCATTTATTGAATACATACTATGGGCCGGGCCAACTGTCAAGATGTCTTCCTAACATTATTGGATTTGATCCTCGCATTTTCTTTATCACCATTTCACATATGAGGGAAACTGAGACTCAGAGAGTCTAAGTAATTTGCCCAAGTTCACGCAGCTGGTAAGCCGGAGAACTTGGCCCGTAGCCCAGGTGGCTCTGACCCACCGTACAGATTCTTTAGTTATTGATTTCACTGCCTACAGAAAACATGGCAACCCTGTTCAAGACTTGGTGGGTTATTCGAGGCTCTAGCAACTCCCACTGTGGAACAACTGAAGGCAAGTACAGGTCTCACGCAGTGATCAGCAAACACTCCAGTAGGATAATAGTTGCCTCGCATGGCACTATATCCGTTTGATGTTTTCAACCGCAGATGTACCGGTGTAGTTTAATACAGCGCCATTAGAAACCTTTTCTATGAGGGGAGGCCCGGGTGGCTCCGTCAGCTGAGCGTCTGACTTCGGCTCAGGTCATGATCTCACAGTTCGTGGGTTCGAGCCCCACGTCGGGCTCTGTGCTTTCGGCGCCGAGCGTGCTTCGGATCCTCTGTCTCCCCCGCTCTCTGCCCTTTGTGAGCTCGCTCTGTCGCTCTCAAAAATAAATAAGCCTTTAAAGGAAGAGAAAACCTGTCTATGCAGACTGTGTTGTTGGGCGAATTCCTGGGCAGAAAATGTGTATTATCACAGTGAGTTTCCCTGAGGGTGACCAAGAACACAGAAGGAAAGAAAGCAATTGCCCAACCAGATTCTGAGTTTTAAATGCAGCTTTTTCAGAGCAGGGACAAAATGAATTAGTGCAGGAGGTAACCAGATGGTGGGGACAAGGCATTGCTTGCCTCAGTGGTCTCTCAGGAGAGGTAAGGAAACAGGTTTTCTGAAATATATAAACTAACCCAGCTGTTCTGTTTAGGCTCTCTGGCTGCAGTAGAGTCTGGAGTTGAACTAAATACTGAGTCTGAAAACCTACCCAGCCACACCCTGACATAAATTCTTTTGCCGTAATGTTAAAAATGTTAGAGGTTAGGGGCGCCTGGGTGGCTCAGTCGGTTAAGCGTCCGACTTCGGCTCAGGTCATGATCTCGCGGTCTGGGAGTTCAAGCCCTGGGCTGACGGCTCGGAGCCCGGAGCCTGCTTCGGATTCTGCGTCTCCCTCTCTCTCTGGCCCTCCCTCGTTCATGCTCTGTCTCTCTCTGTCTCAAAAATAAATACACGTTAAAAAAATTAAAAAAAAAATGTTAGAGGTTAAAAAACTACGTGAATACTGCGTATTTGGTGGAATCTCTTCATGGCATCAGTCGGGGAGAGACTCGGGATGGAATTATAAGCTAATTGTGAGTTGTGGGACTTTTGCATAGATTAGTACTCTTCAAACTTTAATGTGCCTGCCAGGCACATGGGATCTTGTTAAAATGTAGATTTCGACCCAGCTAGTCTGGGGTGGAGCTTGAAATGGTGCCTTTTTAACACGTTCCCATGTTATGCTGGGTGGCAAGGCTCAGTGTACCTTCTCAGGAGTGAGCTAGCTGGGCTGCTAGCTGAGTGAGGGAACCACCTACGTCAGGGGAGGATACTACTGTGTATTCGTGTTGAATGGAAAACATGGACTTTGTTTTTTAAGTGACCACGCAGACTTCATCAAAATTAATTTTTTTTGCCCATCAAAAAATAGGAAGAAAATGCCACGCCTCAGAGTGGGAGACACTAACTATTCGCGATACATCTATCTGATAAAAGGCTTGTGGGAAGTATGTACAAAGGACTCCTAATACTCAAACATGAGACGACGACCCAACAAAAATGGGCAAAAGGCTTGCACAGACTCTTGACTAAAGAAGATACATGAATGGCCAATAAGCTCTTGAAAAAGTGCTCAATGTCGATAGCCCAGAGGGAACCATAATGATCTGGCAAGGGTGTGATACAGCTGGAAGGCTCAGACACTGATGGGGGAGGTGTAAAGACTTACAACCTCTTCAAACACCTGGCAATTTCTTGTAAAGTTCGACATAGATCTTCCCGATGGCCCAGAAATTCCACTCTTTAGTGTTGTATTCGAGAGATGAAAAACTTGTCCACGAAGACTTGGACAAGAGCCTTCATAGCAGCCTTATTCTTAATAATATCAAAGGATGACAGCAATGTAAAAACTCATCAGCAGGAGGACGGGAAACAATCTGTATTATATTCATCTAATAAAATACTACCGCTCAATAAAAAGGAATTAACTGCTAATATATGCAACAACATGAAGGAGTCTCAAAACCATTACGAGAAGTGGAAGAAGTCAAACACAAAAGAGTAGATACTTTAGATTTCCATGTATATGAAATCCTACAAAAAAAATAAAACTAATCCGTTGTGACAGATATCAAAAAAAGGGTTACATACATACTGTCTACTTTAAATGAACATTTCCCCTCTAATTTCAAAGTCATGTGGTTCACTGAAGAAAACACTGAAAAACATAAAGAAGAAGGAAATAAATTAAATACTCCTTTTTTTCCACCGAAGGCCACGATTAATGTTTTGCTATATATCCTTCCAAAAATATTTTCTCTTCATATTTATAAATGTTTAAATCTTACCTGAAACGGATTGCTTATCATTATTTTTCAATTTTGAAAACTTTCCCATGTTAATATTTTTCACTGGAATGGGTTTTAATGGCTGATTAGGATTCTCTCATATGGATACGGCATGACGTTTTTATTAATAGACGGACACTCTTCCAGAAAGCTTTAGTCACTCACAGTCCTACTCAATGTATATAATAATAGCATTGATCTCATTTGCTTACATACAACATTGGCAAAACTATATATACTATCAATGCTGTGTCACCTTGATATAGTAACTCGTGGTTTTAGTTTTCCTTTCATTGATTATTTTGTGGTTGAACATTTTTTTGCCACTTTTACTTTATTATGTTTTAATTGCCAGATTATATTATTATTATCTGTTCCTCTACGGGCACGTTTACTTTTTTCCTTATTGATTTCCAAGTGATCTTTATATATTAAGCCTAATAGCTTGTTGTTTGTTTTGGTTTGTTTTAGTGAGCTCTATGCCCAACGTGGGGCTCGAACTCATGACCCTAAGATCAAGAGTCACATGCTCTACTGACTGAGTCGGCCAGGCACCCCAAGGCTGTATCTTTTATCACGTGCATGGCCAAAGTTTTTCCTCTTTTATCACTTGAACTTTAACTGTCTTCGTGATAAATTTGTTATGCAGGTTAATTTTTATGTTGTCAAGCCCATCAATGCTTTTCATTTTTCTTTCTAGTAATAATGGGGAAAAAAAGAATCATTAAAAAAGTTTACATTAATTTGCTCCAATATGTCTCAGAAATATTGATATCCAGAGAGTACAAAGAGCTGGCTAGGACCAGGGAGAGAAAAAGGGATGGGCTTGTTGAAGATAACACCCTGCCAGGATCCTGGAGGATTGTTAGAAGCTATACAATTGGGCGGGGGCGGGGGGGGGAGGCCGTGGAAGTTTGGAACCTGATTCCAACCCTTTCAGCAACATTAACAAATGGATCTCAAATAGGCAGGATGCCAAAGGTCAACTCACCTGATGATAGAGATCTGTCTAATGTACTTCTCTGTCTGCTGTGCAGCACTCTGAGGCCAAGGGTCTTGCCAAATAATTGCTATGGAGGCAGCTCACTGCTTGTGGCACTGGGTACCAGATGCGTCCCTTGGACCATTCATTACCTAGACTGACCCCAGCAAGGATCATTGCTGTCACTAGGGTAAATGGCTTTATCAGTGAGGCCTAATTACCACTCAGCACCATAATAATTTCATATGTCATTACAGACGTGACCAATGAATTCTGATGTAACCTCCTTTGATTCCCAACACACCGCCCCTCCGGGCTCAGTTTGCAAGTTGTTCCTTGTGCAGGAGAGCCTTTCGACCAACTCCACCTGACCCATATTCTACCTAGCCCAATTCTGATGAACACTCTGAGGCATTACAAAGACCAAGCTCAGTATACATATTTACAGACCACCTCCATGGTTTCAGTGTCTACCCATTACAAACTCACAGCTCTGGATGTAACTTCAACTCCGTGTTTGACGTAGTACATATACGATACTAAGAATATAAATGTGCCACGCAATGGGAGCAAAGGAGCCATTTTCCTCTGCTTCTAAATGTGTACTCTCTCTCTTTTGGCGACTCAAAGTGTGGTCCAGGGACCAGCACCCTGGGCAGCATCTGGGAACTTGTGAAGTATGGATAATTTTAGCAGATATCCTAAATCAGAACCTGCATTTGAACACTGACCATTGTCACAGGTGATTAATATACAAATTAACACTGGAGAAGCATTCCTCTAGACTTCATCAAGTGCAATTAAAAGAAGACATAAATTAAAAATTGCTATGCTGGTCTAGCCCAGGAAATGTCTACCTAGGTAGTTAACTCACACTGGCAACATCTAGTATTTTGATGGCCTCTGTACATTCTAGAAAGCAGTATACTATCACTCTAAGATCCCCTTTGTGAAGAGTAAATATATCTTATAGGTTATCCTTTGCTAAGCCTGACTGATTTCCATCCACATTCCCTGCCTCTCTCTTACCCGATTAAAATCAATACTGCCCATTCAAGAATTTCAGGTGAGTTTCGTATGGTTGCTTCCTATTGGCTTAGATTTTTGTTACCTGAAATGGTTTGATATCATTGCAAACTTGGACATTTTTTTCTGGGTACTCTTATCTCCAAATTCATATGCTAATAAAAACACTGGTGCCAGAGTTTACTCAAAGAGATTCTACTGTTTGTTCACTCATTCAATAAATATCTAGGAAAGATAACTAGCTAGCTATGCAATGACAAGTCAGAGAGATCACAGGCAAAGACAAGACATTCACAAGTAAACAGGTTCTTTGTAATCCAATATGATAAGTGGTATGAGGGGGGAAGTATTAGGTTGGACATATTGTATTGCCAATGCTTGACCATTTTTATAAAGCATAATTTCATATGGTTTGATTTAAGCTGGGACATTAGGGGCAAGGAAAATCTGGCTCTGTGAAAAAGGACGATGAGAAAAATCTCTGCATACAAAGTAGTCTCTATTTAACTGTACCTTTTATTTCCTATCTCTAAGCTGATTTCCTGACCATGGATAAAGCCCTCTGTCTCTTCGCTTTATTCTTTTAATGAGTAGTTTATGGGTTTTATGATAAAATGTCACCATTTTTTAGAGGCCACTTCTTTCCTGTTGATGATAGATATCTGGTCAATTCTTTTAGTTAATTTCGAACACAACGCGTTATAAATAGACGGTGCTGAGGCTTGTTATTAGGGCGGCCAGATACTCTCAAAACGTGGCATAACCTCAGTATCGACCAGTTTACTCTTTGATGAACACTCTATCTAGAAGGCAGTCTCTCTATTCCATGCAACGTTCGGAACATTTCTGCAATAAGAGCTTCCTCTGACATCAGGAGAGATCTAAGGAATTAATTCCTGGAGAAGTCTGCACATTAGGAACGAGCAACAGAGATTCTGAGTGAAGGGGCCAGGGAAGGGAGGATATCAGACGCTTAGGGGTAAGGTCAATGCCACTGCAATTTCAAACTATATAGTGAATGAATCATAATTGGAATATCTTTTCTGAAGCTGGCTAGAACATTAGTCTGTAAGGTATTTGACAGTGAGAACTTTGATTAATATTCAGCAGTATCGTATTGTGATAATGAGACTAAATGAAATCCTAGACTCGTGTCACATGCACAAAGGCACATACCCTACAGGTGTATTTTAACCACTACTTACGACACAAACATCTGGCTCATTACAAGAACATGTTACGATACTGCTGAATATTAATCAAAGTTCTCACTGTCAAATACCTTACAGGCTCATGTTAAGCTTTCAGGAATTCTGCACACCAGTTGTGAAACACAATCATTATTAGATAATGTAGAGTCAAAGAACGGTCCAAGGCCTACAACGCCTACCAAAAGCTAAAAGGACAGCACTGTTGCAATCGGTAGGGTTGACGGTATAAGGGGTCTTAGTTTCATGATGCAATTTGTGTGAAGGCGAGAAATAATTTAACATAGTCCATATACCCGACTTAAGAACAAGAATTTGGAGGGGGGGAAGAGAGGATTGGGTTGCAACTGCACTTGCCAACTCATGGTTAAACTGTAACCATGCGATGGTTACGGACGGAAGTTTGGCAAAAACCAACAAGTGCGATGGAGTGAGAATGAGTTGGCTGCAACATTTTTTAATAAAGAGAACTGTAACTTTATTTTGGCTTGTAAGTCACGTGGTATACATCCTCGCTATCAGTAAAGTTTAAATAGGCTACGTATACACACATACATTCCCCTCCTCCGCCCCCAGAGCCGGGCATTAAAACGTTACTGGGCCAAGGCTGGTTAGTTGGCCAAATTCAAGCCATCTTTCGAACTGAGCAAAAGAGCTCTTTTAAGCTAAATATAGGCACAACTGAGAATGAATGTGACAATCACTGCTGTTGCCCTTATGGTAAAACAATCAGAGCAGTGCATCCCAGATCAGACTGACTGGCTGGTGGACGAGTTCAACCCAGTGGTTTTTTGGTTGTTTAGAAAACAAGTGTGACTGCTCAAAAGTCATACTCATTAGACAGTTCCTGTTACACGGGTGGAGAAATTGAGACAATTTGGATGACATTTGACAATGAGACAAATGACAATTTGAACTCAAGACTATATCTGAGCATATCAAGAGCTTAAACAACACAAGCAACTCTGTAGGTTTTGTGTATGCCAGTTTGGCTAATTTGAGAAGCTGCCCGTCGGGTCTCACTATACATCCTTGTTTGCTTGTGTGTTCACGTGTTCTGGGTTGGAGGAAGGGATCCATTCTGTGTCTGGGTAAATAAATGTGGATAGAATTTTGTGTCTGCAGGTACACGTTTTGAAGAAGTCTTCAGGTTTAAGAGCTGTTTCTAGCTACATGAAGGAGATATGTTTATGCACACGCGCGCACACGCGCACACACACACACACACACACACACAAAGGGACTGCAAAAGCCATTCAAAATACCACAAGCTATACTTCCGCTAAAGAGGTTCTCATCAGGGGTAAAAAATAACTTTGAAAATTTAATGGAAAGCTTGTGTTATTACTGTTCCCCAGTAGGAAATAACTGCTACCTTTTGTGAAAAGGAGGGGGGGAAGTTGATGGCTCTACTCTCTACTTTCTTAAGAAATCCTGAATATCTTTTGAGGGCAGTCAGTACATTTCAACAAAGCCTACATTTGAAGACATTTTAAGCCCTGAAAACTTAAGTACAAGTTTACTAAGGCCTTAACCAACGTGTCATTTGACAAATCCCGTGCATGTGCATATGTATGTGAATGTGAGTGTGGGGAGAGGGGGGCAGGGAGGCCGGGAAGGAACGGGAAAGAACCCTGGAGGTACCGCCGTGTTCTAATGCTTCTCAAATCTGCTTTCTTCATTCCTTCATTCATCCAACGAGTGTGTACTCAGTAGCTACAACTTCTCTTGGAGTTTACATTACATACTAGTTTGGGAAGACAGACAATAAACAAATGAGGAAACAGAATAGTTAAAGAATTTTCGGAAAAATCCAAAGGACCCAAACATGTGATTGGGGGATGCTGACTTGAGAAAGAATGGGTAGGGAGGCTGCCTCTAAGAAGGCGCCATTTCAAGTGAGATCTGAAGAATGAGAATGAGGATATTCTAGGCAGAGAAAATTGCAAACACACAACTCTTGAGACGGAGAAAGGTATCGAGGGACATAAACAAGGACCCTATGGTAATAATACAGGCAAGACTTTTAGATTCTGCTTTTCCATCGAATGAGTACAGAATACCTTTTTTTGTATTATAATAGGATGAACACCAGTAACATCAATAATAGGGAGGTAATTGTTTTTCTAAATAAAGTTTTGTTGGAACACACATAGACTCATTCATTTATATATCGTCTATGGCTGCTTTCGCTCTGCAGTGGCAGAGGTGAGTAATTATAACAGAAACCACGTGGTCGGCAAGTCCCTAAAATAATTATCTGGTCCTTTTATAGAAAAAGTTTACTGGGGCACCTAGGTGGCTCAGTCGGTTAAGCTTCCTACTTCGGCTCAGGTCATGATCTCACGGTTCGTGGGGTTTGAGCCCTGCATCGGGCTCTGTGCTGATGGCTCAGAGCCTGGAGCCTGCTTCGGATTCTGTGTCCCCCTCTCTCTGTGCCCCTCCCCTGCGCACACTCTGTCCCCCTCTCTCTCTCAAAGATAAATACACATTAAAAAAATAAAAATGAAAAAAAATTAAAAAGAAAACAGAAAAAGTTTACTGGTTCCTGCTTTGAAGAATTAGTTGATTAGGGTACCTACTGCGTGTCAACCTTATTATGGACACTGGGTAGACAGAGATGAATGAGACATTTTCTCTGCTTTCTCTGGGATAATGGCCCAATTATCCAGACCTTGAGAACTCTCCTAGCTCCCTCCTCCTGTGCCTGTTTGAAATCAGTGAGGATATAGAAAATTTGAACACCATCAAATAACTTAACCTTGCTCAGAGAGCCTTCTACAGTGCTAATCATATTCTACCTTATGATATGCTCACTCGGGTATATTTTTAAACCTCTACCCCTGTATTGAACCTTCTTAAGAGAAGGGATGTTACCATCTACATAAAGCAGATACTGGTCTGTCGTTTCCTTTTCTTGTAATGTCTTTATCTGGTTTTGTTATCAGGGTAATTTTGGCCTCATAAAATGAGTGGGGGAAGTGTTCCCTCCTATATTTTTCTGACAGAATCTGTGCAATTGGTATTTTTTCTTCCTTAGACATTTGATGTAATTCATCAATGAAGCTGAGTGGGTTTCCTTGCTGGAAGGTTTTAAATTAAGAATTCAATTTCTTTAACGGATGTCATGATATTCAGATTTTCTATTTCTTCTTGTGTCAGATTTGGTAATATGCTCGTCTCAGCACATTTTTTGTTTAAGTTAAATTTATTGGTATGTATTTGTCCCTATTATACTGTAATGTCCTTCTAGGCACTGCTTTAATTGCTTCCCACAAATAGTGATATGTTGTGTTTTTATTTTCATTCAGCTCAAATGTTTTCTAACTTCCCTTGTGATTTCTTCTTTGACCCATGGCTGTTAAGAAGTGTGTTGTTTGTATCCAAAATATTGGGGGATTATAGTAATTTTCAATAAGTGTTTATTGATTTCTAATTTAATACTGTTGTGGGCAGAAAACATACCCTATGTTGTTTCAGCATTTGAAAAGCTATTTAGACCTGTTTCATGACCTAGAATATGATAGGCCCCATGTGCCTTTGGAGAGAATGCGTGTGCTGCGGCTAATGGATATAGTAGTCTGTAAATTTCAGCAAGGTCAAGTTGTTTGATGGTGTTCACGTTTTCTACGTTCTTTCTACTCGTTTAACCAGTTACTGAGAGAGCAATGTTAAAATCTGCAACTAAGATTATGCTCTTGCCTAACTCCTATTTTGGTTCTGTGAAGTTTGCTATGTAACTCGATGCATAAACATTTATGATTGTTATATCTTCCTGATAAATTGATCCTTTCATCATTACAGAATGTTCCGGTTTATCACTGGCAATGTTCCTTGTTCTGAAGTCTACTTCTTTAAATGTTTATTTATTTATTTTCATGGGGGAGGGGCAGAGAGAGAGGAGAGAGAAGATCCCAAGCTGGCTCCATGCTATCAGCACAGAGCCCTATGCGAGGCTCGATCTCAAGAACCATGAGATTGTGATCTGAGCCGAAATCAAGAGTCAGCCCGCTTAGTCAACTGAACCATCCAGGTGCCTCTGAAGTCTACCTTTTTTGATGTGAAATAGCTACTTAAGCGTTCTTAAGTGATCGATATTTACATGGTGTATATTTTTCTTTTTTTTTACTTTTAATCTGTGTGGGCATATTTAAAGTGGGTCTCTTAGAATGTTTGGTTGAACCTGCCTTTTTTATTAGTTTGACAAAGTTTGCGTTTTAATTGGTATGTTTAGACTATTTAAATTTGATGTAACTATCTGTATGCTTGGGTTTAAATTTACCCTATGAATATTTTGTTCTATTTACCTTACCTGTTCATTCTCTTTTCCTCTTTTCTTCTTCCTTTATTTTAAGTTTACTTATTTATTTTGAGAGAAACCGAGAGAGCATGAATGGAGGAGGGGCAGAGCGGGAGAGAGAGAATCCCAAGTAGGCTTCGCAATGTCAGTGCCGAGCTGAATGTGGGGCGTGAACCCAAGAAACTCTGAGATCATGACCTGACCCAAAATCAAGAGCTGGTCACTCAACTGACTGAGCCGCCCAAGTGCCCCATTTCCTGTTTCCTTTTGTTTTTGTATTTTGGGTTTGTTGTTGTTGTCTGTTTTTTTGTTTTAAGATAGATTTTTTTCTCTCCTGTTGGCTTATTAGTTTTATTTCTTGTTTCTCATCTTAATTGATGCTCTGGGGTTTGAATATGCATCTTTAACTTGCTACAGTCTATGTTGAATATTAATATATCACTTCATGTATAATGTAAGAATTCAGAAACATCCCTCCCCAACGTTATGCCATTGTTTTCATACATTTTACTTGTACACGTTATCTAAATCACAATACATTACTATTTAATTTTTTTTAATTTTTTTTTAACGTTTATTTATTTTTGAGACAGAAAAAGACAGAGCATGAACAGGGGAGGGTCAGAGAGAGGGAGACACAGAATCTGAAACAGGCTCCAGGCTCTGAGCTGTCAGCACAGAGCCCGATGTGGGGCTCGAACTCACGGACCGTGAGATCATGACCTGAGCCGAAGACTAATTTTTTTTAAACACTCATGTATTTTGTTTAAAAATAATGACACGTTTTACAATATTCAGCATTCTCTTTATTCCTTTGGGTAGATCTGAGTTTGCACAGGTATTATTTTCCTTCGGCCTGAAGAATATTTCTTGTCAATTGTCTCAGTTTATGTTTGCCTGAAAAAAAAAAAAACAGTCTAGGGGCGCCTGGGTGGCTCAGTTGGTTAAGTGTCCGACTTCATCTCAGATCATGATCTTACGGTTCGTGAGTTCGAGCCCTGCATCAGACTCTGTGCTGACAGCTCAGAGCCTGGAGCCTGCTTCGGATTCTGTGTCTCCCTCTCTATCTCTCCCCCACTTGCACTCCGTCTCTTTGTACAAAGTAAATAAACATTAAAAAAAATTTTTTTAAACCCAGTCTAGATTGACAGGTGTTTTTTTCTTTTTTTCCACATTGTTTCTGATAGAGAATCAGGGTCTATTTTTACCTTTCATTTTTGACATGTAATGCTTACTTTTTAAACTATTTTTAACATTTTCTTTTTATTACTAGTTATGATGTGCCTTGGTGTGGTTTACTTCGTGTTTTTTTTTCTGCCTGTGCTAGGTTGAGCTTCTCATATCTGTACATTTACGTTCTTCATCAAATTTGGAAGATATTTGGCCATGATTTTTTGAAATGTTTTTCTGCACTCTCCTTCCCCTCTGGAAATGTGATTATACATTTGCTTTGTCTCTTGATAGTGTCCCAGACATCATTGAAATTCTGATCTTTTCAGTCATTTTTCTCTATGCTTCGGTTTATATAGTCTCTACTGTTGCTACATCTTCAAGTTCAATGACATTTTCTTCTGTGGTGTTTAATATGCTCCGAAAATTCTCCAACAAACATTTCATGACAGCTATTGTATTTTTCAGTTCTCAAATTTCCATTTAGTTCCTTTATAGAGGTCCGATCTCTTCTCATTATATATGTATATGTTTTCCTTTACATGTTGAACATATGTGTACGACTTGTTTTAAAATCTTTGTATGCTAATATGCCAATTCTGAGTCTAAATTTTTGACTAACTTTCCCCTGGCTATACATCATATTTTCCTGATTCTTTGAAGGCCTATCAATTTTCGATTGGTTGATGGACATTATAAAAGTTACCTTGTTGTGTGTCCACATTTGAGTATCTTCCTTTAATGAGGAACTTGCTTTGGCAGGCAGTGATTTCACTCGTAGATCAGCTCGATCACTTTATGGCTTTCGAAAAAACTTTGTTAAGTGGAATCTAGAGTAGTTTTCATTCTAGGACTATTTTAATCCTGCTACTAAGGTGTGATTATTTTGGAGGCCAACTCATTTGCCTGAGGGAGTGCTGATCCAAGACTGGAGCTCCGGCATGCCTTGTAAAGAGCCTGTGCTCCTAACCAATATGATGTCCAGAGATAAAGCTACCGAGAGGGGCTCAACTGATGGCAATGGCAGTGATTCCCACTGGAGTTTGGAGGGGCCATCAGTTTTGAGCTGGGATGGTCAGAGGCCTTGCCGGGCAGGAGGCACCTGATCTGGCCCTCGAGGGTGGTGAGAATTCAAACTGGCAGAGAAGAGAGTAGGAAGATTTCCAGGTAGGGAAAATTCCAGGGACGCAGCTGTAGAAATGGCAATGCTCAAGGCAGGACTGGGACTGAATTATCCAGCTGGGCTGGGCTTCGTAGAGCAGAAATAAGGCAAAACAGCAGTAATGAGGGCCCATTCTGTCACTTCTCAGTGATGAAAATTGGGGCATGGACAGTTTGGGGAAGCTTTATACTTCCCCATGGTGGTTCCGCAAAGCTTTACGGGGCAAATTTGAAGAAAGCAGAGCCGCCCAGCCTATTAACTGAACTGGAGCCACGTTCAAGGGCTAATGGAAAACACATAACGTACCATTTCTGGTCCGGCTTTTTGTAAAGTAATAAATTGCTTCGAAAATACAGTACTTATGCAAATGTGGTATTACTATCAGTTACCACATTTACATAACCATCTGCTACATTTTCAGAGCTAAGCTCAGAAATCTTTCCACTCCAAGACTCTAGATAAGGCCTTGCAATACCTATCAGGCTATGTCCCACCAACAGACTTTGAGGATGGCCAGGAACCCATCCTATGAGTATTAAATCAAAAACCATCCGGACAAAATGCTTATTAATAGATTTTCAATTAATTAATCTTGGGCTTGGACTTTGCCTGCCATTTCTACCCCACCATTTGCTAAATACGCACCATCGTGGCCTGGAAACTTCCTCTGGCTGTCATGCACTCAGAACCTAGCAAGGTGCAAACAGAGCTTCACTCACTTCATCACTTGTTCAATCAATCGACCAACAACAAACATTTATTGAGCATCTATGATGTGTCAGACACGGCGCTAGGAGCTGGACATATAGATATGAACAAAACAGACAAAAAATGCATGTCTTCGTAGACCTTACCTTCTAGCGAGGGAAACAGAAATGAATTGACCTCAACTGTGTCAGATGGTGATAGCAAATGAAAAAGAGCTAACGCAGGACAGACGGACAGGGTGTGACTAGGTCTGGGAAGCTTTTCTGATGAAGTGACATTTAAGCAGGCCTGAAGGAAGTCAGGGAATGAGCCACGCGTGTGTCTGGGGGAGGGCGCCCCAGGCAGAGGGAACAGTAAGTGAAAAGCATCTGAAGGAAAAGCTTGCCTGGCACATTCAAAAACAAGCCTGAGGACAATGTGTCTGGAACACAGCGAACAAGGAGGAAAGTGGCAGGAGCTCAAGTTCAAGAAACAGGCAGCCACACAATCATATAGACTATGGGAAGAAGCTGTCTTTTACTCAGGGTGAGAGAAGAAGACGCTAAAAGGTTTGAGCAACGGAATGGTATGTTTCATCAGAGGTTCAGATTTAACTTTTTGGAATAGGGTGTTTTATAAAATCATTCTCCAGTATGATGACAATTTCTAGAAGCTGAGCTTCTTTCTTACGGCTTCGCCTCCTAACCTAGAGTAAACGAAAGTTCTGTGATCGAACACAGTTTCTTCCGCCCCAGGTCTATCCTTACCTGACTTACCTCCGAAGTGTAATTTTAATACTGGGTACTACTTTGGGGGCACTCACTCTGGGCCGCGCACTCTCCTAAGCACCTTATGTTAACAAATTCAATCTTCACCACGTCCCGAGGGGGTGAGTGCTATAATTAGACCTGTTCAACAGATGATGGAACTGGGAATTAGAGAGTTAAGTACTTGCTCAAAGCCACACTGTAAGTGTGAAGGCCAGCACGTAAACCTGCAATACTCCAAAGATCGTGTGCTTCTGCTCACTTGACCATCTGCCATTCTAGAACCACGCTTTCAGGTGAGACCTGAAACCTGTGGACAAACCCCCTGGCCTCACTGCCTCCCTAGATCTCTGCCTCCTGTCTGCCCTTCCACGGAGGAACTTTTCCTCTGCTTCCATTGCTCTGAACTCCAAACTTGTTTGATGTGTTCCAATTTTACTGCTCCAGCTCCAAAGAAGTGGCTGTGATCTGGTTTCTAGGCTGCCCTTCAAAGCCACAGTGAATCTCACTCCATCCCCAGGAAATTTGCCTTCTTCCAGAACAGTAAAGTTTGGGTGTGCATCAGCTGGACAGCCTCATTCCTTGTAGTGACATTTCCTCTCGCCCCTCTGGGGAGTTCAGTTTGATCTCACTCTGAGAAGCCAGCAAATCCATCTGGAAGGTACAGGGCGTCTTCCTCTTACTAGTGTTCTAATTTGCACCCTGGAGAATGTGACCTTCTAATGCCCTTGGTAACGTCAAAACGCCGCCGGCGCCTGCGATCTTTCGACACCTCCTGACAAACGGAAGCAGTGCTTTTCCCCAAGGTTCATCCTTTTCCTCCCACAGTTCACATATATATACACATAGGTCTGTGCACATACATTTTAACATATTAAGAATGCATTATCTGGCGGATTCTCCATTTGTAGCTGATAAA
This sequence comes from Acinonyx jubatus, assembly GCF_027475565.1. NCBI lineage: Eukaryota > Metazoa > Chordata > Mammalia > Carnivora > Felidae > Acinonyx > Acinonyx jubatus. Next base: position 110,706,045 of record NC_069389.1, on the reverse strand, counting down.
ATGCATTCGAAGAGGGAGCTGCTTGACGCTTCCCAAGTGCCTAGGTGTGGAACAATGACTTTGGGTGGCTCCAGAACTGGTTGAGCGTATGACGAGAGAGAATGCTAGAGTCGGAAGCAGAGCACCACCAAATGATTTATTTAAAGCCGCCCCGGAGACAAATCAGAAATTGTTAATATAATACATGAGCAAAGAAAAGTGATTGGAATATAAACTATTAGGAAAACTGGGAGAGGACCTAATTTGTATCGGATATGCAGCATTAAAATGTAATGAATTTTGTAAAGCCTGGAGTTTACTGCAACTGGCTGTAAATACATAGAGAAATAATTCATCTTCTTGTGCAAAAAAAAAAAAAAAATGGTGTTCAGATGGGAGGGTTGTTGTGACGCTTGCTCCAAAAGCTGCTTTGTTTTCAGAGTACAGCTCTTTCACCTCTTTGGTTTATTGTTTTCTTTTTTAAATAATTTTTGATGTTTATTATTTGTTTGGGGGAGGGGGCAGAGAGAGAAGGAGATGCAGAATCGGAAGCAGGCTCCAGGCTCTGAGCTGTCAGCACAGAGCCCGACGTGAGGCTCAAACTCACGCATCGCGAGATCGTGACCTGAGCCAAAGTTGGACGCTCAACCGACTGAGCCGCCTGGGTGCCCCCCGGGATTGTTTTCTTAACTTCTCTTTCTGCCGCTTCATTATTAGTGTATAGAAATGCAATCGGGGGTGCCCAGGGGGTAGAGTTGGTTAAACATCCAACTTTTGATCTTAGCTCCGGGTCATGATGTCAGGGTCATGAGTTCAAGTCCCGCCTTGGGCTCTACGCTGGGCATGAAGCCTACTGAAAAAAAGAAAAAGAAGAGATACAATGGATTTCTGTACACTGATTTTGTGTCCTGTGACATTGAGTAAGGTCCTGTAATTATTACTGAATTCATTTATCAGTTCTAGTAGTTTTTTGGTGAAGTCTTTCGGGTTTTCTATATATAGTATCATGTCATCTGCAAATACATCAAAATGAAAAGCTTCTGCACAGCAAAGGAAACAACGAACGAAACTAAAAGCCAGTCTACAGAATAGAAGAAGGTATTTGCAAATGACCTATCCGATAAAAGGTTAGTCTCCAAAATATGTAAAGAACTCATATAACTCAACACCAAAAAAACTAATAATCCAATGAAAAAATAGGCACAAGGCGTGAATAGATGTTTCTCCAAAGACATCCAGATGGCCAACCGACCCATGAAAAGATGCTCAGCATCACTCATTCTCAGGAAAGGCCAACCAACACCACAGTGCGATATCACCTCGTACCTGTCAGAATGGCTAAAATCAAAAACTCAAGAAACAGCAAGTGTTGGTGAGGCTGCGGAGAAAAAGAAACCCTTGTACTCTTTCGGTGGGAATGCAATCTGGTAGAGAAATTAAAAATAGGACTATCCTATGACTGAGGACTCACACTACTGGTATTTACCCAAAGAATACAAAAACACTAACTTGAAGAAATATATGCACCCCCTATGTTTATTGCAGCATTATTTACGACAACAAAATGATGGAAGCAACCCAAGTGTCCATCGACAGACGAATGGATAAAGAAAAGGCGGTACACACACACACAGGTGCACGCGCGCACACACACACACTGGAACACTATTCGGCCACAAAAAAGAATGAAATCTTACTGTTTGCAACAACATGGATGGATCTAGAGTGTATAATCCTAAGCGAAATAAGCCACTCAGAGAAAGACAAATACCGTACGATTTCACTGATATGTGGACTTGAAGAAACAAAACAAATGAACGTAGGGGGAAAGAGAGGAAAACCAAGAAACAGACTCTCAACTATAGAGAGTTGATGGTTACCAGAAGGGAGGTGGGTGGGGGGGGGGTGAATGAAATAAGTGATGGGGATTAAGGAGGGCACTTGTGGTGACAAGCACCGGGTGATGTATGGAAGTGTCGAATCGCTCTGTTGTACACCCGAAACTAATACAACGCTGTACCTCAACTGCGCTGTAATTTTTTTAAAAAGCCGCTTTGTGCTTTTTGTCCACAAGGAATAGTGGGGTTATTTTCTAATATTTTCAGTCAAACACTCATCTATGTGTCATGGGCTTGATAAAGCCTTCAAGTATCAAATGGAATCTGTCACTGCAGAGGGCACTGAGGTGACCCCCCGAGGGTTCAAGGAGCTGGGTATCCCTCACATTCCTTTTGTCAGTCAAGGAAACTGAATTGATTGGTTAAGCGCTTTTCCGTCTGCTCTTCCCAGAAAAAAATATCTCGCAGTAAGCACTTGGCAAGCCTGAACCCACAGCTGGGCCAAGTGTTACAATTTTGTCTCTGGCTGTTTTCTTTCTGTCTCGTACCTCGAGATGCCTTTTCATCATAGCCCGGTGACACTGGGGGGCCTGGAGGATCCTTTCCCCTGGATTGGTAAGCTTCGTGGCTGCTTTCTTCCCGTTTTCCTTCTCTCCCCTTCTTTCATACCCACGCCAGCAGCTGGTGTGTGGTTGGTTAAGTGCAAATTCACTTTGGTGCTGACCAGCAGCAAACAAAGCTGAAAAGAGCTAGTTTCTACCTAAAGTGACATTCGGAGGAGCCACCGAGGGATGACGGCGCATGAATGGCTACTCCGGGATGGTGTTTTAACAGGTGTGAGAATCAGGCGGGTCTAAGGTCTCGGAGGAACTGTACCACCTTTTCCAGTTTTACCAAGAAAGAATCGACTACGTCACCGGATACACGTAAGGTGTATGGCATGGTGATTTGATTTCAATAGACTGTGACATCATGACCACGATAGGTTTAGTCAACATCCGTCCTCTCATATGGATAAAACAAAACAAAACAAAAAAATCCTCCTTGTGATGAGAACTCATCTGGACTATCAGACAGATGTTGGCCAGGTAGTATGTGAGGAAGCCACGGAAGGAGCTGAGAAGGGCAGGGTAGGGAAGGGAGGTGAAGGAGAGGGAGGGGACGAGATGAGAGGAGAGGAGTAAAGGCAGTGAGCGCCACTCGCCGGAGAAAATTTCACGGAAGAGGAAGCCGTGGACCCGAGCTTTGAAGGATGAGTAACTGAGAAACTTCGTGGAAGATCGAGGCAGAGACATGACGAATAAAGAGGGGGTAGGACGGCTCTAGACGGTATCATTCTCTCATTGCTATATCCGCGCCCCCCCCCCCCATAGTGCCTGGCATATAGTAGTTGCCTAATCAGTATTTGGGGAAGGAATGAAAATAAGTGCAGGGCTTTGGGAGCACACAGAAGAGAACTGCAGGATGTGAATGCTGAGTTTGGGTAGGTAAAGCGATGAGCTGCGTTCCCGTGCACACAACGCCATCTCCTCTGCCCAGGGATTCAGAGTCTCTGGTCCTCCCCAACCAAGGCATCCTAAGATACATCCCCTTCTCCCTGGGCTTCACTCACTTTGACACTCTTCAGGATCGTGCTTTTTAGAAATACAGTGGCCTGAATAATGGTCATCAGTGGCTTAACTATATCTTTGTTCGGTCCTTGTATCATGTCATTGTTTCATCCTTCTCATGAATTTCTACTCTTCTCCCAACCCAGTTCTCACCGCGACCATGGGACATATGCGGGGAATTTCATCCCTAAGATGTTAGTGATGGTATCTGAAATTTGGCTTTCCAGTCGGAGACTATTAATAGCCCCCAAAGTGTGGCCGCTGGGGACTTAACTGTGGCCAGTTAAGACACCCCCCCCCCCCACTGTTTGCCAACAGGACTTCAGAACATGCCGCTCTGGAGACAGTGAGTGTAGATAACGAGTTTCTACATACTTGGGTTCAAGTTTTAACCGTGACACTTAATCTCCAAATGACCTTAGGCCAATTTCGCTAGCTTCTAGATGCCTCAGTTTCCTTGTCTACAAAATGGGGACGATGAAAATTTATTCAAAAGATTGTCTTCAGAATTAAATATAATAATGCATGTAAAGAGCTTAACAGATGGAGAGGAAGCCTCATCTGTACCTGATATAAACAATTTAGATGATGAGCCTTGGATCTTTCAGTTGATGAGATTTAAATGAGATTTTGGATTTGAGCTGATGAGACGATCAGATTTAGATTTAGATGGTGTGACTTTGGACTTTGAGCTGATGCTATAATGGGATGAGATTCTTGGGAACACTGTGAATGTATTTCACACTTAGAAGGGATGAGTCATTGGAGGCCAGAGGACAGGTTGTGGTCGGCAGAATTCTAAAACGGCCTCCAATACTCCCATCCCCCTTGGTGTATAATCCCTTCTCTTGACTGTGGGCAGATCTGTCAATGTGATGCCTATCACACCTGTGATTACACGATGTGATACATGTATTACATGTATGGTAAAGATGAAGGGGCTTTACAGATGTAATTAAGATCCCGAACCAATTTGACTTTGAGTTAATCAAATGGAGACTATTCTAGGTGGATCTGACATAATAAGAGGAGCCTTTTAAAGGAGAGTGTAGAGATCAGAGACAGAAGTCTCTCTCCTGCTGGCCTTGAAAAAGCAAGCTGCAAGGGGATGAATTCTCCCCCAAACCACATCTAGGCTTGAAAGAGAACGCCAAGCCTCCGATGAGACTGCAGCCCCAGTGACACCTTGAGTGTAGACTGAGACTGAGCAAAGGACCCAGTGAAGCCACTAAGTTTGCAGTGATTTGTTACACATCATAGGTGCTTAATGAATGACAGTTCCCTTGTACTGCTTGTCTGGATCTCTGAGTGCCTGGTACTTATAACTTCTGTCTTCCATTACATGGATTTCTTCCTCTTGCGTCCCATGCTTGCCATCAGACCTGATCTCCCACGACTTTCCTTAAGTGTTCCTGGTTTCCACATACCCAGCCCTGCCCTGTCTGAGCTCTGCCTGGAGGTCACAGCGTTCCCCTGGCTCCTCTGTCCCTGTAGCCACAGCTACTCAAGGGGCTGGTGCTGCTTATCCTTGAAAGATTCTTCTCTACATTCCTTTGCTCTTACTTTGGTTGGCAACCTTTGGTGAGGCCTCAGAGTCCCTTTGGCTGTTCTAGCCAGATGTCTTCCACTCAGGGAGTTTCAGCTGCCATTGTTGACGGCTTCTTAATGGGCTTGTCATGGAGGCGTGACAGCTCCTGAGGGTGCTGTCCTATCACTTCAATGCTTAGTCCCTGGTGCCTCACAGTAATTAGTTAATCTTCCCAAAGCTCCTCGTGCTTTTGTGCCAGGCGGGCACGGGAGCACTCCTCCCGATCTCAGGCCTGTGGGCCAAATCTAGGGCGCAGCTGTGGGTGTGCTGGGCCACAGTCGCCCCCTTCGCATCTTCAGGGGCGTGCATGGCCTTGGACCTAAGCCGAGGGTTGGATCTTTTCCTCCGATGCAGGAAGCACCCAGACGACGGAGAGTGCCATCTCCTCGGCTGGCCTCACGGCTCCCCAAGCAGGCTTATCACTGCACATGAGGAAACTGAGGCTCACTGGGGTTGATGGACTTGCTCGAGTGGCAGAGCCAGGTCAGTCGGACAGCAAGGCCCATGTCCTTGACTGTTTATCATATTGTTTTAACCTGCCGTCCAGGGTTACGGAAAACTTTGGCTCAGAAATTGGGAGACTTCGTTTTGGGTGCTGACAGTGCCGTTCATTTAATATGTATGCGTGGCAAGTCCTGTTTCTGCCTCTGGGAATCTCAATTTTCCCATCAATAAAATGGGGGAAAGAGAGAGGACTGTTCCGTGAGATGACCTTTTCAGTTCTGCTCTTCATAGACCCTATGAAATATACATCAGGGCCTGGAGTTTACCCGACCATATTGGAATACCATGCTTTGTCACCGTAACTGCTCAGGGATCCAAGGCCACTACCAATTTTAATTGATAGGCTATGCTAATGAGACAATGAAAATTGATGGTTGATGTCAGGTTGTGATGGATCATTTCTTGTCCAATCGATACATATTTGCTTAATGCCTGTTCTGTCCAAAGCAATGGATTACGTGCTGGGGGGAATTCAGACAAGGAGGGAGAAATAATCGAGGATGTGGGAACCAACTGCTTATCTGTATTCTAAGACAGCAATGCCTAAGAAACATAGGATACATAATAAGGCAATCGGCTGGGGTAGTTGTCAGTGTCTTAGCTTGAGATACCAGAGATCTAGATTCCAGACTCAGCAGTGAGTTACCAACTCACTGTGTCACCATTGCAGGACACGTCTCCTCCACTGGGTCTCACTTTCCTGAACAGTGAGAAGGTTGGGCTCGAGCCTATCTGAGGGAATTTTCAGTGTTGACATTACGATATTCTAGAAGACGAGATCATTTTTAGTGGAGATGAATGAAAGGGGGTATTCGGTATTGGATTCCCAGAATCGTTCCCGGGAAGAAGGGTGGATGGGACAAGGGGAGCTAAACTGGGCCTTAATAGATGGAAAGTGGTAGGGAGTCGTAAGAAAAAGTGGAATAATCGCATTTTGGGTCAGCTAAACTGCATGAGCAGAGGGCTAGCGGATGGACTTCGAGGGCTGGCAAGATATCCCTACCCAACAAGTAATCCAAAGTGCTGAACTGCAGCTCACAAGCAAGGTCTGGCCTGGAGCTGTGGGGTGGGGGGGGGGGGGGTTATCAAATCTAAAGGCAGAAAGGGACTGCTTTACTCCTGCTCAGGCTTTCAGTTCTTCCTTCTCTCTACTGACTTTTTTATCCTTTGCTCGCAAGCATCTCCATTTTCAAGGTAACATTTTCCTTGACCCCTCCTCCCATGTCCTTCCTCCCTCACCTAGCTACCAGTCTTCGGCATCTCCATGTGTCATGCACTCTTCTTTCCTCTGCATTATGGACTTCAGATCTAAGCAGCTTCTAGAAGCAAAATCACGGAGATCCTCCGTGCTCTCACATCACCAAGTTCGATGTGATGTTTCTCGGTTGCTTCGTCCTTAACCTCTGTATCGTTTTGGTGCTGTTGATTCCCTACTCTTTGTTTCAACATCCTGTTCCCTTGTACCTTGATTTCTTCTACTCTTCTCAAGACTACTTCAGAGAATGTGCAAATGGTGAATGAGAAAGAGCGGTGGTAATGAGGGCGTATAACCATCTGAAGAAATTGCAGATCTAAATAAACTGTGATAGAAGAAAGATCCCTATTTTTAATATATTTATAATAGTAGCCTGGGAAAGTGTGGCAGGGAGCTTTGTGCTTGGCTGCCCCTCGCAATATACAGACACACCATTCATGGACACAACCAACTCTTTTCTTTGTTTTACCCCTAATAAATTGTAAGTGACTCCTTAGCCTTCTTCTGTCTTTCAACGTGGCCGGCATAAGACTTGAAATCACAGGAAAGAAACCTGAATTGTCTCTCAGGGGAGAACAGGTTCCCTTAGAAACGTTTACGCTGATCTTTTTTTTTGTTTGTTTAAAAAAATTTTTTTTAACGTTTTTATTTATTTTTGAGACAGAGAGAGACAGAGCATGAAGGGGGGAGGGGCAGAGAGAGAAGGAGACACAGAATCGGAAGCAGGCTCCAGGCTCTGAGCCATCAGCCCAGAGCCCGACGCGGGGCTCGAACTCACGGACCGTGAGATCGTGACCTGAGCTGAAGTCAGACGCCCAACTGACTGCACCACCCAGGCGCCCCTACGCTGATCTTTTAAGAAGTTTGTATTATTTAGTGAGTGTACCGTTCTCTTCCACAGCTTCTTTTTGTCTGTTTTGTGAGAAGATATGCTAAAGCAAAGAGTCATCAGGGGCCAATTTTCTCATAACCAAAGAAACAAGGGCCTGGAGGTAAAGGGCTACCCTTGGGCAAATCAGAGACATTTGTTCTCCTGAGAAGACAAGGTGACTACAGGTGCAGATACAAATTTGGAAGAATAAGGGCAGGAAGTTGAGAGTATCATGTCTCTGAAAGCCTTTATGTGCTCGGGAAAGGAAAAGGCAATGTCACATGTTAAGACATACGGAGGCAGGCATGGGGCTTCTGGTCCAATATGGTAGGCTGGGCATCTGGAAATCCCACGGAAATTATTGTAAAGCCATCGATATTCCAATAAGTATGAATGTCCAACAACAAGAGGACTAGCAGAGGGACCACCGCCGGATGAGAAATATCTAGAAAGGTCATGGCTATTGGGGTGAGACAGAGGAAAATACAGCTTAAAATTTGTGCGGAGGCGGCTGTGGCTTAGGAGGTAACTGAGCTGCCTGCCAGGACCACAGTAAGGCTCCGAACTGGGAGAGGCCAGGGGACCCCTGCCTCATACATAACAGCACTCTGTTCACTTTCCAAAGGCAAAGCCAGCCAGCTGATAGGCCACACATCCCAGATGCCTAGAGGTCCAGGCAGCTTTCCTATTGCTTAATTCTTCAATATGGATGGAAAACCGAAGATTACTGGCGCACAACAACATGAATGACAAAAACCAAGATAAGCGGATCAAAACCAAAAAGGCCAGCAAACTGATCGCTCAGGAGACAAAATCTTACGGTGTTCTATTGGAAAGAAATGGTCAGACAACAAAGAGAGCATTCTGCAAAAGGAAATGGTCGTGAAATTACTGTGTTTTAACAGAAGGATCAGAAGATCAAGTCGACACAATTTCCAACAAAGTTGAATGTGAAACAACAAAGATGATCATAACGGTATTTAATGGAACACTTAATCGCAACACCTTTACATACGTCAACTCACATAATCCTCATAACAACTGTATGAGGCACTTAACTACCAGCACCCACTTCTAGAGATGAAGAAACCGAAACGTGGAGGGATCCCAGGTCGCTTAGCTACAAAGCAGTGCGACTAGGATTTGAATCCAGACAGTCTGGCCCCATGCCAGCCTTCTATTGCTGCTGTAGCAAACTCAACAGTGCTCATGCTTTATCTGACCTGGGTCTTTGCTTAGTTAGGGTTCAGCCTAAGTTTCCCTTGAGCCCACAGGGCCTCGATGGCCTGCCACTCTGAATAATCTTCATGCCAAAGTGGCCCATCTTGGGCCCTCCTTCCCTCAGCCTCTACAGTTACATGGGTGTACATGCACTTAAAATAAGAGCCTATTATTGTAATTGAACAATAGCGCGATAAAGTTGATTTTTTAAAAACTCACACCAGCAGGTCCAACTGATAAGAATTCCAGAATGAGAGAGCAGAGAAAAATGGAAGGAAGTTATCCTTGAACAAAAGTAGATGAGTTTCCCAAGTCTTCACGTGAAAAGGGCCCAGCTAGTGCTCAAAAAAAAAAAAAAAGTATATATATATATGTATAGGTATATGTAAATGTATATGTATGTATATATGTGTGTGTGTATATATGTATATAAATATATATATATATGTGTATATATATATATATATATATATATATAGTGACTTGCTTTCTCTCTTGCACACACATACATTACTGAAAAGTTTCAGAGCAGCAAGCATAAAGTGAAAATTCCAAAGACTCCCAGAGATACAGGATTGATCAACTATAAAGGAATAACAATCAGGCTGCCATCAGATTTCTGATAAACAACGTTGGAAACTAGAATAGAATAAAGAAATACATATAAAGCTATAAGAAAACCTAGAATTTTATCTCACTGCCACTATTAGTCCAACCTCATAGTACAATAGATTTTTTCAGATATGTAAGGACTCAGAAAGTTCATCTTTGCAACTCCCTTTTTTTTATGAGAGAGAGAGAGAGAGCATGAGCATGGGGAAGGGCAGAGGGAGAGAGAGAGAATTTTGAGCAGACTCCACACTCAGCATGGAGCCCGACATGGGGCTCAATCCCACAACCTTGGGATCATGACCTGAGCAGAAATCAAGAGTCGTGTGGATGTTCAACTGATTGAGCCACCCAGGTGTCCTGTAACTCCTTTTTAAAAGGCATTTCCTGGGGCACCTGGGTGGCCCAGTCGGTTAAGCGTCCGACCTCAGCTCATGTCATGATCTCACGGTTCGTGAGTTTGAGCCCTGCATTGGGCTCTGTGCTGACAGCTCAGAGCCTGGAGCCTGCTTCCTATTCGATGTATCCCTCTCTTTCTTCCCCTCCCTCACTCGTGCTCACTCTCTCTCTCTCTTTCAAAAATAAATAAACATTTATAGCAGCACTATCAACAATAACCAAAGTATGGAAAGAGCTCAAATGTCCATCAATGGATGAATAGATAACGAAGATGTGGTATGTATATATATACACAATGCAGTATTACTCGGCAATCAAAAAGAATGAAATCTTTCCATTTGCAAACTACATGGATGGAACTGGAGGGTATTATGCTAAGCGAAATTAGTCCGTCAGAGAAAGACAAATATCATATGACTTCACATGTATGAGGACTTTAAGGTACAAAACAGATGAACACAAGGGAAGGGAAGCAAAAATAATATAAAAACAGGGAGGGGGACAACACAGAAGAGACCCTTAAATATGGAGAACATACAGAGGGTTACTGGAGGGGGTATGGGGGGGGATGGGCTAAATGGCTAAGGGGCATTAAGGAATCTACTCCTGAAATCATTGTTGCACTAGATGCTAGCTAACTTGGATGTAAATAAAAAATAAATAAATAAATAAATAAGTGAAAAAAATTATTATGCAGTTTTAAAAAGCTGTAAATAAATAAACAAATAAACAATTAAAAATTAAAAAAAAATAAAAAGCAGCTCCTGGGGGCATCTGGGTGGCTCAGTTTGTTAAGCCTCCAACTCTTGGTTTCAGCTGGGGTCATGATCCCAGGGTCATGGGATCGAGCCCCGAGGCAGACACCATACTGAGCACAGAGCCTGCTTAGGATTATCTCTCTCTCTCTCTGCCCCTCCCCTCCTCTGTCTCTCTCTAAAATACAAAAAATAAATAAAAGGATTTCCTGCGGATGCAATCCAGCAAAATAAGGGAATGAATTATAAAGAAGATGTTAGATGCACCCTAGAACAGTATTGTAGAAGAGGAAATTACTTAGATTGTAGGCCTGGAACATGATGAAGTTTGAGTTAGAGCAGGTGGATGGAATGTTCTCCAGAGATTCCCCCCACAAACACACACACACATACACACACACACACACACACACACACACACACAAAAGGTCTCCATAGATAAAATCATGAGTGAAAATTCAAAAGGACTGCTAAGGGGACTGAAGCAGTCCAGCCCCTATGGACTCTCAAAATTGATTGGCCGTGGTTTCTTTTGAGTCCCATGCTGAGGAAATGTTAGTGGTAATGGAATCAAAATTGAGCAGGAGAGAGACGAGGGACAAAGCAAGGAAGAGGTCCAGAACAAAGCAGGGGAGAGGAGAAGGCCAGAGAATCTCAGAAAGCCAGCCATTGTGAACCCTATGCCCAACGATATAGAATTAATTTCCCTTAAAAACGGACAACCAGGGGCGCCTGGGTGGCTCAGTTGGTTAAGTGTCAGATTTCAACTGAGGTCATGATCTCACAGTTGGTGGATTTGAGCCCCGCGTCGGGCTCTGTGCTGACAGCTCAGAGCCTGGAGCCTGCTTCGGATCCCCTGTCTCCCTCTCTCTCTGCCCCTGCCCCAGTCGTGCTCTGTCTCTGTCTCTGTCTCTCTCTCAAAAGTAAATAAGTGTTAAACAATTTTTTAAAAAATGGACAACCAAAGTTTCTCCAGGCCAAATCTTACACAAAGTCATTATAAAGGAAAAGAAAATAAGAGGCATAACATTTGATAGACATTGAAACCCTGCCAGGAAGACGTGGCCACAAAACATAAACATCACAACTTAGGGTTTCAAATGCACAACAATATATTAAGAAAACGATACAGTAAATGAAAGAACAACATATATCAGAATTTAAAACGCCCAGAAGGAGGTAACAAAACTCACCAAAGAATTATAAATAAAAAAGAATCCTTGGAAAAAAGGGTAAGTAGAATGAAGGAGCGAAAAAACACAAGGGTGCCTTTTAAAATAGAAGGGAAGGGGCGCCTGGGTGGCGCAGTCGGCTAAGCGTCCGACTTCAGCCAGGTCACGATCTCGCGGTCTGGGAGTTCGAGCCCCGCGTCGGGCTCTGGGCTGATGGCTCGGAGCCTGGAGCCCGTTTCCGATTCTGTGTCTCCCTCTCTCTCTGCCCCTCCCCCGTTCATGCTCTGTCTCTCTCTGTCCCAAAAATAAATAAACGTTGAAAAAAAAAATTAAAATAAATAAATAAATAAAACAGAAGGTAAAATGATGCTTTTTAATAATAGAAAGAAACGGAGGTAAAATGGGTCTGAGAGAAAAGATGTTGATCATAGACAAAGGATAATGAACAGAATACTGAAAACCACAATTGAAAAGTCTTCCTTGAATACAAAAATTCTTTGAAACTGCATATTGAAAGTGCGCACGGCACACTGTAGAATACTGACCCCACCACACCAACAACACCAACGCACATTCTAATAAAACTAATGGACGTTAAAGAAAAGGCAAAATCATTCGGATATCTAGAAAAACACAGAGTTTTATTTATAAATGAATGAAGTTTAGCCAACTGAAATAACTAAAGAGACATCAGCTGGACTAGTGTGTAAGGAAAATAATAAAAGTAATTAATAAATGTTAAAGTGTATTTTAAAACTTAAAAAGAAATCAGGGCGCCTGGGTGGCTCAGTCGGTTGAGCGTCCAACTTCAGCTCAGGTCATGATCTCACGACCGGTCCGTGGGTTCGAGCCCCACGTCGGGCTCTGCACCGACAGCTCGGAGCCCAGAGCCTGCTTCGGATTCTGTGTCTTCCTCTCTCTCTCTGCCCCTCCCCCACTCATGCTCTGTCTCTCTCTCGCGCGCGTGCTCCCTCTCTCTCGAAAATAAATAAATATTAACAATTTTTCAAAAATTAAAAATAAAACTGAAAAGGAAATCAATCTATAGAAAAAGCATGGAAAACTTAAACATGATTACCCAACCAAGCACACACCTTATCAACCTTGGCAACAGAGAAGCAAAAGAACAAGCGGATGCGAGCTGGAGGATGGTAAGGCGTAGGACGAAGGAAGGGTACTAAGAAGTCCAGGGATTGTGGTACCTTGGCAACAGAGAAGCAAAAGAACAAGCGGACGCGAGCTGGAGGATGGTAAGGCGTAGGACGAAGGAAGGGTACTAAGAAGTCCAGGGATTGTGGTCATTGCCAATGGATCCACAAATGGAATACGTTAATTCCGCTACTTGAAGTTACAGAGGTGATCAGTGATGCCTGCCTTTCACTCTGGAAGTCGAAAGGGCTCCTGGAGGCCCCTCCTTCCTACCCTTGTTCCCAATCCAGGAGGCCCGCACGTGACCTAAATGGAAACAACTGCGCGCTAAATCCGAGCATTTTCAATGTTAAGCGGAGCGATGCAAGGGCAGGATGTGCATGGCCTGGGGCTCATCCATGCAAACGGCAGCCCTCTAAGCTCCAGCTGCTCCTGCCCCGGTTCCTTTCACTTAACCAGCCTGGTCTCCAGCCTCCCGTTGCAATACCTTGCCAATAAAAGTAAAGCCCTTTGTTGCTGTTCTTTAAGTTGCCATGATACTGTGACTTATAAGAAATGTAAAATCAGGGCGCCTGGGTGGCTCAGTCGGTTGAGCGTCCAACTTGGGCTCAGGTCATGATCTCCTGGCCGTGAGTTTGAGCTCCGCGTGGGGCTCTGTGCTGACAGCTAGGAGGCTGGAGCCTGCTTCGGATTCCGTGTCTCCCTCTCTCTCTGCCCCTCCCTCCCTCCTCCTCTCTCTGTCTCAAAACTAAATATTAAAAAAAATTATATACATATATATGTGTGTGTATATATATATATATATATATATATATATATATATATATTTGGTCAGGTGCACAAAATATATTTCTTATATATATTTGTTCTTTGTCCATGGTTCCTGACTCACAGCTCCCCAGACCCTTGGAATATCCTAAGCAGTCCCACCCCCTGATTTCTGTCTGGAGGTGGAATCAATTACCAATGCATGTGTCTCATCAGCCTGTTCCTGAGATACATACTTTTATACACAACCAGTGATTTAGTAAAGAAAATGTTTCTCTGAATTCCGTGAGCCACTCTAGCAAATTAATCGAACCTAAGGTGGTGGTGGTGGGAATCTCCAATCTCTAGCCAGTTAGAAGCATGGCGATAACCTGGACTAGTGACTGACGTCGGAAGTTGGGGACAATCTCGTAGGACTGAACCTTTCGTCTGTGGAATCTGATGCTCTCTCTGGGCAGATAGTGTCCGAATTGAGTTGAATTGTAGGACACCCAGCTGGTATCCAAAACCTGCTTGTGGGTGTCATGAAATCCCCTCCCCACATCGGGATTGGTTGTAGAACCCCCTGCAATCACGGGGAGGTTTCAGTATTGGTGGCAGTGATGGGGGTAGGGGTGAAGACAATAAAAGAATGCCAATCCAGCGGATTCCAGAATTCCTCCTGGTTCCCCTCTGGATTACTCAATTAACAGAGACCGAGGGAAGGAAGGAGGCTTTCCCAAGTCATACACTGAATTTGTAATAGACATGCCAACTTAATACGTGAACCCAAGGAAGCTGAATGGGGGACAGATGATGACAGGAAATGTTTGGGGGCTTTCTGCATAGAGGGTGCTGAGTGTTAGGTCACTCCTATGTAGGAAACCAGACAGGCTAAGAGTTCTCCCTCTTTCCTAAGTCACTTCCTGTCAGCCTAGTGACAGGCCTGAAATCCCAACAGACCTATGCTTTGGAGCCCCGCCAATCGCTGGCCCAGGCCATTCGGCCGACCTGTCGGAGCACACTGATGACAAGAAGATGCTAATTACTGGAGATTTGTTTTCATAGGGAACGTGAAACTTTCTCATTATCGGAGGATTCGCATTAGTTGAATTATACAGATTCTCAATGATGACAGCACACGTTCATTTGACTGGCTTGTGCAAATACCACGTAGATGTCTTTTCCTCCTAATTGGCAGCAAAACAGAGACCAGAATGAGGCAGTAAAAACCTGAAGGAAGGTTAGGAGGAGTTCTGGAATTTCCTGGTTACGTTCATGGGGATAAAGAAGTAGAAAGCAAGCCCAGGTGAAAAGAGAGGTATTAACCCTCAGAAGGAATGTTCTGTCAGCTATCAGTTGTCAGATCCCTTGTATGTGTGTGATCTCATTTGATTCTTCTAACCCTATGGGGGGGGGGGGGAGTGAGAATTATGACTCCCAGTGTCAAAATGAGGAAATTAAGATTCATAGAGCTGAAGTCACACCCCAAGGTCAACGGCAGGTCAGTGGCATGCCCAACTCTAAAGCCAATGCTATTTCCACTATTCCTGAACATCCTGTGAGTGGGTGTCCCATCATGGACTTTAAGCCCCAAGGCTGATTTTCATCCCCGTCCCTGGTCTGCAGAGCAAAGGAAATGCTGAGTGAGGCTGTGTTTTTCATACTCATTTTAATCTCAAATGTTTGACAGGTATTAGATGCTGTGGAGGATAAAAGGCCATGGCAGGGCCTTTGAAAAATGTGGTTGTATTATCTACTTAGTCGGAGCCTCTCTGAACATCAGAATTGCATTTCATTGAATATGGTAGGGGAGAGAAAGCAAGTGCCGACTTTCTCTCTAAATTGTTCCCGGGCCTTTAATATTCAGAGAAGATTGTTTGTTCTTGGGTTGGGCTAGGGAAGACGGATGGCCGTTACTGCTCCCTCTGGCTGCCTTGCTTCCTGGCTGAATATAGTGTCTGTCTGTCTTCTTTTTTTCTCCAAAGCATTAGGCTTTGTATAAGAGAAAATGCAGTCATCTTTCCCCAGTCACGGGGTTATGTTCCTGAGAGAGGGAGTGAATTCAGAATCTACAAAGAGACAAAGTCAAGGAAATCTCAGGGGAGCTACAGGGTTCTCTCCCCTTTCCCGATTTTGAGGGCAGGTATGATGGCCCAGTAGACTGTGAGCCTCATTAGGGCTGGGTCTCTCTCTCTCTCTCTCTCTCTCTCTCTATATATATATAATACATGAATTTACTCACGATCCTGTGCCCAGCACTTAGCACAGGGCCTGGCACATGGTTGGCATTGAAAAGCGTTTGTTCTACGGATGAATTTCCTGTCGTCTTGTGAGATATACGAGGTTATGAGCTTGTTGAAGGCAGAGACGGTGTCTTATTTGTCTTTGGATTTCCTTCCACAGCCTGGCACAGCATAGGTTATTAGTAAATGTTGGATGAAAAAACCTTTTGCCAGAAAAATCTAAGGCCAGCCCACTCATTCCTCAGCTCTCTCCCTGTTCTTCTGGACTCCACTTTGCTGTCCAGAGTCCTGAAATGCCCTTTTCCTTTCGTAGTTTCCTAAGGGGCCCAACTGAACCCAGGGTATCCAGCACCTTCAGGAGAAATGAGAGTTTTCCAAACTAGGAGCTTTTTCATCACCGGAGGAAAACTGATTTTGCCAGAGGCCCGTCTTTGCTATGCAGAGTAGGCTTTCAGCGTGGAGAAATGCGTCCCATAGCTCGATTTGTATTGCCTGTGCTATATTGTATTGTATTGTCTGTATTGTCCTTCAAAGGGTGTTCGGGCTTGGGCTGGATGTGGCTGCAGCCTGGGGCCACTAGTAACAATTGTATCACTGTAACATTTCTAAGCCACTGGTAACATTTTGCTCTGTGCAAATGAGGGCTTCAGACAGGGATCTTTGAATCAGCCTGGGGAGGGGAGATGCTTGGGTTAACTCTGCTGCTCTGTTTTGTCTGTTAGACGTGCATGAGAATGTTGAAGTCTCAAAGAAGTTTTTAAAGAATAAAACAGAATTAACTACGTGACCGTATTAGTCAGAGTTCACCAGAGAAAAAGAACCAATTGGAGGAGCATATATAAAGACACAGATTTGTTATAAGGAACTGGCTCATGCAGTTACGGAGACGGGTAAGTCTAAGTCCAGAGTGTGGGCTGGCCGGCTGGGGACCTGGGAATGCCAATGGCGCAGAGGAAGTCCACGAGCTGTCAGCTAAAGAATTCTCTCTTATGGGGAGTGTCCATCTTTTGGTTCTACTGAGGACTTCAGCTAGTTGGGTGAGGCCCACCCTCATTAGGAAGGGAATCCTGCTTTACTCAGATTCCACCAACTTAAATGTTAATTTCATCCAAAACACCCTCCCCCAGACACCCAGAATAGTTGGCCAAATATCCAGCACCCTGGGGCCCTGTCAACTTGAAATATAAAATTAATCATGGCGACAGAGCTCAAGAAATGAAAGAGCAACCAAAAAGCTTATCTATTTAATGAGAACATGCATTAGGCGTATGATTCCAGTATTCCTGTTTTAACGTGCAAACGATTGAGATTTTTAAAAGAGGACTTCTAATACCTAGAACCGAAAGCATGCTGACCTTGTCTTGTGTCTAAAAAGGACATTAGCCCTTTGGGGCACCTGGGTGGCTCAGTTGGTTAAGCGTACACTTGTTTAATTCCCAGCTTTCTCGAAGGTTCAGGTGGGGTTGCCAGCTTCGGTACAGCAAAGAGCAGTAGTGTTAGGATTGGTTTTCCAGAGCTGGTAGAGCAAATTCAGTACAAGAAAGACTTCTGGAAAAATCACTCCCTTTTTATCTCCTTACGGGAATAGGATGGCAGAAACCCAAGAACGTTTGCATTAGACGAATACTGCCTTCCTGTCTGTAGCACCCAATGCTTTAAAAAGAAGGAAATGAATAAATACATACTCTTTTCTTTCCCCAACACTTCTTGGATGACAGAGACCGTGCTGAGCACTTTCTGTGGATTGTTCACTTAATCGCCACACCCCTAGGAGGTAGGTTCCTGCTACACAGAGGATATTTCTTCTTTTACATTTTGATATGTGGGGCCCATAGAGATGAGCCACTTGCTCAAAGTTGTACACGACTAGTAAGCGGTAGAAGCTGGATATGAACTCAGGCCGGTCGGACTGCATGATCTCCCCGGAGGAGACCTTGGCCCAGATTCTCCTGCCGCCAGGTCGCACCTGGTCCCCCTGCTCGGTGCCCCCACAACCCCTCCGGGCCCTTCTCGGGCACAGCATCTGTTGAACGACACTGTAAGTTTTCGTCTATACCTCTGGCTGTTCAGTTCACCAGCGACTCTGCGGAATTCTTTATAAATGCTTGTTGAATAGATAAATGGATCCAGGCAAATTATAAGCTGCGGTGGCGTATTTCTTCACTGGACTGTGTGTGATTCTGATTGACGGTGCACACTTTCAGCTCCAAATTGCACACTAGCTATAAAGATCTCCCACTGAATGCCTGCTCATTTCTTGCCTGCAGTTTACTGCTCTCTGCCATGACAAGTCCCTTTCCCATCCCAAAGATCCTTTTTATTAGCGAAAAGTTTCCTTGAACCAGGCTGACCCCGTTTTCCTTTTCTCAGCCTGGTCTCCTTCTATCTTTCCCTCTTGTAATTCTTATTTGTCCCCTGGAACTCATTGAAACAATTAGTCCCCATGCCGGGTGTTAGCCATTTATGTTTGGTATGCTGGCTTGATCCGGGTTTGCTCTGAAAAACATTCCATATTGATTTTAAAATGGAGGGCCGGTGTTCGCCGCATTTATCAACTCTGTCGGGCACAAACACGCTTTCTTCCTGTCAGGGCAGATTAATAACCAGCAAGCTTTCCAACAGGTGTAAAATGGGCCCTACCTCACTGACGACGCATTGTCTTCTGGCTTTTGTTCTGACTTATTTTGGTTTTTTTTTTACTCTCAATAAGTTAATTACCTGTGATTAAATCTTTGCATCCCACCACTGCATGATGGACACGTGTATTCTTTGGCATTTTCTTGGTGCAGAAACTGGTGCCCCCGGTGAAGGATCTGTAAACACTACTTTACCGCTGGGGTTTCTCTCTTTGGGGGAGGGCAGCAGAAGGGAAACCACTGTTAATTTCCCTGAAATGTCATAGGAGAGGTAGGTCGGAAATTTGACATTTGACATTTGATGTATAACCCCCTCCAACTGAAATTTCATGACTTTGCGTAAAATAAGCTCAGAAAGACGGCTCTCCCCAGGAGAGGGGGCATATCCTAAATTGGGACCCTCGGCTATGTTTGGCGATTAACTTCTTCTCCATTCTCTTGAGAGGACCTGAAATCCCTGAGATTCCCTGAATAAATCCCGGCCAACAGGCTTTGCATGATTTAGGAGGGTGATTACCGATGGCCTGTCGGCCTGAAGGTCATCTACAATGCCAGGTAATAAATCTCCAGAGCTCTTCCCGTGATGAATAAAAGCAGCCTTCTTGACACTTTCTTTCCAGGCTCTTTTCTCCACCCCTCTTTTCCCCCATCAAACTAAAGGTGAATGCCACGTCTTAGCCTTTTGGCTTTGAGCATCGACGGAGGCCTCCAACTTTGTGTGAAGAAGGACATCCCTGGCCCAACTGCCGAGGTCCATCCCCCTTGTTTCTTCAACTGCACAGTGGCGGGGGCGGGGGCGGTGAGAAAGATCTTTTGGGACCCTCGTAGCTGACTTTGTTCTCTTGCTCGGCTGTAGTCAGCACAGGCCATGAATACTACTCTCAGGAAATGGATCTTGGTTGTGTTGGCCCCATCGGCTCTGGGTTGACAGCGACAGAGAGCCTCAGTGTCCAGAGGTGAGGTGGACCTCTCATCACAGCCCCAGTGGGTTGAATTTGAAGTGATGGGTTCCTACAAGCCCTCGCCAAACTGCAGAGATGTGAGCTGCTCCAGCGTCCTTAAGAAATTGGGAAAGAGCTGTGCTTGGTATTTTGGGAAGCAGCCCCACCCTGTTCCCTGGTGCATTATGGAGGCACTCCGTTCTACTTCAGGGGAGGGGGAAAGAGCACTCAGGGATAGTGTGTGCACTGGGGTGGGGGGAGCTCCATGGCCCTCACCTGACTTTCAGTATGGGAGCCCTTATCGCAGTCCGGAACCACCTTTGGTGTTAGCAGAGGCCCCCGAGCCAGCACCCTTGGGCTAACCTACGGCCAACTGGTGTCCTCTCGAAAGAACATAGGGCTTTTTACTTCTCAGAACGGCAGTTTGGCTCCGGCGGGAGAAAGGCATCAGATTACTTTCTAGGATAGGGACACGATTAATGAAAATAATAAGCCGGTTTAATTATCTTCTCATCTACCAGTTAGCGCCTTTTCAAAGGGTTCTGCGGCAAAGCTGTTGACCAGAGTAGCTATTTACTCTCAGGCCGTTTAGTAGCAGTTATGTCATAGTGGCTTTATTCTTCATTTGTTTTCCCAGAACAGCAGAGCTGAAAGGGACAGATATTAAGGCCAATTTTCTTATTTTACAGCTGGGAAAACCGACAAACCTGTTGAATGGAAAGATCTTGCTTACGGTCATATGGCTAGTTCGCAACAAAGGTACGACCAGAAGAGAGGTCTTCAGATCCCGGTCTAGTGCTCTTTCCGTACTTGACCCCCTCATGAAGGTTGCCTTTGTACAGAACCCCCAATGTAAATTCTATTCCTAAAGTTTCTAGACCAGAACGTGCCACCAAAGCTCCCCTGCCCCGCACATCCACGAATACATGCCAAATACCGTGCTATGGCCAAACAGTTTCAACGAACAAAATCCCAAAGTCCTGTCCCTAAGGAGACCACCGAGAAGCAATTCCAGACAGAGGCACTTTTCTCTGGTAATGTGCTCATTTTTTCATCTTGCCACCTGATACAATGTTTGGGGATGTGGCTCCATTCTGCCTGGACTTAATTGCCATAATGGCGGCAATCTCAACATTTCAAGGAGTCGCAGATGAGGTAGGGCTTTGTAGATGAAAGGTAGACCCTACCCCCGCAACTGTGAGCTGAGCTACCAAGCTGAAATTAGGTGAAATATCCCCAAGTAGATTTTCCCTTTTATCCCTTTAGAAACCTCTAGACACTGCTTGCTGTGCACATATCTGGCTTAACCCTCTCTGTGTCAGACTGCAGACCGTTCTCAGATTCTCCTTCCTCTCCAAAAAGACCCAAGTTCCTTCTCAGGATGTGGCACAGACAGACATCCTGGGACAGAAACGAAGCTAGAAGCAGAAAGATCGGCATGACAGTCAGCTCCTTTGGCCTGCTCCATACCTCACCAGGCTCTCAACCCCGGTACTTGGCTCCAACTCCTGAGGCCCCTCTTAGTGAATATCACTGTCCACTTGGTTGCCCGAGTCAGAGGGCTGAAGGTCATCCTTGATTCTGGCCTCCAACCTGTCACAAAATGCGGTGGGATCTCTCTCCTTAATGTCTCCTACACTTCCCTCTTTCTCCGAGCCACCATCTGGTCTATAACAATCTGTTGCATCAGGCCATTTATTCATTTGCCCCCTCCAGTGGCCATGAGCTCAGAAAACTTCCCAAGCTTTCCTTCTTCCCGTCCTTTACCCGTTCGTCCTCGTCAGTTCAGCCCTTTTGGCCACTTTTGTGCTACCCTACCCGTTTCCTTCACATCCTACGCTCTGAGCTGGAGTTCTGGGCTGTGTTTCTTTCTCACCGATCTTCTACTTCTCTGATCCAAGGGAGGAAGGAGAGAGACTGTGTCTGCTCCATGGGGTCTGGGAGGTAAAGGGGCTGAGGCTGTCTTTGTCATTGTACTCCCAGCGCCTAGCACACAGTAGCATCTCAATAAATGTTTCCTGAGCAAAGGCTGAGATCCACAGTAGACCCTATGGGTGTATGCATCGTGGTGACTGAATTCTTAATTCATAGAAAGCGGGTGGGAAAAAGTCTTAGACTACAACAGATTAAATCTCTCCATCTTACCAGTGAGAAGACACAGGTCAAAAGTGACCAGGTAGCATAGCTAAGATCATGCAGCAAGTTCATGGCCTGAGCCTGGACTCAAGTCTGGCTTCACGGTCCCACTCTTCTTTCCCCGACGCCCAATCTCCCACCTCAGGCTTAAACCCAAACAAGAGTTCCCTATAAAGATTTATGAAAATCAGGCCTCTTGGGGCACCTGGGTGGCTCAGGTGGATAAGCGTCCAGCTCCTGCTTTCGCCTCAGGTCACGCTCTCACAGTTTGTGGGTTTGAGCCCCACATCGAGCTCAGCGCTGTCAGTGTGGAGCCTGTTTGGAATTCATTCTCTCTCTCTTTCTCTCTTTCTCTCGCTCCAAGTAAATAAATAAACTTAAAAAAATAAGCTTTAAAAAAGAAAGAAAGTCAGGCCTCTTAGTCCATGCTCAGACTGTATGTTTTGATGCGTTTTTAAAAAGCACTGACATGAAACTTGTCGCAGAGCTTCCCTTCCACATTCCCCTATACAGCTAATTTTTTTTCTTTTTTGCAACAAAATCAAGCTTTTCAAGGGCTCTGTATTTTTTTTAATACACAGAAATGAAGCCTATCAAAGCCAGATGCGCTAGATAACTATAGATAAATACCTCACTTGCTCTAGAGTCAGAGAATTCTGTTTGGTGCTGATTTAATAGATTGGGGGGGAAAATCAGCCAGGAAATTCAATAACGAGCACCTGCTCTTTGCAATAAACTTGCCGGGAAACAAGCAGAAGAAGCAAAGGAATTAATTTAGATGTAAGTGACATGATAACCGCCTGTCTGCCGGGAAGGCTTGAAGCTGCTCCAGCATCACGCACAGCCCTTTGTCCTCTCCTGCCCGCATCTCTAGGTCACGAACCTGGTGTTCTGTTTCAGGCAGCAATGGAGCTTGGTACAAGATCCCTTCACCGCTCTTAGTGTGGTCTTTTTCGTTTATTCTCCGGACAATCCCACAGCGCGTGCAGAGGAGTGTCACGCCAAAGCGGTGAAGCGATTGTGAGGCGTCGCTGGGTTTGTCGGGGGGCAGAGGCAGGGACAAAAAGCTTCCGACACAGAGTCCAATCCTCTTCTGTGACTGCCATCTCACCGCTGAAGGAGACACCCTGCAAGACAATTTCTTCCCGGTTCTTTTTCGCCCAACTTATGGGCCGATATATTCCAGGGGAAGCAACGAAAGGGCATCACTTTAGTTCGGTGTTGGCAATATGGAGCCCTACACGGAATAATGAGATCGGTGTGTCCGTTTCTTTCTTCTGGTTCATGATAGTGATGCCAATAAATAAATAAATAAATAAATAAATAAATAAATAAAATGTGGACCCTGCGGTGACATTTCCCAGGAAAGATCTGGACACCAAAGTGTTAGAAATGGGAATAGATTTCCACAGGCAGCAAAGTCCTAGTCATTTTACGCTACATCCCGGGGGTTGGCAAGTTACGGCCTACAGTCCAAACGTGGCCACTAGGTATTTTTTAAATAAAGTTTTATTGGCACCCAGCCACAGCCATTCATTTCTGGATGTTCTACGGCCACTTTCACATGCCAACAGCACGACTGAGTTTCTGTGGCAGAGATGGCTGCCAAAGCCTAGCTTATTCACCCTCTGGTCCTTTCCAAAAAAAAGGCTGCCGACCCCTGTGTTAAGAGAAATCAAACGCTAACCCCACTCAGGACGAGAGGTTCCTTGTGTCAGGCTCGGGAAGTTCTGTACAGGACAGAAATCACTGGGGCTTGGAAGAGATTCCACCTTGCTGAAGACCCCCGAACAGGTTTGTGGGACTGGGTAGTGGGCCTGGGATGGGCGTGAACATTTTTTCTTGCCGTTCTTTATGAAATCAGTCTTAAGCCCTCATTTCCGCTGTGAGAAGATCTATTCTAGTGACTTCCAACTATTTAACATTTCCTGGCAGGATTCTCTTCGTTACTGGTGATATAACATCAACAGCCTGCACCAGAGACTTCGGAGATGAGGGGTGTGCCTGCCCCTCAAGTGCCCTGTTTCTAACTTGTTCTATCAAGCAGGGCCACCAACATATGATGTGTGAGGGATCTAGCCCCCTGGCATTTTCTGAAGATCATGCACGTACAAAGATCTGGGCGAATTCAGAGCAGTATTGGCCTTGAAGGGGCTACCGTCTGTGAAGTCTCTGCAGACATTTTTGTAGGGATCCCTAAGTGGCAGTTCCCATGCACTATGGTCCATTTCATGGCCCTGGACATCAGTGTTAGCAAGGTAGAAACGGGAACCTCACTTCCCTCTCCTAGGAAACAACCTGCTTCCTACAGAAAGCCTTGACGGGGTCTGGCCGAAAGGAAGCTACATTTTCAGAATGCCAGATGGGGTTGTGGGTGAAGGCAGAAGGGTCGAGGATAAAATATCAGGAAGCCTCCCCGCCAGGAGCTATAAGGTGTTGGCTTTCCCGCAGCCTCCTCGTTGCCTACTCGTACTCCATTCATTTTCTAGCGCTGCCATCACAAAACACAACAACCTGGGCGCTTAACCCACGGAAATGTATTCATGCATGGGCAGGGGTGGTACCTTCCGAGGTCTGCAAGGGAGAACTCTATTCCCCGGCTCTCTCCCAGTCTGTGGCAGTTTCCTGGCTAGGGCTCCAACCTGCCTTCACCTTCCCACGACATTCGCCCTCTGTGTGTGTCTACGTCCAAATCCCCCCTTTTGATAAGGATACCAGTCACATTGGATTTAGGTCCCACCTTGGCGCAGTGTGACCTCACCACAGTCATTTTATCTGCAGAAACTCTATTTGTACATAAGGTAACATCCTGGGGTTCGGACTTCAACGTACGAATGGGGGAGCATGGTTCAACCCCAAACACCCACCTACCAATTCTCGGCCACCCGTCCTTCACTCCCACCTCTTTAGGGTTCTATGTCTCTGCCTCTAATTCTGGGCATGTCCCAATACCAGTAGAGCTTGTCATAGGACTGAAGCCAGAGGGCGTAAGGTATATAGTCATCCTTCATTGGAACTCTGTTACTTCTTGGGTACGTGAACCTGGAAAAGTTACCTAATGTCTTAAGGCTTCAGTTGCTGCATTGGGGAACTGGGAAGAGTAACGTTCTTGACTTCATGCGATGGTTGGTGGGGACCACATTACATAGCCTGACCCGTAATAGCAAGGCTCAATGAACAGTAACTATCATAATTATCTGTAACAGCTCACTATGGCTCCAGCGCTGGGAATGGCCTTGGCCTCAGAAGACAACAGGAGAAAGCTGAAGGGAGCAGGTCTGAGAAAAGTTCTTTCCTTTGTCCAAAAGAATATTCACCGAGCTTGGTAGTCTTGTAGGGCCCGGAGACTCAATGTAGACAACAAAGTTCCCGCTATCAAGGAGCCGACAATCCAGTGGGAGAGACAGACACGATACGAAAGAAGGAAATCCATGCGATCAAATCGGAGAGTGGCAAACGCCATGAAGAAAAATAACATGGGGCCAGGGGGTACATAGTGAAAATGGCTGGCTAGGAAACAGTCCTGAGAGGGAACAGGAAGTTGCTGAGCAGCACAGGGAAGTGACTCAGTGACATTCATCCTCATCAACTGACTTAGATGTGAATATTGATTCCAACTCACCCCTTTTTTTTCCTGCTGAGTTCTTACGTCTCTTCAAATCAGCACCATCCTACTGAACGCTTCCTTCTGCCCTCCCCAGTGTTCCTGATGATTAAGTCTCTGATGCTAGTCCCTTCCACTGGGCTGTTGGCTCCTGAGAGGCCGGGTTCCTATCTCACACTTCTTTTGTAATGGTCTCACTTTTCGCACAGGGCTGAAACAGGTAGTCTCTCCAGCATACTTGTGTATTAAATGATTTACGGAGAAAAACAAAGTTCCTCTGTTTTTATGGGAGGCAGTGGCGAGAGCAGAACTTCTAAATTTACCAGACCTCTCTTCAGAGCAAAAAGGGCACATTCTGATTTATGTAATAACACTAGCCATCGGGTACTCTGCACTTACCACGTCAGGTGTTGTTCTAAATGCATTTTCTGTACCTGAACCCATTTCATTCCTGCTGCTACCCTTGCGGTGAGTAATGTTATCCCCATTTTACCGATGAGGACAATGAGGCCCAGACACTTGAAGTAATCTGCCCCAGGTCTTGCTACCTAACGCCTGAGCTCGACTGAGGCGTTGGGATCTGTCTACAATGTAGCTGATAAGACCAAATGGCCTGAGAGTAGGTGTAGCAAAGTGGCCGAGGGATTGACTTTGGGGTCCAATCGACCTGGGATCAAATCCCCTCTCTGCAATTTCAGAGATGTGCCACCTTGAGCGAGTAACTTTCCTTGTCCAAATCTCAGCATCGTCATCCATAGAATTAAGAATAAAAGTAGCACCCAGCTAATATGACAATCAAATAAAGTAGTGGTCTCTCCGCGTCCCCACTGTTGATCCGGAGCTTGTTTCGGATCAAGCTGGGGTGGAGAGGAGAGGCATGGGAAATTATTTTCTAGGTTCCCGTAGGGCCCACCAAAATGTATAAGGCAGGGCACAAATACACCTCGTTAGTGTTTCTTACAAGCAGAGGGAGAGCAGCCCATGTGTCAATTAGCATACGATTACGGGGCCACATTTTTAGTTCTCTCTGCCCTCTGCTTCTCACAGCAAGGAGAGGGGACCAAAGCCCACAGTATATGACTAAAGGGTCTGAAGCAAAAGACCATTCCCAGATACGGCTTCTCTTTGCGTGGTCTCTCAAAAGGCTTTGCAGCCTTCTACCATGCTGGCCTCTTGGACCCCAGCCCGCACACAGATGGCCAGCGATCTAAGGGGCCTCTCCGGGAAACTGTGGCAGCCAGTCAGCAGCATTTGTTGAAAGATAACTTGCTAACTTTATTTTAATCTTACTGTTCCCCCTGGGAAACCTATCTTAGTCATTTTATACATATTTTTGAAACAGTCTCAAACCGACACAAAAGATTCAAATACAGTCAATAAAGTACACAGAGCGTTTTTCTCCCCTGAATCACTTGAGAGCAAGTTGCCATCCTGATGCCCCAGTGCATTACTTTGATTCGGTACTTCCTATAAACGAGGGCATTCTCCTATACAACTACGATGTGACCCTTTAAATCCGGGAATTAATGTTGATATATCATTAGAATCTAATTCTTAGATCCCAGCCAAGCTTCACCAATCATGTTGTCCCAATCATGTCCTTTATTTTTTTTTTATTTTGAAAGAGAGAGAGAGAGAGAGAGAGAGAGAGAGAGAGAGAATGAGTGGGGGAGGAGCAGAGAGAGAGGGAGAGCGAGAATCCCAACCAGGCTCTGCACTGTCAGCATGGAGCCCCACGTGGGGCTCAAACTCACAAACTTTGAGATCATGACCTGAGCCAAAATCAAGAGCCAGGCGCTTAACCAACTGAGCCCCCCAGGTGCCCTCCAATCATGTCCTCTAAAGTAAAAGGATCCAGTTCAGAACTAAGTGTTATATTTCGTTGTTATGTCTTTCTAGTCTCCTTCTATATAGTCCCTCGGCCTCTCTTGGACTTTCTAGATCTTGACACTTACGAATATTTCCAGCTAGCTACTTTATGGAACGCCCTTCCATTTGAGTTTGTCTAATGTTTCTTCATTATTCGATTCAAGCTGTGCATCTTTCACAGCAATACCACACAAGCAATGCAACTTCTCGTTGCATCCTATTGGGAAGTCCTAGAAGAAACGAGTTGTAGGGTTGGCCATCATAGTTGGCTCCTGAATCCGCTTCATTACAGGTTATGACAAACACCCGGCTGCACTTAACCCTGGGCTCAGAATGCACAAAGTGATCTTGACAGGTGCTTGAGGCACCTCCACACCAAAGTCTATTCAAGTATGGCCTTCACCTGCCTTTGCAGCTTCACATCCTATGATACAGGTACACCACACCAATCTGCCTTTCTTCCATATGCCCAGGAACGCTTCCCCGTCTCCGTGCCTTTACCCACAAGGTTCCCTTTGCCCCCCATCTCCACTCCATTCCTGCCCGTGTCTCACGTGAAAGGCTATGTCTTTTGGGGGCCACTTCAAATGCCACACTCTGTGTGAAGTTTTTCTCAACTCCCCTTCCCTAACGTGGAATTTCACCTTTCCTCTAACATATGCTGCTTCAAAAATTTTTTAATAATCATATTATCCCTGATCCTAAAATTAGATAATAGACTATGAGCTTTGTGTTCTCCATCTCTGTTTTGTCCTTAATCCTGCCCCACCCTCCACCTGTGACTGACTGACCATTTAATATAATGCTGTGTGTGTAATAATAATAGCTAATATTTTTTCACTGCGAACCACGCACAGGCACTGCTCTAAGTTGTCTGCATAGACTATTTCATTTAATACTTCTAACAGCTACATAAATTAGGGGGCTATCATTGTTGCCATTTTATACAAAGTAACTCAACATAATAGATAATAAATAAATACCCACCGGTGGCAAGAATCATTTCATTAACTCAAGACATAATTAACAAAAAATTATTATACTCTGGTACCCTGAGGGCCCTCTAGTCCCTGATCTTGAAAGCACTGTTTCTAATTAGAGGATAAGATTCACTATTGGGCAGGAAAACTATAACTAAGCCACTGAAAAATGAAAGTCAGAGGCCAAGGAATTTCATTGAGAGAGAGGGGGATGCCTGGGTGGCTCAGTCGGTTAAGCATCCGACTCTTGGTTTTGGCTCAGGTCATGGTCTCACATTTCATGAGTTCAAGTCCCGCATCAGCCTCTATGCTGACAATGTGGGGCCTGCTTGGGATTCTCGGTCTCCCTCTGTCTCTGCCCCTCCCCCGCTCACTCTCTCCGTCTCTCTTGAAATGAATTAACCTAACAAGATGAAAATAAAAAAAATTTAGACATAGAGGGAAAAAAAGGCAGGTGATGCGTAGAAAGCAAAGCACTGAGAGAGAGGTAAGGTTGCAACAAAGGTTGCAAGCACCTGAGACCCACAGACAAATCCCAAGCATAAGAGACAAACTCAGCAAAGAGCCCTTTGTCAACATGGAGAACAGGACTGGTCCTTGGGGCCCAGTGGCTCCCTACAGTTGTCTCATGAGTAGCGCCTCAGGGCACCCCTGGAAACATAGGGACCACAGTAACCTCATACCCAGAGTTTACTCTCTGTGTCTCTAATCAATGGTCTTTGTGTCCAGCCCTGGATGAGTTGGCATTCTCAGTATACGAAGGCCAGACAACCTACATAAGGGATGGTTAAGATGTGGAATTTCAGAGGAAGTAGCTTCTGGCCAGTCACCTTGCCTGTGCGAGCCCCAATTTTCTCATCCTTAAACTGGGATCAATAGCCATGCCACCTGTCTCATGGTGACCGTAGAGCACACAGAATTGCTAACTTACGTCAGGGTAAATAATTACCAGATTCCCTGGACCATGATGGGTTTGGGGGGTCACGAAGGCAATGGTGCTCCTGATGGAAGAATCCACTGCCTGTTGGGAGGAATTAATACACTGGTGGAGCCCCAGGTCACGTTTCCAGCTTTGGTGCCAACTGATTTATAATGCCGGGTACTTTTGTTTGCCCAATTCTTTTCAACAAAAGCCTTATTGATCAGGAAAACATTTTAGAGCTGATTGGGTGGCTTTAAATCCCATTCTTTTATGAGATTTTCTTTTTACCTTGTCTTTAGCAATAAACTTGGACAGAGATGGATGGTAAGGAGTGCTAAAATAAAACCGAACTGTAACTTCGAGTGATTTCACAGCCAAGATGGGGTTCTTTCCTCATATTTATGACAGTATGCAGTGCTGGAAACTTCCACAGGGCAGTAGGGCCTGCCTAATTAGCTGGGGAATTGGAGATTGTCCAGGCTTTATCTAAGTGGGGCAACCTAATAGTTCACCTCTGCCTCAAGTGGCTTAGAGAATTGAAGACAGTCCCAATTTCACCCTGAACCTCCACTTTGCTTTGCCTAGGACAACTGAGTCTATAAAGCGTAAGCTTACCTACCCAGTCACTCTTCCTTTGCATTTCACCCTGGCCCTGTCCAGATCAACCTGGCTTTCTGTGTAGAAGTCAAAATACTGCGAGTCATGAGAAGCTCAGGAATGTCTGTCTCTAGAGTAAAAGCAAAAGAACAACGTGGACTACTTCAAGCTCATGTGGAAACTGAGGCTCCTGAGTGAGAGGGCCCAGCAGATGCCTACCTTTTAGTATTTTCTTACAGTGACTGGATGTTGTATGGCATGTTGGTGACAGGATCTTTCAGATGACTGTGCTCCACTGTCTTTCAATAGCAGAATCTACAATCCAAAGAAAAATTTACATGGAAATTCAACGTATACTACCATATATATATATGTGCATATATATATACACACTATATAGTATATATATATGAGCAAAGTAGATTTGATTGAAATTGAGGGTGTCAAGGAATCTATCCTCTCACTACCTTGAGAGTTCCAGAGGCACCTTCTAGAAGTTTCCCTGAGCCTTAGCTTCTTCCTTTGTAAAATGGAAGAATGCCAGTATCTACCTCCTAGGGCAATTGTGAAGACCAAATGAGATAACATATTAAAGAATTTGCATCGTGTCTAACGTATAAAAAACTTCCAATAAAAGGGAATATCCTTCTCTTCTCATGCCCCTGTGCCTGTCACTTTGGAAACAAGAGAACCACGTCCCAGAGAGTGAAGTGATTGCCCTCAGTCAGAGAGCAAGTTGATACTGGTCCCAATACAGCTTTCCCGACTCCCTCCCACTCCAGTGTGACTTTGACTACACCATGGGTGTTCCTCACTCCCCCCCTCCTCGCTGAAACCGTGACGGAATAAAAAGGTGCCTGGTACCTAGTGCCTCCGAGATGCTATCTGGTTGAATCCTGAGAAGAGAATAAAGAAAGTTGCCCTCCAAGCATCACATAAATAAGGAAGGAAGGAGCCTGGGTGTTTTTCAAGCACAATCACAATCTGTTGGTTGTAAGTCATCCTAAATCCATAGATTTCTAAATTCACAGAGTCTAAATGATAGGGACAGCCTCCCAGCAAGGCAGCACGCCTAGACAGGAAGCAACTTAACAGAGACGCAGCTTATAAAGTCACGGAAAGCATTCTACACCACCTCTGCATAATAGCAAAACCATTAATCAAGGCATGAATGTTGAGACACTTCCAAAATGGCAGAGCCCTGCGTATGTGATCCGGCCTCATTGGTCTTTGCACACAGCTTTGGATGCCTTTCTAAACTGAACAGTCCTTGCCCATTAGCATTTGGTGATTTCAGGCAAACGAGAATCAGAGGGACCCCGAAAGCACTCTCTATTTCTATATGTTTTATCATTGTAGAAGTGTATTTAAAGTAGTCCAAGAGGTTCTTCTGTAGTGCCTCTGTACCTTCAGCCATTTTTTCAAAAAAGAGTAATTAATATGTCATCACCATTGATCATGCAGAATCTTCCCACTCTCCCCACACCAAAATGGAATGTCATTTAGGATCAAATAAGATTCTCATTTCCATACTCTGGCTGAGATTTGTAGTGTGGGCTAGGCAGCTTGAAGGGAGGCTTTGGCATTCCTCTCAGCCAGGCCTCCCTGCTACTGCACGATAAAGCCATCTCGTCCATAAATGGAGACACTTTGCATATTGGTTAGAAACTCCTCAGGCATGCCAGTAAATTGTACCAGCCCTGCCAATAAGCACAGATAATCTATGCCGCCACTTTCCCATGAGCCCAGAGCCAAATGTTTTCCATGTCTGTTCAAGATGAATGTGCCTCTAATGGATGATGACATTCTTTTTTTCATTTACAAACACAGAAACCCATGAAATCCGGTAGAATGGCAGATAGAATTCAGATGATAGGATATAATTCTGTATGCAAAGAATTGTTTGGGGGGAGCAGGATTCACACATTGGAACATATCGGTTATATTGCTGGAATAATGGAGCCTAGATTTCTGTGGCCCGTGATTTACCATGGTAAGTTAGAGTAAGAGGTAGAAGGGGACACCTGGCCAGCTCAGTCAATAGGGCATGTAACTCTTCATCTCCAGGTCATGAGTTCGAGCCCCACATTGGACACAGAGCCTACTTCTAAAAAAGGAAGGAAGGAAGGAAGGAAGGAAGGAAGGAAGGAAGGAAGGGGGAGGAAGGAAGGGACGGAAGAAGAGAATAAGGGGTGGAGGTCATTGTGACTTTCTTAATACTAGTTGTCTTGTAGGTTGTCATAATACTTCTGATTCTCACCTCTAATTAGACAATTATCAATTGACAAGGAAATGACTTCTTGGATTTATGAAGGCTTAGAATCAGATGTGACTTTTCATAATTGAAAAATGGGTAAAAATGAATTGCTAAAATGAGACATCGTTTGGAAATTTCATAAAACATGGAATAATAGACCTGAGAGGGACTTTCAAGGTAAAACCAGTCTAGTGGTTTCCAATATGATATCACGGGGCTCCTATAGGCTTTCTAAGCCAATAATAAGATATCGGGAGCTATTTTCCACTGGAAACCCTCGCTTCTCAAAAATAAAGTTACACAGGCTACCTAGAACATCGAGTGTCTTTGCTTTGGGCTGAAGTTTTATGAAGGTTTAATTGGTCACCGCACATTCATCAGAATCTCTTATTGACAGATCCCTATATAGTTAATCACTTATATAGGAGGAAAGAAATTACTACTTACTAAAAAGCAGTTGGTATAGTGGGTTTAGTATTTCAAACCATGGAGTCCATGGTATTATTGAGGGTGAGAATAGGGATTTATTTTAAAGTCTTCGGTTGTGAGAAGGTTGTAATTCCCTGAACTTAGCAAAAAGCCTTATTTTAAATATGATCAAACGGAGGCACAAAACGGTCCTGTCCCTCGTTGGTCATCCTGGATCATTTATAAACGCAAAAGTAATAGCTTGTGTATTAATAACGCCTGTCGCAACACCTCCACTAATACATTCCTTTTCTCTGTAATTGGCCCTTTAATCACTCACTCTACTGAGGAAAGACGTTCCAAATTTATGAGTCACATAAGTCTTTAGTCGTTATTCTTAAATTCCCCCGTCCAATTTCATTCACTTTTCTTGGCTGTTGTCTACACAGTTGAATGGGCCTATCATTTTAACTGAATTGATTAGTCAATGCAGTTAAAATATCACAGGGCATTTCATCCATCCCAGTGGAGTCACGCTACATGCAGCAAAGTATAAACAGATCAGAAACCCACTTTGTACTGGTAAAATCTCAGCAACTCCTAGGCTGAAAGTAGGTAGACCAGGCATATGGTATTTTATTGCTAACCCAGAAGAAAGAAGGGACATCCGGCTCCTTAGAGACCTTCTGTTTCTAGTTAGCAACATCCCTACTTTCCCCTTCTGTCTTAGGCCAAGTTTCCCAAGAAACAGACCGGGAGAGGAAAATTTGTGTGCAGGTGTTTCCTTGGGTAGTGCTGTCTGAAGAGCACCAAAAAGGAGTGGAGGAAGCAGGACTTAGAGCAGAGCGAGGTTCTACTGAGAAGCGGCTGCAACAGAGGCCTCAGCTGATCTAATCCAGAGTTCTAGAGCTGGGCCGGGCCTTTTGAATTGTTCCCAACAAACATAAGGGGTCCTGGCTTTCTACACCCACACTGCCAGGCACTGGACGGGGTTGTCCCTGGGGAGTCAGAGTAGCCTTGGGTAGGGAAATGACGGTGATTTTCAGGGAGAAACTCAGCTTGAAGCTTTCAGCAGCAACCACTCTAGTTAGGGTAATGAGCACTTCATTCCTGATGTGGGAATCTGAGAACACGCCAAACGTGTATTACGCCTTCTTGCCCTTGACCCTCCTTGGGTACCACTCCTCTGCAGACAATGTCCCCTCTGCATCATTCCCATAGAAAGAGGGAGCTAGAAAGTAGACCTAGACTTTCTTCCTTTCCCCACAAATCTTCGTTATAGCTAATACGGCATTTTTGAGAGCTGGCTAGCTAGGGTTAATGTGAAGTTTATAGCTGATGGACAGAGGAAAACGAATAGTCCCTGTGTGTGTGTGTGCGCGTGTCTGAAGTTCCTTTCATTATTTAAGGAGCTTTCTTTTGCTATTCGGTTATATAAAGATTAGAAGACAAAGTGGGGTCAACAAAAGAAATGGATCATTTGAATAGCATGATTGCCATTCTGCTGTGATCTGGAAAATCCAACATCGCCATTTAAATCAGATTCACTTTTGTCTGGAGAAAGAGACTTGACCTTTTCCAGTGGACCTAAGTAGCAGGTCAGACAAAGAAACCGCTTCAACCTTCTCTAGGTTTCTTTTTATTCTTTTAGCCTCCCTTTGTTCCCATCTATTCTGCATCTTTAATTTTTTTTTTTTTTTTGCACCGAAAATCTGTTTATCAGGCCGCGCCTGCATGAAGCCAGAGTAGTATCTGAAAACAAAAATGCCAGTAGTTCGGCTAGTTGAAATAGCATACATTCCCCTCACCCTTGCAAGTACTGGCTGGACTTAAATAGGCATATGTGTAGGGTCACAGCCATTGGAGTTATGGGGAAATTTTGACCCACCACATTTTGTAAGTATCTTTACACAAGATATTGTTTCTCAAGCTACAGATTATAGCTTATCAAGCAAGAAGCAAACTTGAATTGTAATACTCTTGATCTCTCCTTCTGTGTTTTAGTATATGGCATGAAAGATCATTGGTCCAAGCAGCCATGCTTCAGGGTAGGTTAGAAATTGGTCACTAAAATTTCACAGCCCCTCAAAAACCCAAATGGTATGTTAACCATTTGGGAAAAAAAATGAAGACAAAAGTGCTGTCACGTAAGGGCAATTTCTTCTTAATTTGGTTTGTATTAAGAGGCCTGCCAGAGGGGAAAGTGCACAATTTAGAACTTCACATTCCTAAGTTCTAATCCCAACAGAACATATAACTAGCAGTTGTGCATTTGGCTTTAAACTGGAGCATTTTACGAATCCTAACCTGATGCCATTATCCAGAGTTTCTCTACTAAGGATGAGGGGCCATTGTTGGAGGGGAAGATGAGATGGTTAGAACAGATTCTTCTTTCCTCTTGTGAAATAAATCAATAATGTAATTTTCGAAACATCAGATACTTTCGCAAAGAAATGATCTGGCGAGGCGCCCAAAAATCTCTGGCTGTGGAACTGGTGACACGTCTCTAGGATTTGACTACATCAAAGAGCTGTCTTCATACCTGTCAACGCATCGTGTTTTTGCATCTCGGTTTTCGTATATTGCAAGAAAACTATCAACATTTGCTTCATTACACAGCATGTTGGAGGGAGGAATGAGAAGAAAAAGTAAAACAGTGTCAGAGGTTACGCTTCCTTCTCTGGGTGTACTGGAGGCACCCATGCTCACCTTCCTTGAAATCCCTCCTGCTTTTAAGCTCCAGGATAACATAGGTTAATTTCCCTCTCATTTGCTTCTTGATCTCACTTGATAGTTTCTCTTTTTCACTCTCCGGTAAACCACGAGCATCTTCTAGGATTCCATTATCCTCCTCTGCTCTTCTGTAGCTACACTCACTCCTTTGGGAGCCATGGTGTATCTAAGACCATAGTTGCAAAGCCAGCTGACCTTCCCCTTACCATCCAGTCCTGTACCTTCGTCTCCAGATCTGCTGTCTTCTTTGAGCAGTCAAGGCGTATGACATTTTCTTCTTAAAAGTGTCCACGGGACTTACTGTCTAACTGTCTGTATTTCTCTCTCATTTATTCAAAAGTTTTCTTACCTGCCACATGGGGATAACTGTAGCACCTAGTTCATAGTGTTAGGTATTCAATAAATGTCTGCTGCGATAGCTATGAACAATTCTAGCTCCCGGAGTATCTAGCGTGGGGTTCCACATATGGCAAATATGCGCAGATAGTGTCCTTGAAACATACCTATACACGGTATGATACCGAAGTCTTAATGATCTTCAGAATATTAACCGGTCCTCGGATCCTTATCATTCTCTACTTGACATGTTATACTCTATCTATCCATAACTTCTGTCAGACCCCTCATCTAGCAAGCCTTTCCCCCCACCATGTCTTCTCACTCTCTCAATCTGTTTTGCATATGCCATTCCCTAGTGAGTACGTAGTGTTGCCTGTCGCTTCTTACCTTCCTTAGGCCTTAACTTAGATATTACTTCCTCTAAGAAGTTTCATTATTCCCCAAGTCCAGCTTGGATTCCCTTTCTAAGCACTCCCATTGGATCCATCACAGTAGAGTAAATTATAGTCGCCTGTTTATATGTTTCTATTTCCCACTAGGTCGTAAGTTCTCTGGGGTCAGAGACATTTTCTGTCTTATTTCGTGTTATCATCCCATTGTCTGGCCCAGGATCTGATCGTAGCAGTTGCTTCAAAAAGGAGTGAATGTTGCTTTTGTAGTATCTTGCCGGCACAAACATACACACACAGTTGCCTCTTCTGAGCTACCTTTGAAATTCAGTTAAACCTTGTTCTGCTATTGGAAAGTCTGACATAGGAGCATATACTAACGTGCACTTCCCCAGGAAGAACATTTCCTCGTCCAAAGTAGATATAGAAATAAAATCTCTAGGGCCTTCACACACTCCTAGAGCCCTGATTAGCCATAGCCATTACCAACCTCTGCGTATCTCACCCTGCCAAGGTGCCTGAGTTTCTCCAGTTCAAGACAGTGCCAATGTCAAACCACAGGACCATCCTCAGAGGCAACAATCAAAAGGGAGTGACAAGGAGAGGAAGGAGGTGTTGAGCTAAATCCTTTCATATGTCAGAGGATTTTCTGCAGCCAGAATTGGTCAATAGCTTGGCACTTAACAGAGCCTTGTATTCCCTGGTATCTTTTGGGGATATAAGTTAAATAATGGTTAAGAGAACGTGCCAGCTACTGAATCACCAAAAGATCCAATTATCAGCAAAGCTAGTGCTTTGGGAGAAATAGACCTAAATGCACCCAATTCTACGGCACCTGCCATCTTTTTTTTTTCTATAAAAATAACTTAATAAATTTGCTGTTCTTCCAGAAGCTGACCTACCTTGCCAGAGAACTGACATTTTACAGCCAGAAAGCCTATGAAACACTTTAGAAAATTGAAGGTAAGTAACCAACACATTTCCAATTTCTGGAGTTTAGAATTCTAATAAAAGCAGAAATTACTAGGAAAAGCAGTCAACAGCACTTTTCATGTTGAAATTTGTTAGGGAGTTTCAACATCAAGGAATGAATGTGTCACACAGCAGATGAGCCTCTAGGATGAATTTGATTCATTCTCCATAACAGCAAAATTGCATCATCAGATGGTGTCGCTTAAGGCCTTCTCTCGCTTTGTTGCTGAATAACCTAAATTGTGTAATCTCTAGTGGATTTCTACTCTGTCAAGTATCAAAGGTCATCCCTACAGAAGGAAAGAGAAGACTTTCTTTGGGGTTGCCTGTGAGCTCAATGGGAAGGGTAAAAACTGGATGAATGTACTTTATTAAATTTAGCTCCATCGTGATCGGAATATGCTAGGATCAGTGACATTTCAAGTAGGGTGACTACAAAAATGAGAGAGAGGGAACTCTATCAAATAAAGAGGATTTTGGTTCCAGTCTTAACTACTAGCTTACTGTGTGACCTCGGGCATGTCGTCTGCTCCCTTTGGGCCTCAGTCTCTGCTTCTATACCGTGAAAGCAAGTAGACATCTTCATTGATGATATCTAGGTTCAGTCTACCTCAGGAAGCCCAATAAGTCAATGATTGAATATCTGAGGTGACAGCATTTTGGGCTCAAATTAACTGGATGGTCCTCTCAATTCTCCAAACTTTGTGTTTGGCTGCCTTACACCAACTATCTGGATGGATGTCCTTTTTTCACTTTTCATCCGGTTGTTTGAGTGCCAGGTAGATGTGGAATTTGTGGATCTAAGCCACACTGGCTAATATCAGTTGAATGAAGGGCTGGCTTTTTGCTTACGGAATACAGTTGATCCCTGAACAATGTGGGGATTAGGGGTTCTGACCCCCTGCACAGTTGGAAATCTGTATACAACTTTGGACTTCCCCCACACTTAACTACTTATAGTCTACTGTTGACCAGATGCCTTACCAATAACATCAATAGCCGATTAGCACATATTTTGTATGTTATATGTATGGTATACTGTATTCTTACAATAAAGCTAGAGAAAAGAGAAGGTTATTAAGAAAATCATAAGGAGGAGAAAATACATTTACAGCACTGTACGGTATTTATCAAGAAAAAACCCCACATATAAGTGGACCTACATAGTCCAAACCCATGTTGTTCAAGGGTCAACCGCATACACTTCTAGAACAACTTATGCCATTTATTGATACTGGGTTCTGGTCTACATTTCATATTTTGCAGCAAGTTGGCACTGATAAGTGCCTGTTTATACTCATATTCTGTCACCCTTCAAACTACAGAATAACTCAATTGACTTTCATTATCTGTAACAGCATTGTCCCGACTGGGACTGTATCCGACCCCAAAGAGAATACATTTTAAAAGAGCTTGTTTTTCTCTGAAAATTCTTTTAGTATTTCCTTTTCTTCACCCAGCATGGAAATGTGGCTTAAGCTGTGTATCAGTTAGGCATTGACAGCCATGAAGAGCGTGGCTGAAGCAAAAGCTAAAAGTGGCCGTCAAATCCATGCATTCCTTACAGAGGAATGGCAAATGCTGGAAGAGAGATCCAGGCGGCATACCTACATAATTGTCAGAAACGCCATTTTTCATTATATTCCAACTTGAGCCTACAATAATTGGCTTACTCCATTAAGCCTAAACTTCTGTCTAATTTCACCTAGAAGACAATACTTAGGATTAAGTTTTACATAAATAAGAAGTGTAAAATGTGTTTTCTGAAAACTACCAAATATCTTTGAAAGAAATTAAAGAAGACCTAAATAAATGGGAACCCATCTCTCGTCCGTGGATCAGGGGATTTATTATTGTTAAAATTGCAATACCCCTCGAATTGATCTATGGATTCAAGGCAGTATCTGTCAAAATTCCAACTGTCTTTTTGGTTCTTTTTTGCAAAAATGGATGAGC
The DNA here is from genome assembly GCF_027475565.1 of Acinonyx jubatus. Classification (NCBI taxonomy): domain Eukaryota; kingdom Metazoa; phylum Chordata; class Mammalia; order Carnivora; family Felidae; genus Acinonyx; species Acinonyx jubatus. The sequence goes on along the minus strand of NC_069389.1, from coordinate 110,667,363 downwards.
TGATCCTGAAATTCCTAGGGAAACTCATGGGATCCTGAACAACCAAAACAATCTTGAAAAAAAACAAAGTTGGAAGATTCGTACTTCCTGATGTCAAAATTACTACGAAGCTGCAACACTCAAAACAGTCTGGTACTTGCATAAGGACAGACATATAGATCAATGGAATAGAACTTAGAATCCAAAAATAAACTCATTCATCTAGGAGGGCACCTGGCCGGCTCAGTCAGTAGAGCATCCGACTTTTGACCCCCGGTCATGAGTTCAAGCCCCACATTGGGCATGAAGCTTACTTAAAAAAGAAAACTCATTCATCTATGGTCAACTGATTATCAACAAGGGTACCCAGACCATTCAATGGTAGGAAAAAAAATCGTGTTTTCAACAGATGATGCTGGGACAACGGGATATCTCTATGTAAAAGAATAAATTTGGATGCCTACCTTATGTTGTATTCAAAATTAACTCAAAATGGAGCAAAGGCCTAAATGTAAGAGCTAAAGCTGTAAAACTCTTAAAATGAAACATATGGGTTAAGCTTTTTGACCTCAAATTTTTTTAGATATGACACCAAAAGGACAAGTGACAAAAGAAAAGATAAATTGGGCTTTCTCAACTTTTTTTAAAAGTGCTTCAAAGTACACTATCAGGAAAATAAAAAGCTAACCCACCGAATGGGAGAAAATATTTGCAATACATCTTACAAGGGTCTAATATCCAGAATACACAAAGAATTATTTTGATTCAATAGCAAAAAGACAAACAACCCTATTAAAAGTGGGCAAAAGATTTGTGTAGGCATTTTTCAAAAGAAAAGATGCAAATGGCCAGTAAGCACATGAAAAGGTGCTCAACATTATTGGTCATCAGGTAAACACAAATCAAAACCACAAGAAGATGCCATTTCACAACCATTAGGATGGCTATAAATATATATATATATATATATATATATATATATATATATAATTTTTTAAATGGAAAATAACAAGTGGTGGTGAGGATGCGGAAAAATTGGAATCGTTATGCACTGCTGCTGGTAGGAATGTTAAATGGTGGAACCACTGTGCAAAAACTGCTGGGCAGGTCCTTAAAAAATTCAAGAGTTACCACGTGACTCAGCAATTTCACTCCTAGTGTTATACCCAAGAGAACTGTGCACATGTGTTCGCATAAGTATTACACGTTGAGTGCTCATAGCAAGGTTATTCTTTCGTTTAAAGCCTGAAGGTAGAAAATTTTTTTTGTTTATGTATTTATTTTTGAGAAAGACATAAAGAGAAAGAGAAAGAGCATGTGTTGGGGGGGGAAGGGGAGGGACAGAGAGAGAGGGAGAGAGAGAATGTCAAGCAGGCTCTGTGCTGACAGCAGAGAGCACAACACGGGGCTCCAACTCATGAACGGTGAGATCATGACCTGAGCCAAAATCAAGAGTCAGACGCTTAACTGACTGAACCACCCACATGCCCCAACAATCTTACTCTTAATAGCCCCCAAGTGGAAACAACCAAAATGTTTATCAATTGATGAACGGAAAAACAAAATGGGCTGTAGCCATACAATGGAATATTATTCGGTCATAAAAAGGAATATTCTGATACATGTTATGGAGTGGAAAAACCTTGAAACCATTATGCTAAATGCGAGAAGACAGACCTATTGTGTGATTACCTGTGTATAAAATGTCCAGAATAGACAAACCCATAGACACAGAAAGCCGTTGCCAGGGGGATGGGTGAAAAAGGAATTGAAAATGACTTCTACGTTACTGGGCTTCTTCCTGGGGTGGTGAAAATATTCTGAAATTAAGGAACATACTAGTCAATACACAAATTAGTAATGCACTAAGAAACGACTCAATAATACAGTTAAAAGCAAACAAACAAACAAACAAAAAACCAGCACACAGAAGAGGAACCGGCCGTAAGGACAAACTGAGATTTTAACAACAGAGAACTTGACCCAAACACACGATATCAAATAAGGAACATGGGATAATATGGGCTGGAAACTGTCATGAAATCTAAGTGAGGTGCTGAGTCAAACCAATAGATTTCATTTATCTGTTCAAAAGAAACTTGTTTAGTACATATTGTGCTCCGACCCTAGTTTAGGGTCTGGGATTACGGACCAGGGACAAAACATGGGCTCCGCTTTCAAGGATATGACTGTTTAGAAACAGACGAGGTAACAGGACATTTCCATATAACCTGGAAAGTGCTACGAGAATCCTACACTGGGAGCACAGGGGTTCAGAGAAGCAGTTCCTGCCCTGGCTACGGTCAAGTGAGGCGTTCTGGAGGATATTTACGAGGTGAGGGTTTTTAAAAGTTATTTATTTAGTTAGTTACAGACAGAGCACACGCGAGCAGGGTAAGAACAGAGAAGGCCGGGGAGAGTTTCCCAAAGCGGGGCTTGAACCCACGAACCGCGAGGTCGTGACCGGAGTCAAAACCAAGACTTGGGCACTTAACCGACTGAGCCACCCAGGCGCCCCCCAAGATGAGGCGCGTTTTGAAAAACAATGAGGACTGAAGCTAAATTCAAGCGGTCACATAGGCAGGCGGGGGAAAGATGGCAGAGGCAGGATGACAGCAAAACAAAATAGCCCATGCTCAAAAACCCCAGAGTGCAGAAGATACAAGCATAGTATTAGTGGAACTGCAGGTTTCGGGATGTGTGGGGTGAGGGGTGCGTGTGAAGAGGTGGTGAGCGAGAGGGCTGCAGAGGTCGTGAGCGCCTGCATCCCTCTGGCCACCAGACGGCTTGATTTCCCAGACACAGCGACTCCGTTTCACGTGGAGGCAGAGGCAAAATGTCAACTCGTGGAGCGTCGTAGTGACAGCGAAGACACCGAGACTGGAGCTCTCAGGGACAACCGCCGCTCTCGACCTTTGCCAGGAGCATCCCGCCCCTGACGCCAGGAAAAGAACAGGTCTTAGTTTCTGTGTCTCTTCGCGCACCCGGAATAATGCTGCTGTCTTGCCAGGCATGTGACGGACGCCTGCTGTGGTCTCCTATGCCCTCTTCTCATCGATTCGGGAGATCGAGGCAGCAAATATTCCAGCCCTTAGGTTGTAAAAGGAGGCTTTGTGTCATTTCCTTCCAGATCAGAGATGATAACAGAACGTTGAGAAGGAAGCTGGTGAAGAAGGAGCTCGTCTTACAGCAATAAACAGCACCGGGCCTTCTCTAGTTACGATCACGACTTTGCCACTGGGGGGCAAGTGGGAGAACACTTAGGACTATGAGAACAGAGCGGCGAGGCTGCGTGTGCGACATCGCTTCCGAGGTGTCAGAGTTGGTCATTTTTGTCTTAAGTAGAGTGATCATTCGGTACTGGAGGCACCCTCTGCATTTTTCCTGCTTGAGAGGCACAACAGGACTTATCCTCGGCATTCAGCGTCCCTGCTTGCGACGCGCTTGACCAGTCACCGGAACTGACTGACAGTTACCAATGGCTTCCAAGGATTGTATCTTTAGACTTGACCTGTGCTACAGGTTCCAGTCTTGTACATCCAGTTGCCTCTTTACGTGTCTACTAGACAGCTAAAACTTTCTTTTTTTTAAGCGTAACAAACATACGGTGTTATGTTAGTTGCATGTGCACAATATAATGACGCAACAATTCTATACATTTCTCAGGGCTCATCGAGAGAAGCGTACTCTTGATCTCCTTCATCTACGTCATCCACCGCCGCTCTGGATACCCCCAGTTCTCTGTATTAGAGTCTGGGTTTTTGTTTGTTTGGTTGGTTTTCTCTTTTTTGTTTGTTCATTTGTTTTACTTCTTAAATTCCACATCGGGGTGAAATCCTATGGTATCTGTCTTTCTCTGACTGGGCTTATTTCCCTTCGGTTTATACCCTTTAGGTCCATCCAAATGGTCCACGTTGCAAATGGCACGAGTCCATTCTAGACGGCAACCATTTTCTTATGTCCTAAACAGACCTTAGGATTCCTATCCTGCCCCTAAACCCTGCTTCTCTAATCCCTCTCAACCCAGTGAATCGCATCACCACCTGCCCAGTGGCTCCAGCTAAAAAACTTTGGATTCCCCTCTTTCCCTCTCTCATCTGCTATTGCTATCGATTCTACTTCCGTAACATATTTTTTTAACGGGTATTTATTTATCTTGAGAGAGAGCAGGGGATGGGCAGAGAGAGAAGGAGAGAGAGAATCCCAAGCAGGCTCTGCAGTGCCAACCCAGAGCCCAATACAGGGCCCAATCCCACAAACCATGAGATCATGAGCTGAGCTGAAACCAAGAGTCAAATGCCTAACCGAATGAGCCATCCAGGCACCCCAGCAGCAGACTTTATTTTTTAAGGCGCACATCAGATGTTACTCTTCACCTGCTTAAAATCCTCCAATAGCATCACCCATATTTAGAACAAAAGTCCAACTCCTTACCATGGTCTACAAGGCCCCGGTATCACACTTTTTTGCTCATTATACAACACTCATACCGGACATTTTGTTCCTGTGAAACACCAAACTCATCCGCGATTTAGGGCTTTTGATTTTGCTGTTCTCTTTGCCTAGAAGATTCTTCCCCTCTCACAGGTCTATTTTTGTAAATAAAGCTTTATTGTAACCCAGCCATGCCCATTCATGTACCGATGAGTATGGCTGCTTCTGTGCTAAAATGGCAGAGTTGAGCAGTTGCAACAGATACCATATGACCCACAAGTCCTTTGAGCAAAAGTCTGCCAAACCCAACTGGATCTTGAGTGGCCGTCTCCTTAACTTAGGTTCTGTGCTAATGTCATCCCCTCAGAGAGACATGTCCCCTCTCCCACCCCAGTCACCTTTTCACAGTATCCTCTTAATTTCTTCACAGCACTTGTCTGAAATTACCTTATTCGTTTGATTGGCTATTGCCTGCAATACCCCGTTAGACTCTAACTTTCTCTGTCATATTCCTGGTGGGTTCCCAGGTCCTCGCACTGCATCTGGGACACCATGGGGCCTCAATAAATAGATGTTGGATAAATGAATACATGAATTAAATTTAATTCATGTTTTGAATTATTTAGATCTAGCTCATGAGCAAATGTACGGCCAGGAAAAGAAAAGCCTCTTGAAAGAAAGGTCCAGGAGCATTAAAAGATGGATGGAGAATCACTGTGTGGTAGAACCAACCTCCAGTTAATTTACAATTAATTAATTGGATCTTGCAGAGCAAAGTTTTAACATCTATTTTGGAGCAGCGGCTAAAGGAATCAAGTAGAAACTTTCCGAAATTGCTTAGCTACCCCCTCCGTTTGTCTGGAAAATGGATGTTAATATTACCTTGTTGAATTCATTTTGATCAGCAAATGCAAGGAAGTGGGAGGGGTAAATGTGGGTGTTGAAAAATGACCCTTTTAATAGATTCCCAAACTTGGCTTTGTTTATGTCATCTCTGCACTTTTTTCTTGGCAATGAGTTTTGCTGCTGTCTTTCTTCCCAACGATGCACACTCCTAAGCACCCTCCCAACCCCCCCCCCCCACCAAAGCCCTCATTCTCCTGCACCTTGCTGCTGCTTTGCAACTTGACTTTGAGCTCCCTCTGCTGGCACCAAGAATGCTGCTCAGTTGGTCTCTTCTGGAATGAATACCCTAGAGCGCACAAGATGAAAATAACCAGATTAAAAGGGCAGCCTTTTCTCCCTTTCAGTTACAGAAAATTAAATGGTGTCTTGATCCCTACGTTTTAGTGAGATGGGCAATTGTGGCATTTATCAGGCACAGTCTGAATGACTGATTCAATGAAAATCCATGTTCCCAGAGCTCTCCTCTATTCATCTGCAGCAAGGTGGTTGCCTTTACTCTCTCTTCCTAACTATGGGATCTGCACAAAAGTCTCTGTAGCCTGTGAAGATGCCTTTGACTTCTGGTTTGGGCATGATGAGATGTGCACACATGTGTTTTTAAAGCAACACAAAGACATATGATGCATATGTTAGTATGTCTACCTCTTTCGGCGGCTTTTCTTTTAGACTCCTGTGGGCCTGGTTTTGGGGGTGTTGATAATTACTGCATTCGCCATGACCGATGGCTTGATTTTTTCTAATAACTGGATGGTCAGTAGAAAAACAGTGACCGAGGATCGATTTTCCAAGATACATTTAGATGCACCCATCTGAAGGGAAGGAGGAGAGTTACAAGTTCCCCTACATAGAGTGTCAACAGCCATAGGCACTCAACTCTCTGTCCTGAGCTGCAGCTACACTGACTGTATGACCTTGGGAAAGGAGTGGAACTTTTATGGACTTGTCTCATTAAGTACAGAATGAAGAAATTTCGTGAGGCCATCTCTACTGGTTTGATGATTTGGTGTTAGTTGATATATTATTCACAAAAAGGCTTTCCCAATGAAAACTGTCTGGTAAAGAGGCATCTGAACACGTAAACTATCTTACATTTTACAACTTGGGGGCTTATGCTTTGGCATTTAAAAGGAATAGGCAAACGATGGCTTTTATGGAAAACTGTACATCATGAGCATACGTTCCATTGGTTTATGAACCGTCTCCAAGATGCCGAGACTAGCTTCGAAGTGGAACCAAAACGGGCAAGAAAGAGTAAGAAGGATGGAACCAGAAACGACCTGAAGAGGAATCTTTTCTTCTGGAAACTTGCCAGTGACTTGAAGCCGCCCGGTATCGGAAACTTTCTCCAAAGCTACCCATCCGGCAGTAATTAGTAATCTTACTAATAAGATCAAGGTGTCTCCTGAGGAAGCAGTCAACCTTACATGCCACCAGTGTAAAATAAGTTACCAATCTGGACGTTATAACAGGTTCTACAAATCTGTTACAACAGTAAGGATAATGTAACGACAAGTCCCAAGTGGAGAACAATCGGGCCGGAGGCTACAGAAAGGGTAATTGGAGTGGGTCCTTGTTCGTGTCTCAAGCTATGTCCCGGGAGATGGTACCTTCACCACTTACCACCGGCTTTGAAGGCACCTGGAGTGGAGGGAGCACTCATGTGTCACCAGACATCATCCTCACCAAACCACTGGCGATCTTATGATCTCCCTTCTGGAAGGTGATTGGGCTTATTGGGCCAACAGGGACATCTCAGATTCCTCATTGGCTTTTACTTGCCATTCTGAATTAATAGACTTTCTGTGTGATTCGTCAGCAAATCTAATGAGAATTTAGGTATCACGGGCTGGATCATTCCTTCAGGATGATCGTTCGCCATTCCACAAAAGGAGAGTGCTCCCAAGTGAAACACTAGACCCCGGTGGCCAGCACAAAAGGTTCAGCATCCCTTAATGCCTACCCAATTTCCATTTCCCAAATCTCCCACTGTTAACGAGTCCCGTAGCGTCAACATGGAGTGTGTAAGACCACAACCTGGACGGCGCAACCGGCGAGAGATATTCCATCTCTTAAATCTCAAATGTGAATACAACTCTCAGAGTCACCTTTTATATTGTTTACTCACTCTCTTTACCATTTCTCTTCCCCTTAACGACAGGACTTTGTTCCCTTGACTCCTTCATCGGCTTCCCGTGTAGCAGGGCCCCAGAGTCTCACTTTCTTCCCGATGCTGCCTGGAGCCCGTGGTCAACAGCATGAACTTCTGCTTCATCAGCCTTCCTAACTCCCTCCCGCTCCTGTCTCAGTTTTCTTTTGCGCTTAGCTAAGATTTGTTGAAGGCTTGTGAAGCGCCAGCCAGGGCACGTTGATTCTTCCATCTAATTTGACCAAAAATGCAGTAGTTGCTAGTATCGGCCCATTTTAAAGACGAGGAACTGACGTCTTTTGGGAGGATACGCAGACTGCCCAAGCGAACACGCTTTTCGGTAAGCGGCAGGGCCAGGACTCCGAGCCACATCTGTGACCCAGCCGGTCCCTCTTAACCGCAGCACGACACTGCCCCCTGCTGCCGTGTCTGCCCTACGAATGCTCAGCACACGGGCTGCCTGCCCCATTGGTAGAACCACAGGCTGGTAAGGAAAACCTCATAAAATTGCACCGACGAATGCCTCCACAAATCCCCGACCTCTTCCCGCAGTTGAGGCTTTTTGTAGCGCCTATCAATCCCTTGGCTTACACCAGCTCATCCCCACTGGGCACCGTAACTATTCCAAATCGTTGCCTCTCATGTTTTCTACCCAATTCCCAACAACCTCGCTTTCAGGTTCTTACATCACGGACATGGAGTCCACCGGGGTGAACTCCCGCATCTCTTCCCAGCCCCCCTACAGAGTTCGCTGAGGGCCATCCGTTGTCCTTTCTCCACGTGGTGTTCTCTCTCCACAAGTGCCACCTGCGAAGACGTCGGCCTCTTCGTTTGTGCCACCTGTTGTGTCTTCCTAAAACTTGCTCCTCCTTCTGTTTTCTCTCTCAGGACTTGGCTTTCAATTTCTTTCCATAACCTTCCCACCCCGGGCATAGAAGTATGTTTAAGGGCCTTCTAATGCCAAATAAAAGTCACTCAGATGGTCCCCATATCCCACCGCCCTGCTCGAGTTACTTCCTCCCTTCTTCCCTTCCCAGCAAACCTTCTGGGGAGTCGCCGACTTTGGGTATTTATTTCTCTCTCTCTCTCTCATCTTTCCTGAAATTAAGCCTCCAACACTCCACTTAGCCTCTCCCCATTTGCCTTCGTAATGGCCCACATATGGATACTATCTTTTTTTTTATTAAAGCTTGACACACAATGTTATATTGGTTTCGGGTGTACAAAACACTGATTCAACAATTCTATACAATGGATACCATCTCTCTTCATTTGGCCAGGCCAGTGCTGGGTCCGTTGGGTTTCTCTCCCTTCATTTACATGAAACTCTTATCCCCCTTAGTTCACAAGACACCAGATTCTCCTGGTTGTTTGCCCTTATCTCTGTCCACATTTTTTGTTCTTTCATCCCGGTCCCATCTTGCTCTGTCTGCCCCTTAATAGTACTTTTCCCAAAGACGCTAACCGTGGTTCTCTTCCCTTTACTTCTCCTCACTTAGGGAAGCACACAAAATGAGCGACCGTCAACTTCCAAAATGTTAATTTTCATCGATGTGCTATTTTCGGTTGATAGCGTTACCTTACTCTTGAATGAAAACATAGTATCTCCCAGATGCAACCGTATTTAGCTCCCCTCCCCTCCCCCTGCAAAATCTGAAACCACAACCTATCCGAGCTAAATACAGAATATTTCCACTTAAATATGCTACAGGATGTCAAAGTCAATGTGCCCTGAACTGCAGGTTTTTTAAGATGAGTACCCACAAATAACATACTTATAAAAATTGTTACATATACAGTAAAGGGAGTAACACAATAATTATCTATATACCCATTATCTAGAATCAACAAATGTTAACATTATGCTGTATTTACTTCATATATACTTTATTTGTTGAAGTATTTTAAAGTATAGATATCATGACCTTTTATCCCCACATACTTCAGTATACAGGTCTCTAAAAAACAAAACATTTTCCTGTGTGATCACTGCCGAAACTAACAATTCGAATCCCCAGTTGATAATCATATCTCCCTAATTATCCCCATAATTCCCTTTATACTGGTTTTGTTTAAATCAGAATTACATTACGGACCATGCATTGCATTTGAGTGTTGGGCTTCTTATGTACCTTTTTATGTAGGACAGCTCTCCAACCCCCCATCCTCTTTTCCTGTGGCATTAATTTATTGAAGAGCCACAGCCAGTTGTCCTGAAGAGCTTTGTCTGCTTGTTTTCTTATGGTATTTAACTTACTCCGTCATCACCTGTATTTTTGTAAACCGGAAATTAGGAGTAATGGCCCAATTAGAGTGGCATATATTTAAATGAGCCACTCTGGATGATTTGTTGGAGGATATTGCCTGGAGCGGGAGTAGGGACAAAAACACTCGTCGGGGGTCTATGGTCATAGTCCAGGTGAGACACGATGATGGCTCAGAACAGGGTGGGAGTAGTGAACTTGGTGAGAAATGGTCATATTCTGTATGTGTTCTGAAGGTAGAAGCAACAAGATTGGCTGTCAGATGGGGTGTGGGGAATTAGAGGAGAGAAGTCAAGGATGAATTCATGCTTTGACGCTGAGTAACTTGAGAGATAGGGGTAAGATAAAGAGTTGATATTTGGACATGGTACCAATGATGGGGTATCTTGGCACTCCCCCCCCCCAATTTAATCAGTATCTTCTGATTTCACCTACCAAGCACATCAAATATATCCTCTCTTAAAAAATTTTTTTCTTAATGTTTGTTTATTTTTGAAGGACAGAGAGACAGAGTGTGAGCAGGGGAGGGACAGAGAGAGACGGAGACATAGAATCCGAAGCAGGCTCCAGGCTCCAAGCGGTCAGCACAGAGCCCGACGCGGGGCTCGAACTCGCAGACTGTGAGATCGTGACCTGAGCTGAAGTCAGATGCGTAACCGACTGAGCCACCCGGGTGCCCCAAATCTATCCTCTCTCGGTCATCTCTATGACTATTGCCATTGACCAAGTCCTCGTTATGTCTCTATTGGATTATTACCATAATCGCCAAACTTGCTCTCTCCCCAGCTTCTCATCCACAGGTCGCCTGAGTGGTCTTTCTACAAAAGAAAAATCAGCTCATATCACTCTCCAGCTTGAAACCCCTTAGTGATGCCAGATCGCCGTCAAGCTTGAAGTCTGTGTGCCTCAGTATAACCCATAAGTCTCTCCAGGATCTGGCCCTAGACTCCTCTTCTATTATTCCTTCATTCCCCCGGCACCCTTATACTCTGATCTGCCCACGGTGAACTCTAGTATTTCAGCAGACAGACCACGCTGCATCATATCTCTGGGCCTCTGTGTCTGCTGTTCCTTCTACTATAAATGCCTTTCCCCTCCCAAAGACACAGGCAACGTCTTACTCAAATTTGAATCTTCAGAAGTTAGCATATGTGACAACTGACTAGGAGGCAGTCAGTTACTGCTGACCGTTGAACTGATGTACCCTTGAAAAACACACGTCACTTTTAAGTTTTACATCACAGTTCACAAGGCTACACAGTACTATTTCTCAGCCAGCATCACTCCAAAGAAACCATAGAAATTTCCGAATTCTGATACATGCCATCTATACTGGTTTAAACATAACCACTCTCTGCTAGGCACTGGAGCTTTAACATCTCTTTGAATTTTCTTTGACTTGTCAATTTGATTCAATTTTTTAAAGGCCTCCTTTTCTCTCTGAACGTAAGGAAATTAAAATTATGAGTAGTGGACAGGAAAGCACTTTACAGAGTAAAATTATAAGGTGCCATTATTGTTATTATAATAGTAATTGCCTTCAAATGAAAAAGTCTATCAAAAGCAAGGCATGAAAATTAATGATGGATTTTTTATTTATCTTCAGGGCCAACTGGCCATAAACAGAACAGGCTTCGTGATTCGCGTCTCTGATTCATGTGGGCTCTCAGCTTGTGGATCCTGTCTTTCATTTAGCTCTAAATGTGTTACATTTCCTTTTCCCTTGGCCAGCACTCACTTGGCCTTGGATTGCTAAATGAAGGCCGATTCACCTTCCAGGAAGCCAATTACCCAGAGAAGGAGCACTCAGTTTACGTTCATCGGAGTGAGTTATCTTATTTCCCCTTCGTTGCTGGAAAACTTCGACTGGAAAGTTGAAGGACTTGTTTCCCTGGCACGTGGATGAGCACCAAGATGGTGCGTGGCTCTCTGGTTACCAGAGGAATGTCTACAAACTTAGGATCAGCTATTCCTGGTGAACAACTGTGGCAGGAGAGATGGAAAACAGGAACTTTCTCAGCTGTTGCTATTTCCCCTATCGCTGCCTTCCCAATTCCGTAACCCAAAGAAAATGATTTCTCTTGCAAAGATCGACCTTGTCCCCCTTTCACTCTTCTCTTGCACGGGCCCATTTCCATGGCTTCCTAACCGAGCCCACAGTGAGCCAGTTATTCTGAAGGTAAAAATGTCTACTATTTGAGGACTTATGAAATACTAAGTAATATCCAGATGTGATAAATCACAGACGCACGGTCTCATTCTTCAGCCAGTCAGGAAAGCTCTACACACTGGTCACATTTATCTAGATTTTACCACCTTGGGCGCTGTTGAGTAAAAGACACACAGGTTCTAGGTCCAATTCTCTTATTAGTTGCTAATTTATTGCATGCGAGTGTTCTCTCTTTGGATCTCACGTCTCCCAGCTGTTTGCTGAAACCAGGAAAATGAGCTTGAAATGCCATTCCCCAAGCCAAGGTTCTATACTCTTTTTCTAGTGTGGATGTATCCTAGCTCCTCTTTGCTCAACTCCAAGCTCCAGTCCAGTGAGCTCTTCCCAGTAAGACAGAGATAGGTATCTGGTAGAATAATTACCAGATTTGGCCTCTTAGTCCTCAGGAAGAAAGTAGGAGTTGTCAAAAGGATCAACTACTTCTAAAGTTAATTACACTTCTTTTCTCTATCAAACAGAATGGTACTTTCTCACTCTCTTATCCATCTGAAAAATATAATAATAAATACAAGCCCAGATACTTCCCTTAACTGGTCACTGGAAGGCATCAATAAGGAAAATTAACCTCTCTAGTATGCAGTGCCTATCAGAGCGCTGAAGTCAAAAGTAGGCCCTAAATCGGTGTTTTTTTAAGAGCAGTTGGAGAAATATCCTTATTTCCATACAGTCACTGTAGTATTTCAACAGGGAAATTATACCTTAAAATCAAATGTAATAAAGCATTTCAGCTCAAAACCAACCTCTCACCGAGATAGAGTATTTATGTTGAGCATACATTTTCCAGAAATCATCAGAAACTTTACAACTGATTTTATACCATATAATCAGGTCAAAAGGCATCTTCCTGCTCTGCTTGGAATGTAAGAGAACAATCTAAAGAACTAGAAAGGAAGTAGGCCATGTCTATACCAAACAGTTGACTTCCGGTCAGAATGTTTGTGACCTTAAGTCAATTGGTTGCCTTTAGTTATTTGGAAAATAGCCAGTTAACAGTTGACTAACTGAATCCAACTGGTGGCTTGCAAATCACCTTGCTTTTTGACAAGATTCAACTTTCTTGTTCTTTCACGTGGTTTGAATGTATTCAAACAGGTCCTTTGGATTCCTCCCCTGACTACAAAGCTTATAAATACAGAAACATTCCGAGATGGGCGTGCTACATAACAGGTGCTCAATAAATGAACTATAAACTAGAGTTATCAACTGGCCTAGTCGTTAAGGTCAGATAAGTATCTACATCCAGTTGTGATGCCTGCCTATTCTAGTCTTGAAGATTTTGAAGCTGTTCACTTTAGCCATTAAGCTAAGACGACTATAATTAAGTTAACCGTTCACTACCAAACTCCATCTCAAATTCTCAACTTCAGGAGGATCAATGAATCACAGCAGAATTAAAAGGTGTCATGTAAGATCATTGGTTCTTACAGGAAGACTTACCTCATTGCTTCCACAATTAACACAAAAAGAGGTATAATGAAGACTATTTTTGTGAAGTTAAGTCATTAACAATGGATTAGGAATAGAATCCAATTTCCTCCTCTATCCATGATATATTGGGCATTGCTATTATCCTTTCAGTAATGAGGAAAAGTGTGTTGTTATACTTCGTTTCCTTCCTTGGTAACATCCTGATGAGTAAGTGGATATTTTGATAGAGGACCCAGGCATAATTTTAACCTAGGAACACATTTAAAAGATACTCCTTTTCCTAAGAAATGGAGGCCTATTTATCTACCACCGGAACCAGTCAAGATGAATACTGACCATATGGCTAGGACAGGGATTTGATAGTGCTCCTTCCTCCCTCCCCACCATGATGTTGAAGTTCAAATTGGGAATCCAGTGGTTGGCTAGTCCCATGCTCCATACAATCAACCCACATTCACAGTGTCCCTCTGGTACATTTTGCCAACCGCAAGCAACTACCATTAGTGTTGGTTAATTCTATGGCCGCTCTTATCCTTATCCCCGCTGGTTGGGAACTAAATAACTGGGGTTTGTCCTCTCTATCCAGAGAGGTTAGCCTTAATTCAGTGGATAATGACCCAGAGAGCTCTAATCCTAGATTTGGTTACCAGCATCTCAGAAACCGTCTCTTCTTTGGGAGTGATAGATGAGGTTCTGAAATGCTGCGAACCAGAGACTTACTGCCATGAGCTATAATCGTCATTCAGTAGCTTTTAACAGCCCAAAGGGAATTCAGATTGAAATGCAAATATGAAAAAAAAATTAAAGGGAAAATCAGCGCTTTAGAAAAATTTCATCATTTCCTCAAGAGAGTTTTGTGTTAATTTATTATTTTATTGCCTTAAAACTCTTTGACCCAAACTAAAAAGTTGGCTCTAGAAAAACACCCATTCCATTGGTGAAGTCTTTTGCTCTCTCTAAAGTCATGATAAGTGACCTTAGGACATGAAAAACAGGTGCATTCCCTAGATAAGTTTATTCAATTTCTGCATCATTCTTGCTTCCAATTATTCTGAAGATAGCACGGCCAGAAAAATGATGAGCTCTCCATTTTGAATGGCATTCAGCAACTGGCTTGATATTTCATCATGAAGCAAAAGTCTGAAAAATATATTCCCCAGAGGAACTGGCCAGCCAATGCTTTGTTTGGGATGTATTTCATCTTCGTGAATGTTTTGGGGAATGGCCCTCTGATGGGAAAGGGCATCTTTAAAATGAGGGGAAAAGCAAGCTGCAATGAACAAACATCTAAGCCCCCAATTGTCAAGTGTTGCTGAGAATAAGAATGTATCAAATAGGTTATTTTTCTTATTCTGTAACCCGAGTCTGTGTGGTATGGTGGGAAAGTCAAGTAGGAAGCAAAAACTGGGTCATTGTCTGGATGCTGCCACCTACTAGCTATATAGCCAACAGCAAGTGGCTTAACTTCTTGATCTGTACATCCTCGCTATTGTAATAGGACCTGCCAATGGATCATTCTATAGGTATCATGCCTGGTGCTTTTCCACTGATTACCTTCTCTGTGTAAGGTTCAGAATAGAAGAAATAGCAATCAGACTGAAGTTTTCCTTTTTGCCACTGAACAAATAGACCACGCACGTATTCCTAGTTGGCGGAGGGACAAGAACTGTGGAGGGGACTGAAAAGAATGAGAACATTCAGAGTGTCTAAGCAAATATCAAACTACATCTTGTTTCGCCTACTATGATTCTGCAAGAAAGAAAGAGAGAGAGAGAGAAAGAGGGAGAAAGAAAGAGAGAGAGAGAGAAAGAGAGAAAGAGAAAGAATGAGAGAGAAAGGAAGACAGAAAGGAAGAGAGAGAGAGAAAGAGAGAGAAGGAAAGAAACAGAAAGAAGGAAAGAAGGAGAAAAAGAAAGAATGAGAGAGAAAAAGAGAAAGAGAGAGAGAAAGAAAGAGAAAGAAAGAGAGAGAGAAAGAAAGAAAGAAAGAAAGAAAGAAAGAAAGAAAGAAAGAAAGAAAGAAAGAAAGGGAAAAGAAAAAAAAAAGGAAAGTCATTCTAGAAACCACCTAAAGGGAGCCCAACACTGGAGAGGCAAAGAAAAAAAAAATCACATTCAGAACTGTGATGCAGTCTCGGAGTAGTTTCACATTCAAAGAAATAGAACTCAGCAACCAAATTCATGGCAAAAAGTTAATTGTGAATTCTGCTCAAATATTTCAAAAAGCATGAAAATGCCTGCAATTCACAAGCCTCCCACAAACACCTTTAAAAGCTCCCGTCCTCGCCATTTCTCCCATGACCTTCAGCTTCTGCAAGCACTCTCGACTCGGCTTCACGACCTCTTCCATTTTTTTCTTCCCCTTTGCCAGATCCATCGGTTGCAAGATAAAATATGTGACCAAGCCAACTTGGAATTCCAAGCCAACAATGACTATTGAGACATGTGTGGCCCATGAAATATCTGAGACCAATGTAGGCTAAAACATGATTTCCTGTTTATCTGAAATTCACATGTAATTAGATACCCTGTATTTTTATTTGCTACACCTGACATCACCCTGGTGTGTGATGGCCCCAGAATGGCCAGAAGTGCTACGCTCCCCTCAGGGCCACCCTCCACCCCCCCACCCCCGCCATGCCCACTGCTTTGGTCTTGATCACAGTGGGGGGCAAAAGCACCGAAGCTCCTGAGAGGCACAGTTTCTCTCTCCGTGTTTTTTTTTTTCCCCACCACAAAGAATCACATGGAAAACTTTTAATGAATAAAATCCTCCACCTTATTATACACATCACAGGGGCTGCACGTCCCTTGCAAGCTAACGGAGGTGAAGGAAAAACTCAATCTAGTTCGTCCAGATATGACCATTATCTGGACAGTTGGTGATAGGAGGGAATTATCATGACACTTTTAGGGGTGATAATAGCCCTGCGATTAGAGTTTACAAAAGGAATCGTCCTCTTTTAGAGAGACATACTCAAGGAGTTATGGCGAAGATGGTTTTGTTTCTAGGGTTTGCCTTAAGATAATCTAGTAGAGGGGGGAGAGTGCGTATATATATATATGGAGGCTTATTGTACTATTTTCTTCTCTTTAGCATACGGTTGGATTTTTTTTATAATAAAAAGCGTTGTAAAATCAAGTCCGTTTGTCACCTGTATGGGATCTTCCTTAGAAGCGGATGCTAGAAACAAATGCACATCATTCCAGTACACTGGAGAGAAGACGCTGCCTCAAGGAAAACTGGGGCTGATCTGAAACTCATCAGGGCCCGAATCGGCAGCTCCGCTCAGTCATTCCTGTTGAACAGGACTCTAATTTATTTGAAAGTTGACTCTCCAAGTGTCTGTGCAGTGCTGTGTACAAACAGTTGCTCGTCAAACGTGGCATTGGCCTGGAGTCGTAAATTACATCGCTGCCACCTTAGTGCTCTATTTTTAGGAAGGAAAATCTTCTTGCCACGATGAACATCCAGGGGAAAAGCCAAATCCTGACAGCCGCAGAGACGGTTGTCCAGAATAAAATGTACCTAGAAATGCTACACAAGCTGCATACAGAAGCCTCTCTCCTCAACTGCGCAGGGAAACGTTATCCGGCTTCAGCCTCCTCTCCTCTATTTGCTTTGC
Source organism: Acinonyx jubatus (assembly GCF_027475565.1). Taxonomy (NCBI): domain Eukaryota; kingdom Metazoa; phylum Chordata; class Mammalia; order Carnivora; family Felidae; genus Acinonyx; species Acinonyx jubatus. The sequence goes on along the minus strand of NC_069389.1, from coordinate 110,650,351 downwards.
CACCACCGTGCCACTCACACAGTTCGGGCAGTTTTTACGAAATGTTAGAAGCCCCCATTCCAGAAGGAAACCTTCATCAAACTGAGGTCCAGTCAACCGGGTGTTTTTTGTTTTTGTTTTTTCCCAGGAAATGTGGAGTTGTAAAAAAAAAAAAACAAAAAACAACAAATTGCCGTGTATAGACATAAGTGCTGGCAGGCAGAATTTGTTTTCATCCAATTCGTGGACTCTTAATTTCTTGGATAGTTATTTATTTAAAATTTTTTATGACATTGATTTATTTTTGAGAGACAGAGCCAGACAGAGCATGAGCGAGGGAGGGGCCGAGGGAGAGGGAGACACGGAATCCAAAGCAGCCTCCAGGCTCTGAGCAAGGGTTCAGCACAGAGCCCAATGCGGGGCTCGAACCCACAAACCGTGAGACCGTGACCCGAGCCAAAGTCGGACGCTTAACCGACGGAGCCACGCAGGCGCCCCAAATGGTATTTATGGAATAACACCTACATACGAGGCACTGGGTTCTAGAAATTTGTCAAAATGGGACTTCTGTACGTAATAAGCAGCCAGTCGGTAGTGACTTACAAATGACCAGAAGGCACACACCGTGATGGTGACAGCAAAGGCCATCTGAGCCAGAACTCCCGTTCCACCCACTCACGACGTGCTCGGCCTCAGAAGCCACTCCGCAACTTTGATGAATCTCGATTCCTCCTCAGCACGTCCCTCTGTTCCGACTGTCACCTCTTCGGCTTGCAATTCCGTTCTCTTGTCTCTTCTGTCTCTTACTGACAGCCGTGGAGCGCTTCACCAGTCGAGGCCCAAATGCCTTTGTCCTTGAAAGTAAAAATCACGACCCTGAGCCCTCGTTTTGTCACCCTGAGGGCTCCTTTCCCTCCAGCACAGGGTCATTCTGACGGGCATGTTCGCTTCCCTCGTTTCAGGCCACTCCCACTTGGCCTCTTGTAAATCTGCCCCCCTGACGCTGAGAATGCTGCCACTGCCACCAGCTGACCTGTTGTAGCAGGTGCCAGAAGTTCCTTCCTTCTTAAGGCTGAATAACACTCTATTGTATGGATATTTTAATTGGTCCATTCACCAACTGGCGGATATCGGACCGTTCCTACTTTTGGGCTATTATAAATGATGGTTCTGTGAGCGCAGATGCCCAAACACATGCTCAAGTCCTTGCTTGGAATTCTTCTGGATACACACCCAGAAGTGCAATTGCCGGATCCTAGGATAATTCTGTTTTTCATTTTCTGAGGTCCAGCCTTTCTTTGCCAGGAGTTTTCTTGCTCCCACCGTAAAGTCGCCTATTCTTTCCCTAGCTATTTTCCGTTAGAACTTAGTTCAAGGGAGACCTTCTCCGGAGACTTCTCTTGCCATCTCCCAGCCTTGTTAGGTACTCCTCCCTCGTATGCTCCCGTAGAATGCGCAGAATGTCTCTATCTTATTACTTACCAGATTGAACTGCAGACAGACATTTACAGACAGAAATGCTTACTTGCCTGCCTTCTCCTCCATAATGAGCTCCACGATGAGCTTTGTCAGGACAAAGATTTTCCCTCTTGAGTACTGAATTCTCCGGGGCTAGCATCTCACCCCGCGCCCAGTGGGTCCTCAGGAAATGGCAGGCCCTTCTCCACAACCCCAAACGTTCATTTGGTTTGCTTTTACACCCATCCCCTCGCAATGGATTTATCTGGTGCTTTTTTCCAAGTGTTTCCTGGAAGGGTTCCCTTTAAGAGATTTCTGCTAAATGAGTATCTTTCCTAACCTCGCATCCTTCCTAGAATGTCAAGAAACATCTTGGGACAGACTGTCCCAATCTTTAAAGGCTATGTCCAGACATTTCCCCAAACTGATCAATTTATGACTTATGTAGTCAAATGGCAAATTTAGTCATGTGAATGCCATGGATTTTGAGTCTCTAACTTCAAAAAAATCATAAAATACTCGATTTTAATGAGATCCCAATTTTGTCTCCTCTGCCTCTTGAGCTGTTAGCCTCACAGGTACAAGGTTAGGCTTGTATTATTGTTTCGTGAAAGTGAAAGTTGACAGTTCTACCCATATTAATCACATTAATGAGAAATTTGGGACCAAGCAGTAACAAGGAAACGTACTCCCTACATCGTATTGGCCTAATAGGCCCACAGGGCCTTGCCTATTCACCCCGTGTCTCCCCTGCAGTGTATAATTAAGAAGCCAACACCAGAAGAAGAATGGGTGGTTCTGCAAAATTTCAGGCAAGTTTCTTCCTGGGGTAATTTTTGGCAGACACAACATCACAATTTTTTAGTCAGCTCACTTTAACAGATACCGAGAGCTTCTCCCCAGGCAGCTCCAAAGGGAAATGTAAATGTAGATTTAGGAGAGCCACAAAGCCCCTCCCTTGAAGCGGGAGTCACACAGACCCTGAAATGAGGACTTGCGACCCGACTGGAACGAGAGACCACAGGGTAGAGCACAGAGCTTCTCCAACTTTCCTCGCCAAATTCCCCCACAGAGGGGCAGACTTTAATACCCTGCTTTTAGGGTTCATACTTTATCTTTTAAGTTCAAGCAGATCTTGTGACTTTTAGCATATTTCTCTGAGGTCTCATATGTTATCTTTTAAACTCATGCAGATCTTGTGTTCTAATCAATAACATGGTCATGTTTGCTTTAAATTTTTAAAAGTTTCTGTTTTCCAAACTTTCACGTATAATTGGGAGAATAACACTTTGAGACCACTAATAATAGCTACTATTTAATGAGTGTTTATTATACGCCAGGAACAGTTGTAAACACTTCACCCGGATTAACTCATACTTTAACAACCCATTTTGCAGATGATGAACTAGGACTCAGAGCAGTTAAGCACCTTGCCTGGGGTCACAAAAGTCAGAGATAGCGGAGGTGCGTTGAGGTGCCATATTTCTCTTGTCATGGCTTCATGCATCTTCCAGGGGTACGGGTATTCTAGTTAGAAACACACACCATGTAGGGGCACCTGGGTGGCGCAGTCGGTTAAGCGTCCGACATCAGCCAGGTCACGATCTCGCGGTCCGTGAGTTCGAGCCCCGCGTCGGGCTCCGGGCTGATGGCTCAGAGCCTGGAGCCTGTTTCTGATTCTGTGTCTCCCTCTCTCTCTGCCCCTCCCCCGTTCATGCTCTGTCTCTCTCTGTCCCAAAAATAAATAAAAAACGTTGAAAAAAAATTAAAAAAAAAAAGAAACACACACCATGTAATGGAAAGAGAATGCCTTTCTCTAGATCCTTTATGAGCATTTCTTTCTCTAAGATCCTTTCTCTAAGATCCTTTGAGCATTAACCTCCACCTCTGAAAATGAAGGCAGGTGCTATCTCTAAGTCTTTTCTAGCTCTAAGCTGTTTTATCACTTAGGAGAACTTTTACATTACTTACTGATAACGGGAACTAAAAATGAATGAAGTCCACACTTACGGTTTCACCACGATTCCTTCTAATCTTTAGTGAAGACACCTGACGGCTTTTAGTGCTCTTAACGACAATCAAACTCAAGATCTTTTCTTAAGCATGACTCATGGTGGTCAGTACACATCTTCTATAAAGATAGTAAATATTTTAGATTTCTTGACTGGCACAACTCAATTCTGCCATTGTAGACGGAAGCAGCCAAAACGACATATAAAGGAATGGGCATGGCAATGATTCAAAAAACCTTTAGAAAAGCATGTGTTAACCTGGATTTAGCCCAACGGGGCTGCAGTTTGTGGATCCCTGTTATAGACAAAGAATTATGCAGAACTGGGCCTTGTTCTCGGCCAATTTAGATAAATCAAGTCTTTGTGATATCCCATATGTTGTTAAGCATAGTGTTAAACAGTAGACATGCTTTGGTGATTTCTTTTAAAATATTTTGCACCCCAATGTCTATAGCAGCACTTTCAACAATAGCCAAAGCATGGAAAGAGCCTAAATGTCCATCAACTGACGAATGGATAAAGAAACTGTGGTTTATATACACAATGGAATACTACGTGGCAATGAGAAAGGATGAAATATGGCCTTCTGTAGCAATGTGGATGGAACCGGAGAGTGTTATGCTAAGTGAAATAAGCCATACGGAGAAAGCCAGATACCATATGTTTTCACTCTTATGTGGATCCTCAGAAACTTAACAGAAGGCCGTGGGGGAGCCGAGACTTGCTTTCTTTGTAATTTACCACCAGGAAGAAGGGTCAGGGGGCCGGTGATATTTTCTGAAACAACCTGGCAATTGCTGAACTACCAAATTTCTCATATCAGTTTGTGATACCTTGGCTCAGATCTCAGCAACTGCCTACGAATTGCGTGAATTTGGGTAAGACATGTGACCCCTCTGAACCTCCATGTTCGCACATGCATAGTGAAGATAAAAATTAGTTCCCGTCACACGAGTCTAACGTGAAAATTAAATGACTTAAGTTCCTGGTATATAGGAAGCACTCATGAATGGTAGTTGTTGTCGCTAATAAGCATATTCTTACTGAGTTCAACCTATGCTCAAGGCACCCATTCCAAAATTTATTTGGAAGGGCAGAGGTACTAGAATAGCTAAAAGAGTGTTGAGAAAATAGAGTCGCAGGAATTACAGCATCCAGTTACAGGACTTACTGAAAGGTTGCAATAATTAAGACAGCGCTATTGGTGAAGGAACAGATACAAATCAAGGAAGAAGAATACAGAGTCAACTAATAGGCTCATACAGATGTATTCATCTAATTTTTGATCAAGGTGCAAAGCCAACTCAGTGGAGAAAGGGCAGTCTTTTTAATAAATGGTGCTGGAAGAATGGACATCCTTAAGTAAGTAAGTGAATGAAATGAAATGTAGACACAGACTTTACGTCTTCTATAAAAATTGAGTAAAACTGCATCTTAGAGTTAAATGTAAAACATAAAACTGTAAAACTTGTAAATAAAAACAGAAAATCTGTGTGATTTTGGTAATGACATTAAAAAAATTTTTTTTAACGTTCACTTATTTCTGAGAGACAGAGAGAGACAGAGCACGAGCAGGGGAGGGGCAGAGAGAGAGGGAATCTGAAGCAGGCTCCAAGCTCCGAGCTGTCCGCACAGAGCCCGACGCAGGGCTCGAACCCACGCACCATGAGATCATGACCTGAGCTGAGGTCGGATGCTTAACTGACAGAGCCACCCTGGCGCCCCAGCAATGACATTTTAGATAGCACACCAAAAGTACAATCCGTTAAACACTGGATTTTTTTCAAAATTAAAAATTTCAAACTAAATTTAAAAACGTAGGGGCGCCACGGTGGCTCAGTTGGTTGAGCATCCAACTTCGACTCAGGTCATGATTTCACAGTTTGTGAGTTAGAGCCCTGCGTCAGGCTCTGCGCTGACAGCTCAGGCCTGCTTTAGATTCTGTGTCTCCCTCTCTCTCTGTCCCTCCCCTGCTTGTGCTCTCTCTCTCTCAAAATAAATACACATTAAAAAAAATCAAAAGGAAAGACTTTTGCTCTCCAGGGACGCAAGACTGATTCAATAGTTAAAATCAGGTATGCCTGGTTGGCTCAGTCAGTAGAGCATGCAACTCTTGATCTTGGTGTAAGTTTGAGGCCCACATTGGGTGCAGAGATTACTTAAAAATAAAATCTTGGGGCACCTGGGTGGTTCAGTCGGTTAAGTGTCCAATTCCTGGTTTTGGCTCAGGTCACGATCTCACGGTTTGTGGGTTCGAGCCCTGCATCGGGCTCCACCCTGACAGTGCAGAACCTGCTTGGGATTCTCTCTCTCTCTCCCTCTCTCTCTGCCCCACTCTGTCTCTCTCAAAACAGATAAATAAAATTTAAAATAAAATCTTAAAAAGTCAATGAATGTAATTTATCATAGCAACAAAACCCATTATTTAAAAAAGCACTGAGAAAAATAAGAATAGAGGTGAATTTTCTCAACTTCATAAGGACAATATAGAAAAACTTAGAGCTCATTTTTTATTTAGTGATGAAGGACTCAAAATACCCCCTCTAGAACCCTCTTACACTCTTGTTGGGAATGCAAACTGGTGCAGCCACTCTGGAAAACAGTATGGAAGTTCTTCAAAGAGTTAAAAACAGAACTATTCTATGATCTAGCAATTGCACTACGAGGTATTTACCCAAAGGATACAAAAATACAGGTTTTAAGGGATATATGCACCCTATTGTTTATAGCAGCATTATCTACCATAGCCAAATTATGGAAACAGCCCAAATGTCCATCGACTAGTGAATGGATAAAGAAGAGGTGATACACACACACACACACACACACACACACACACACACTGGAATATTACTCAGCCATGAAAAAGAATGAAATCTTGCCATTTGCAATGGCATGGATGGAGCTAGAGAGTATTATGCTAAGCAAAATAAGTCCGAGGAAGACAAATACCATATGATTTCACTCATGTGTGGACTTGAAGAAACAAAACAAATGAACATAGGGGGAAAGGAGAGGAAAACCAAGAAACAGACTCTCAACTATGGAGAGCTGATGGTTACCAGAAGGGAGGTGGGTGGGGGATGAATGAAATAAGTGATGGGGATTAAGGAGGCCACTTGTGATGAGCACCGGGTGTTGTGAGGAAGTATTGAATCACTAAATTCTACACCTGAAATGAGTATTACATTATATGTTAACTAACTGGAATTTAAATAAAAACTTGAGGGTAAAAAAGTACCCCCTCTCGCCACCAAGTCAAGAACAAGCCAAGGACGTCCACTCTCACCACTCTTCTTCAACGTAGTGCGAGAGTTTCTGGTCAGCGCAATTAAGGCAAATAAAGGAAAGAAAAGGCATAGAGATCTGAAAGGAAGAAAGAAAACTGATCCATTTTCAGATGACAAGATTTTCTCCATTGAAAATCCCAAGTCTACCAAAAAAATCCTAGAATATGTGATTTCAGCAAGATCACAGAATCTAAGATAAACATTCAAAAATCAATTGTATATATACTAGTATTGAAAATATAGACAATGAGGGGCACCTGGGTGGCTCAGTCGTTTAAGCGTCCGACTTCAGCTTGGGTCATGATCTCGCGGTTTGTGAGTTTGAGCCCCGCGTCGGGCTCTGGGCTGATGGCTCGGAGCCTGGAGCCTGCTTCCGATTCTGTGTCTCCCTCTCTCTCTGCCCTTCCCCATTCATGCTCTGTCTCTCTCTGTCCCCAAAATAAACATTAAAAAAAATTTAAAAACAAAAAAATAAAATATAGACAATGAAATTGGAAATATAGTATCATTTACAATTGGCCAGAAAATACTTATGCGCAAATATCACAACACGAAACAGGCTGAAAACTATAAAACACTGGTGAAAGAAACCAAAGGTCTAAATATCTGGAGAGACATAGCCTGTTCATGGATTATACGATTCAACATACTAAAAATGTTAATTCTCCCCAAATTGATATACAGGCTTAATGTCATTCCTATCAAAATCCAAGCAAGCCTTTTTGTAGAGACAGAAAAGATTCTTCTAAAATGTGTACGAAAAGACAAAAAGTTACAACATCTAGGACAATTATGAGAAAGAATGAAGGGGGAAGAAACAGTGTATCCAATTTCATGGCTTGTATGGTGAGACTAGTCAAGGCTGTGGTATTGCAGGGTAATAGACATATAAATCAGTAGGACAGAATAGACAGCCTACAAGTAGATCAACACAAATATACTCAACTGATTTCTGAGAATGGTGCAGTAGCAACTCAACGGAGGAAGGACAGACTTTTCTAAAACTTGTGCTTGAGCAAGTGGCAAAAAAAAAAAAAAAAGAGGAAGAAATAAACTTGACCTAAGCTCACACTGCATACAAAAAATTAACTCAAACTATACCATGGACTTAAATGTAAAACATAAAAACATTAAAATTCTAGAAAAAAAACATCAGAGAATATCCTCAGGGTCTAGGGCTAGGAAAACATTTCTTAGACTTGACACCAAAAGTACAATCCATAAAAGAAACAAGATGATAAAAACTGGACCTCATCAAAATCAGAACTTCTGCTCTGTGAAAGACGCAGTTAGGAAAACGAGAAGACAAGGGGGTGCCTGGGTGGCTTCAGTTGGTTAACCATCTGACTCTTGGTTTCAGCTCAGGTCATGATATAGTTCGTGGGTTCGAGCCCCACGTCGGGCTCTGTGCTGACAGTGCAGAACCTGCTCGGGATTCTCTCTCCTTCTCTCTCTCTTTTAAAAAAAAAATTTTAATGTTTATTTATTTTTAAGACAATTCAAGAGACAGAGTAAAAGCAGTGGAGGGGCAGACAGAAGCTGACACAGAATCTGAAGTGGGCTCCAGGCTCCGAGCTGTCAGCCCAGAGCCGGACATGGGGCTCGAACTCACAAACCGTGAGATCATGACCTGAGCCGAAGTCGGACACTTAACCGACTGAGCCGCTCAGGCGCCCCTCTCTCCTGCTCTCTCTGCCCCTCTCCTTCTCACTCTCCATCTCTCTCTCCAAATAAATAAACAAACATTTAAAAAAACAGAAAATGAGAAGCTACAGACTGGGAGACAAAATATCCTACAAAGGACTAATATCTAGAATATCTAAAGAAATATTAGAATAGAATATCTAAAGAAACCAAGCTCAACAGTTAAAAAAGAAAAACCCGACAACAGCAAACCAAACAACCCAATTGGAAAATGGGCAAAAGTCAAGAACAGACACTTTACGGAAGTGGATACACAGGTGACAAAGAGGCATAGGAAAAGATGCTTGGCATCATTAGACATTAGAGAACCTGTACATTTGATATCACCACACACTTATCTGAATGGCCAAAGTAAAAAGCAGTGACAACACCAAATGCTCGGGCAGATGCATGGAAACTGGATCACGCACATGTCTGGTAGGAATGTAAAATGGTATATAGCCACTACAGAAAACAGTCTGGCAGTTTCTCAAACACCTAAAATGGAATCACCACATGAGCTGGCAAATGCACTCTTCGGCGTTCATCCCAGAGGAAAGAAAACTTATGTTCACACATGAACCTGCACATAAATGTTTGCAACAGCTTTCTTTGTGTTGGAAGCCACATGGCCTAGAGTGGGTGAACTGCTCAAGAAACTCTGGTAATCCACACCATGGAATATTACTCAGCAGAAAAAAGGAATGAACTATTGATATACACGACAACCTGAATGAGTGTCCAGACAATTACGTGCTGGGGAAAAAGCCAATGCCCCAAACTTACATATTACAGGATTCCATTTATACAACATTCTTGGAAATAGAAAACAAATTAGCGTTTGCTGGGGGGTGGGGCCTGGGGGAAGTCGGTGTGGCTATAAAAGGCCAACGTGGGGGATCCTTGTGGTTGTTAGAATGCTCTCTCTCTGGACTGTATCCGTATCAATATCCTGGTTGTGGTATTTGTTACAGTTTTGTAAGATGCTGTCGTTGGAGGAAACTGGGTAAAGGATCCATGGGACCTCTATTATTTCTCACAACTGCATGTGAATCTGCAATGATCTCAAAATAAAAAGTCGAATTTGGGGGGCGCCTGGGTGGCTCGGTCGGTTAAGTGTTGGACTTCGGCTCAGGTCATGATCTCACGGTTCGTGAGTTCAAGCCCCACTTCAAACTATCTGCTGTCAGCCTGCTTCAGATCCTCTGTTCCCCTCTCTCTCTGCCCCTCTCCCACTTGCACTCTCTCTCTCTCTCTCAAAAATAAACATTAAAAGAATTTTGAATAAAAAATAAAAGTCTAAGTTTTTAATATGATTTATTGTCAAGTTAGCTAACATACAGTGTATACGGTATGCTCTTGGCTTTGGGGGTAGATTCCCGTGATTCATTGCTTACATACAACACCCAGTGCTCACCCCAACAAGTGCCCTCCTCAGTGCCCATCACCCATTTTCTCTGCACCCCCACCCACGCCCATCAACCCTCAGTGTGTTCTCTGTATTTAAGGGTCTCTTATGGTTTGCCTCCCTCCCCCTCTGTTTGTAACTATTTCTTGCCCCTTCCCCTCCCCCATGCTCTTCTGTTAAGTTTCTCAACTTCCACATATGAGTGAAAACATCTGATATCTGTCTTTCTCTGACTTATTGCACTTAGTATAATACCCTCCAGTTCCATCCACATTGTTACAAATGGCAAGATTTCATTCTTTTTCATTGCCGAGTAGTGTTACAAATGAGCTATTAGGACCTCATCAAGATAAAAAGCTTCTGCACAGCAAAAGAAACGATCCACAAAACTAAAAGGCAACCGATGGAATGGGAGAAGATATTTGCAAAGGACATATTGGATAAAGAGCTAGTATCCAAAATCTATAAAGAACTTATCAAACTTAACACCCAAAAAACAAACAATGCAGTGAAGAAACGGGCAGAAGACATGAAGAGACACTTTTCCAAAGAAGATGTCCAGATGCCTAACAGACACTTGAAGAGATGCTCCACATCACTCATCATCAGGGAAATACAAATCAAAAGCACATTGAGATACCACCTCACTCCAGAGTGGCTAAAATGAACAATTCAGGAAACAACAGATGTTGGCGAGGATGTGGAGAAAGGGGAACCCTCTTGCCCCGTTGGTGGGAATGCAAACTGGTGCAGCCGCTCTGGAAAACAGTGTGGAGGTTCCTCAAAAAATTAAAAATTGAACTACCCTATGACCCAGAAGTAGCACTGCTAGGAATTTACCCAAGGGATCCAGGAGTGCTGATGCAGAGGGGCACTTGGACCCCAATATTTATAGCAGCACTTTCAACAATGGCCAAATTATGCAAAGAGCCCAAATGTCCATCAACTGATGAATGGATACAAAAAATGTGGTAGATAAAAGTCTAATTTTTAAAAATCTGTTCCTCTGTGAAAGACATTGTTAAGAGAATGAAAAGATAAGTCACATACTAGAAGGAAAGTACATATATATTTATACATATATGTACATATATAGTACAGAATATATATTTAAAAAAATCTTAAAACTCAATAAGAAACCAACCCAACCAAAAGGTGCTAACAGATAATTCACCAGAGAAGTTATATGAATGGAAATAAACATATGAAAGGATGCTCAAAATCATTAGTCATTGGAGAAACACAAATTAAAACCACAATGAGAGACACATACATACCTATTAAAATGGCCATAATAAATAAACCTGATAATATGAAACCCTCCTGAGAATGCTAAGTAAAAGGACTGCTCATTCATTGCTGTTGGGAATGGAAAGTGGTACATCTACTCTGGAAAACAATTTGGCAGTTTCTTGATAGAGTTAAATATGCACTTACCAGATGGCCCAGCAATCCTCCTCTTAGATATTTACCCAGATGAACTGAAAACTGATGGTCGTACAAAGATATGTACGCAAATGTGTATAGCAGCTTCATCTACTCTTGCCCCAAAATGGAGATAACCGAGATGCCTTTCAAACAGTGAGTGGATACATAAACCGTGGCCCTTCCATGCAATGGAATACAGGGCAGCCATTTGAAAAGGATGAACTCTTGATTCACACAACGTGGATACGTTTTAAAAGCATTTTGTTAAGTGAAAGAGGTTAGGCTGAAATGGCATTCAGGAAAAGGCCAATCCATGGAAAAAGAAAAGAAATCAGGGTTGCCAGAGGTTCTGACAGGATTGTGGGATCAAGCAAGGCAAAACTGTTTTAAATGGCACCATGGTGGAGTACCAACATAACTTGATGTGTTTGCAAAAACCCACAGACTTGGGTACCACAAAGAATGAACTTAACTGAATGTCGAGACTGCCCAAAGCAATCTACAGATTCAATGCAATCCCTACCAAAGTAACACCAGCATTCTTCACAGAGCTAGAACAAACACTCCTAAAATTTGTGTGGAACCAGAAAAGACCCCAAATAGCCAAAGTGATCTTGACAAAGAAAACCAAAGCAGGAGGCATCACAATCCCGGACTGCAAGCTATACTACAAAGCTGTAATCATCAAGACAGTATGGTACTGGCACAAGAACAGACACTCAGATCAATGGAACAGAACAGAGAACCCAGAAATGGACCCACAAACGTATAGCCAACTCATCTTTGACAAAGCAGGAAAGAATATCCAGAGGAATAAAGACGGTCTCTTCAGCAAGTGGTGCTGGGAAAACTGGACAGCGACACGCAGAAGAATGAACCTGGACCACTTTCTTACACCAGACACAAAAATAAACTCAAAATGGATGAAAGACCTAAACATAAGACAGGAAGCCATCAAAATCCTCGAGGAGAAAGCAGGCAAAAACCTCTTTGATCTTGGCCGCAGCAACTTCTTATTCAATATGTCTCCGGAGGCAGCGGAAACAAAAGCAAAAATGAACTACTGGGACCTCATCAAAAGCTTCTGCACAGCGAAGGAAACAATCAGCAAAACTCAAAGGCAACCAACAGAATGGGAGAAGATATTTGCAAAGGACATATCAGATAAAGGGCTAGTATCCAAAATCTATAAAGAACTTAGCAAACTCAGCACCCAAAGAACAAATAATCCAGTGAAGAGATGGGCACAAGACATGAATAGACACTTCTCCAAAGAAGACATCCAGATGGCCAACCGACACATGAAAAAATGCTCCACGTCACTCATCATCGGGGACATACAAATCAAGATCACAATGAGATGCTACCTCACACAGGTCAGATTGGCTAACATTAACAACTCAGGCAACAACAGATGTTGGCGAGGATGTGGAGAAAGAGGATCCCTTTTGCATTGTTGGTGGGAATGCAAACTGGTGCAGCCACTCTGGAAAACAGGATGGAGGTTCCTCAAAAAACTAAAAATAGAACTATCCTACAACCCAGCAGTTGCATGACTAGGCATTCATCCACGGGATACAGGTGTGCTGTTTCGAAGGGACACATGCACCCCCATGTTTATAACAGCCCTATTGACAATAGCCAAAGTCTGGAAAGAACCCAAACATCCATCGATGGATGAATGGATAAAGAAGATGTGGTCTATATATACAATGGAGTATTAGTCGGCAATCAAAAAGAAGGAAATCTTGCCATTTGCAACGACGTGGATGGAACTGGAGGGTATTGTGCTAAGTGAAATTAGTCAGTCAGAGAAAGACAAAAATCATATGACTTCACTCATATGAGGTCTTGAAGAGACAAAACAGATGAACATAAGGGGAGGGAAACAAAAATAATATAAAAACAGGGAGGGGGACAAAACAGAAGAGACTCATAAATATGGAGAACAAACAGAGGGTCGCTGGAGGGGTTGTGGGAGGGCGGATGGGCTAAATGGGGAAGGGGCACTAAGGAATCTACTCCTGAAATCATTGTTGCACTAGATGCTAACTAATTTGGATGTCAATTTTAAAACATAAAAAATAAAATTTAAAAAAAAATGAGCTTAACCGTATGAATTAAAAAAACCATACTCTGGATGTCAGGGATTCCAGGATTGAATGCGAACTGACAAATGAGTTTAATACAAAACATATGATATAACTTGCTGAAAGGGGTGCAGAAAATGTGGAGCTGACCGGATATTTTCAGGACAAAGCCAAAAAGAGCTATCCGTGCATATCCTACTCTGGTTTCTATTTTTTTGTTTGTTTGTTTCCTCACGGAGTATAGCTTAGCAATCCTGAAACTTCTTCCTAAATGTACCGTGCACACGAGGAGACAGATTTCTCACCATTGGAGAGCAGAAGAGCGAGTGGGCAAAGCTAGAATGGAATGCTTCAGTGATGAACTATGGTTGGAGATACCGGCAGGAACTGTGCTTACATTAAAACGTATTCCGGGTTTCTCCACGTGGGCATTATTGACATGTTGGGTCAGATAACTGTCTGTGGGAGCTGTCCTGGGTACTGGAGAATCCTTAGCAGCAGCCCTGCATCCACCCACTAGATGCCAGCAGCATCCCCCAATTTGTTGCAAACGCAAATGTCCAAAGGAGGTGCCCCTTGGGAGAGCTGTGAAAACACCCACAGTGGAGAACCACCGAGACGGAGAGATAGAGAAATCAATATAGACGTTTGAATAAACGTGAGTTAATATACATAGCTGTGTCTCCAACCCCCGTGCACTGAGAAAGCACCTCCACCAACAAGCCACCTGCCGCTGGGTTTCCAATGACCTTCCCTACACGAAAGGAATCAAGGCTTCTTGGAGAAATGCCTGCGTCTAGGACTGGAGCGGTGAAAACAGATGAGCACTGGGGAGCTTATAGTGTCAGGAAGTAAGAAAGTGCTTTAAAAACAATAGAAATAAGATGAGGCATGTTAACACAGGTACCCAACAGAAAGAGTGCCCAGTGATCACGGCCTGATCAATTTGGGCAACGAAAATAGATAATTGTACTGCATTAGAGCCCAAATAAAATGTTCATGAGTCCACGTGGACATAAATAAATGAGGAGATAAATAAATGGGAGGGGAGGGACGTAGTTTTATAAAGAGAAATTCCAATAAATATAGAAGGAATGATGGAAACAGAAAACCATCATTAGAACGCTTTAGTAATAACTGCTATATACATGATCCACGGCTGAATGTGAAAATTAGTTTTTTGTGGGGGGGGGAGAGGAGATACAGTATATTTGCTTAGTCTCAAAGTATATTTCCCCCAATTCACTAATTACTGCTATGGCTTTAACACGTACACAAATTCTCTGATACTCTTCCTTCTAGGAGATGGACCTTATTAATTCTCCCATGAGTGTGGGCAGGACTTTAGTGACTCATTTCCAATAAGTAGAGTATGAAAAAGGAAAAATAGTAAATTTACAATAAAGAAGCTAAGTAGACACTATCTGAACTGAATGATTACTGCTAACGTTATCAGTAACGAGGCAAGTTTTTGTCATGTGCCCGGGATATGATGCGGTGAGAAGGACATATCACCTCTGTGGTATTCTTTCCAAAAATCCATAACCTAGGTATAACCATTAGAAAATATCAGCTAGGGCACCTGGGTGGCTCAGTCACTTGAGTTTGACTTCAGCTCAGACTCAACTCATGAACTGATGATCTCACAGTTTGTGGGTTTGAGCCCCATACTGGGCTTTGGGCTGTCAGTGCAGAGCCTGCTTCGGATCTTCTGTCCCTCTCTCTCTCTCTGCCCCTCCTCTGCTTGCAGGCTCTCTCTCTCTCTCTCTCTCTCTCCCAAAAATAAATAATAAACTTAAAAATTTAAAAAAAAAAAGAAAATATCAGCCCAATCCAAATTCAGATATTCACCAAACTTCCTCACAACTGCTCTCCAAAAGTGTCGAGGTCATGAAAGACAAGAAAGACGGATGGCTAGATCTAATGCACAGTACTGGATTACATCCTGAAACAGAAAAAAAAGGTCACTAGTGGAAAAGCTGGTGAAATCCAAATAAAGTCTAGAGTTTAGTTAATAGAATTGTATCAATGTTTTTTCTTCTTTGTTTATGCGCGCACACACACACACACACACACACACACGTTACATAAGATGTTCACATTAGATGAAGCTGAGGAAAAGGTCTACAGAAACATTAATATATTTAAAACTTTTTAGGGCACCTCGGTGGTTCAGTTGGTTAAGCGTCTGACTCTTGATTTCAGCTCAGGTCATGATCTCACGGTCCGTGGGTTTGAACCCTGTGTCAGACTCTGACTGAGCTGACAGAGTGGAGCCTGCTTGGGATTCTCTCTCTCCCTCTCTCTGCCCCTCCCTCGCTTACGCACTCTCTCTCTCAAAAGAAATAAGTAATAAATACATAAATAACATATGTATGTGTGGGTGTATTTAAAACTTTCCCGTATATACAAAATTATCTCAAAACATTTCTAAAATTTTATGGAAAATAGAACAGGAGAGATAGAACTAAATATGGCTGAATAAGGAAGTTGATGGAAATAACAAAAAGTTAAGGCCACGTCAACATTCAATAAAAAGAAAGATGAGTATTAGCAGTCTATTCACACGTCAACAACTTGAGATGAAAAATAAATTGCTGAATTGTTAAAAGGTGTCAAAGTCCTGACAGTAATATGCATCATCTCTGGAAATAATCAAGCGTGTACACGTTCTTATTTTTTAGGAGTGATGCGAGTTCAACATCACAACCATGGCAACTGCATGGTCTTGGCCAAAATGAATTCTTCTGATTTTTTTTTTTTTTCCACACGGAATGACATCTGAAGATTTCCATTTCAGAATTTGACTGAACTACCATCCTCTAAACAGCAAATAGTGGCAGGAGTGACCAAGTTCACTAAGAATAAGTTGCAAATTCAGAGTGAATGTACACCGAAGAGCTTCCCACAGTTTGGAAAAAAAAAAAAAAAAACCACAATTCTCAGTTGCTCTGAGATCTGTGTCTAATCCGTAGTCAATTTGCTACGGATTTTTCCTGATGGATCCATTGTAAAACCCGGGAGAGGAAGAAATACACTGAAATCCTCGTGTGGAAAAAGTTATAAATCACGAGAGAAGGACAACTGAAAATTCCAAGGCTACGACTGTTGCCTGGGTGAAGGAGAGGGAAACCGGATGTGTAAACCACCGAGAAGTAATAGCTAGAGCTGACACATTTCACAGAATAATATACTTGAAATATCCTTGCTCTGTAATCTGACAATAACCCTACACTTTCATCATCGGGACCCCACAGTTATGCACACAGACCTGCGCTTGTGATCACTGTTGAGCCCTATTTTACTCCCACCCATCCCCACCATGCCAGGTACGGTCTGGCCAAATAAAACTCCTTGCCACTTCCCAAACACCAGGCTCCCTCACAGCTCCTTGGGTTTCCACATTCTAGTCCCTCCTCTTAACATACTCACCTCCTCCTACCCAGCATTCTTAAAGAAGCCAGTTATTCTTCTCTCTTTATCAACATTTTCCACACCGCATTGGCATCATCCATTTACCTGACTGTCTCACATACCAGAGCGTGAGCTCACTGATGGCAGGGACAGGTGTCATGATCACCTTTTATCTTTGGCACCTAGCACAACCCTGGCATGGGCTTTGATACAATTTTTTTCTAATAGTTCAACCAATGTCCTGGCCAGCGTGTGCCCTTTTCCTACTATGAAATGAGATGGCTACAAATGGCCAAAATGGAAGACGCCATGTATTCATCCGTTCAACATCTAGTTAACATCTAGTTATAGGTATCTGCTATGGGCCAAGCGTTGTTTAGGGCACTTGAGTTATGTCACTTAGGCAGACATGAAGTCCTCGCCCTCTGGAGATGACACTCTAGTCAGGAGAGTCTAATGAACAAAAACCATGCTAAGTAAAATGTTTTGCATATTAGAAGGCATGCATAAAGGAAAAAGTAAAGAATGGCAAAAAAACCAAAAAAACAAAAAAACCCCAGAAACCCGAGACTCTCAATTAGATATATTATGGGGAAGCTTTAGAATATTAACAACAAAGAGAAAATTATAAAATGTCTAGAGCAAAAAAGCAGATAATCTACAAAGGAATATGAATCACACTGACATTAGACTTAATAAAAACCGTGTATGCAAGGCGCACCTGAGAGGCTCAGTTGGTTGAGCGTCTGACTCTTGATTTTGGCTCAGGTCATGATCCCAAGGTCATGGGATCGAACCCTACATCAGGCTCCATGCCGGTCATGGAGCCTGCTTAAGGTTCTCTCTCTCAGGCCGCCTGGGTGTCTCAGTCAGTTAAGTGCCCAGCTTAAGCTCAGGTCATGATCTCACGGTTTGCAAGTTTGCGCCCCATGTCAGGCTCTGTGCTGACAGCTCAGGGCCTGGAGCCTGCTTCGGATTCTGTGTCTCCCTCTCTTCACTCTCTGTCCCTCCCCTGCTCGTGCTCTCTCTCTCTCTCAAAAATAAATAAATGTTGGGGCGCCTGGGTGGCTCAGTCAGTTAAGTGTCTGACTTTGGCTCAGGTCATGATCTCATAGTTCACGAGTTCGAGCCCCACATCTGGCTCTGTGCTGACAGCTCAAAGTCTGGAGCCTGCTTCGTATTCTCTGTCTCCCTCTCTCTCTGACACACTCTTTCTCTCTCAAAAATAAACAAACATTTAAAAATTTTTAAATAAATAAATAAATGTTAAAGATTCTCTCCCTCCCTCTGTCTCCCTTCCTTCCCCCCAAATAAAAACACTTTTTTTTTTCAAAAAAAAATAGTGTAAGCAAGAAGACAACGAAGTAATATTTTTAAAAAACTGAAGGGAAAGCATTTTGAAGCTAGAATTTTATTTCCAACTCAACTGTCATTCAAACGTGAGGTGGAGATAAAAATTCTCAGGCCTGAGCAGCTTCATAAAGGACACTGCGCAGTGCCCCCTCTTTGAAAGCACCCTTGGAGGACATACTCCAGAATAATGAAAAATATCAATCTAAGAGGCGACAAAGAGAATCTCAAAGTAGTGCTGAGTAATTAGCTTAGTGAAGTTCGTAACTCAAAAAAGCAATTACACCCACCGAATAAGAAAATAATTCATAATGCTACAAAAAAAAAAACAAACCAGCGGATGTTAGTATAATGTGCAACCCTGAACACACATTACAATCTTCCAGAGATCTTTAGAAAATATCCCTGTGCCCAGGTACTCCTCTTGGGGATGCTTATTTATCTGATATCGTGCAAATCTGGCCTCAGTTGTTTTTAAGTTCCCACAGGTGATTCTAATTGCAGCCAGGGTTGAAAGTGGTGGTCGTTCTTGCCGATTGTCTTTTTTTCCCTCACTCCCCTGCCCTCTATCCAATCTGTCGGGAACTCCTGTTTGCCCTACCTTCAAAATTAATCTAGGATCTAAGGGTCCTAGTTCATAGGACAAAAAGCTAGTTCATAAAGGCAAAAAACAAAAAAACAAAACAAAACAAAAAAAAAAAAAAACAACCAACCAAATCTAAAGACAAACAGATTGGAAAGGAATAATTAAAATTCAACATCATCAATGCAGATCATAAGGAACCTGCAAAAAGCTACTAGCATAATTGAATTTAGGATGGTCAAAGAATATAAGACCAATATTAAAAATAAGTTCTATTTCTATATATATGCCACAAACCATTGGCGATTACAATAAAAATTGATGATAGCGTCAGAATAAAATACACATTTTGAGATACATTTAGCAACATATGGGCAGTACCTATGCACTAAAAGCTACAAAAATTACTGGGATAAATGAAGGACGATCTAAAGAAATGAAGAGAGACACCAAGGAGATGTTAAGATGTCAATTCTCCCTACGCTGATTCATAAACTCCATGCAATTGTAGTCACCATCCCAGCAGGCTGTTTTTTGGGTAAAAGTTGGCATGTGGATTCTAGAACGTATGCAAAATGTATTGCCAAAACAATTTTGCAAGAGAAGAACAAAGACGGAGAATATACACCTGCCTGATCTCTAGACTGTGCAGCTACAGTGTGCATTCTCAGGGGGCAAGACTATGGAAATCTTAAAAATGAGGAATAAAGGAGGATTTATGGAAGGCCCCGAGTGGAATTACAGCAAAATGAAACATGGATGTTTTGGTGGGCCAGAAGTGGCCTGCCCAGGTCTTCCTTGAAGAAAGAGCTTGCCATCCAACTATAAGGGTGCAGTTAGCCGCCAGCCTCCTGCTGTTGGCACTTCCAGGGACCTCTTCAACTTTCGCTCCGAGGCCTGTTTTCCCCAGGCAGTCCCGTGCAGTGACTTAGCGCGGTGGGGGTAGCAGGGCCTGGCCACTTCCGCTCAACGGAGTATTCCCCCTAACGGGGAGTATTTGCTCCACAGCTGCACGCTGGTTTGGCCAAGAGTGTCAGGTCTGCGTCGTGATCTGAGGATTCCCCTGCCCAATCCTGCTTTCCTCCCCCTTTTACCCCTCGCAGATGTGACTCCCCCCAACTTCCGATAAGCTCTTGAACGCCAACCGGTGTCTCCTTCACAGAGGAATCGACAGACGTGATATTTTAGGAAGATGCTTCTGGCAGCAGAATCTGGTGAAGAGGGAAGAGACTGGGCTCAGAGATATGGGCTCGGGGATTTCACGGAAATGTACATATGGTATTGAATGTGAGAAGGAGGCAGAAGGGAGGAAAGGAGCAAGCTTGATATAATTTGGAGCCAGATGCCAGGAAGGGTAAGTCGAAAGGGGGTTCTGATTCGGGGTAGAGGTTGACTTGACATTGGGTTTTGAAAACACTGAGTTTGTAGTTATGTTGGGGTGTGTGATATCCAGTAGATGGCTGAGTTTATGGAGTGAATCCTGAATGTACAGGAAGAACTCGTGAGGACTATTTACAGATTATCGGCATGGGAGTGGTAGCCGTTAAGGGCTTAGCTCTTGGAGGGTGGCAGTGGAGAGTAAGACATTGAGTCCTGTGAAATGCCCTTGAGTGGAGACTTCTCCCTCTGAGGCTCTGGTTGCCCTCTGAGCCAGACGTTCTGTTACCATCTTGCCAAGCAAACACATGGATTTAATGACCAGTACGTCAGTGTTCTGTTACTGTTCTTAGATCTACTGAGATTAAGCACGTAAAGTGGGATGCAAAGAATGGAAAGCTTCTTAATTGTACATGAACAGAAACCTGGCATTCTGACTGCTGGGAAGTATGGACGTGAAACGTCAATGCCAGTATATTCGCTGTGCACACCAGTGATAAGGGAGTCTGAAATTAAAGCAGAAAGAATTCCAAAAAGGTGTATGCCCTTCATAGAATGTTTTGGAAGTAGAGTCGCAAAAATGTTCATTTCTTTTGGATGAGGGACACATCTGGCTAAATTGACACTCAGATCCAAATGGAAACAGCGGCCGGACATTCTCTTGCTCCCTAACCCTCATGGAGAGAGCCGTGGACGTATTTCAAAACTACAGTGCTTCTGCTGGCTAGTCCCATACACGTATTACCAAACTGGAGTGAGAACCGAGTGAGGCCAACTTCTTTTCTTATGTGCTCTATACTTTGAACACAATACGGAAGGGCTGTTCTAGCTCTAGACCTTTCCACATCATCAGCTAAAGTTGTTGGGCTTCATCACATCAGGACATCTCCCTCTGACTGTCCCTAGTCCCCTCACCTCCATTCCACAATGCTGATACGAAAGGTACCCTTTAACAATAACTCTACATAGTTAACTCTATCTTAAGAGTTTGCTCACCCTGGGGAACCCAACCTACAACAGTCAACTTGAATTCAGTGATATGAAACAGGATAGTAGAATATTGTCAAGGAGGGTTTATTCCAGAAATGCAGGGGTAGTTTCACTTTCAAGAGTAGATCAATTCGCCAGATTAACAAGAGAAGGAGAGAAAAATCAGGATTTCTCAACAGATACTAAAAAAGCATTTGTGAAAAATTCAATATCCGTTCAAAATTAAGGAGAAAACCCTCTTAACAAATTATGTGGGGAAGGGAACATCCTTAATCTGATAAGGAATATTTACCCAGTAAAAGCTCACAGCAAGCATCATAGGGAATAGTAAAATGTTTTAGGCTCCCACCATCTTTCACCCTGAGATCAGGAACATTATAAGGATGCTTTGTATTAGGACTTCTATTAAATCTTGCACTGGAGACAGGAACTGATGCAAAAAGACAAGTTAAAAAATAGCAAAGGTATGAAGATTGGGAAAAGAAAACATAAAAATGAAAATATTTGCAAATCATCTGATATACACTTAAAGTACAGAAGAGTCAACAATGAGAGTTAATGAGTAAATTTTTATTTTTTTTAATTTTTTTATTATTTGTTTTTCAGAGACAGAGAGGGACAGAGCATGAGCGGGGGAGGGACAGAGAAAGGGAAACACAGAATCCGAAGCAGGCTCCAAGCTCTGAGCTGTCAGCACAGAGCCCGACATGGGGCTCAAACTCACGAACCTCGAGACCATGACCTGAGCCATAGTCGGACGCTCAACCGACTGAGCCACCCAGGCGCCCCAGTAAGTAAATTTTCAAAGGACACTGGCCAATGTACTATATTGTACACCAGGAACTAATATCACACTGTATGTTAACTAACTGGCATTGAAATAAAAATGTAAAAAAAAAAAAAGAAACATCAGACACAAAGGGAAAAAATTAACCGATGGCAAGACCAGAAACCTACAAAACACTATTGAGAGAAAAATGTTAAATTCCTAAATCAATGGTGGAATATACCACACCCCAACCAAACTGACTATTTAGCTTGTGCAGGAGGCAGAGAGCGTGGAGAATGAATGACAGTGTATTATCATAAACGTAATCAAGTCATAACTCCAATTACGGCTGCTCCTCCAGACACGGTCATATTGTTGGAACAAATCACCATATTCCTTGGCGACAGAGGCCCAATGCACATGGGGCCTCTCGGGATTTTCGAGGCATTTGGGTCTTCGGTTCGATCCTCATTTGGGTCCAAGCCGTCTACTGAAACGCTGCCAGTTTTCAGTAGGCTCAGAACGAGAGAAGGCTCTACATCAGGTTCAGATTCCTGCGCCAGCCGCTCACGTAGGCCATGTCGCCCAACAGATCCAGCCGTGCCTGACGTGTCAGTGACAAAGAGAGAAGCTGCACGGAACTTCTGTCACGCTCCTGTTGGTGAAACAGAGCGTGTGCCTTTCCGATGCAGGCATTCTCCTTTGGTTAAATAGCTTCTGGCTTGCCACCGTGCCTCAGTGGAGACCTCCAAGTTACCATGAGACCTGAGTTCCCCCTTGTAAACTGGGTGTTGTTTGACCCACTGAGACACACAGTTGGTCCTGTACAGCCACTGGCCTAGCATCGGGTGGGAGGTATATATTAGTCCAGACTCCAGCAAATAGTGGGGGTACAAGTGAGTTGCGTGAACAAGTGGCCCAAATGCCCATCACCCTTATTACTGCTACGCCGTCTTCTCTCTCCCAGCCCACATCTGTGATCTCCTTGGGGAGTTACCTATGACCTTATCTGAAGAGGAACGGACCTGGGCTCAGTTTACCATATGCAGGCACCCCCCAAAGGTTGGCCCTGGAAAAAAGTTGTGACGAGAAATCCTTCCAGTAGGCAAAACTTTGATTTAGTGTACCCAGTTTGCTATTGTGCCTAAAAGGAGAGGCGGCTGGAAGCACAAATCCACATTGAGTCATGAGCTCGGCCAATGGCTTGGCTGGATGTTCAGGGACTCGGGGAAAAAATAGAAACGTGGTGGCAAGGAGAGGCGGGAAGAAGTGTACGGAGAGTCCTTTCTGAATGGGCACAGACCACGAAGGTATCTGTGCTCCGCGGGAATGTCAGAGGGACCCCAGCACAGGAGTGATCTTAATCAGATGGATAACTTTACCCGTCCTGTAGAAGGCAGATAGCCAGCCTATCTCCCCGGCTACTCCTGTCACTGCCCAGCGTATTCGTGAACAAAGTGGCTAGTGACGGGGTTGGAGATGATACCCTGGCGAGGCAACACGGACTTCTACCCACCAAGGTTTATCAGCTACAGGCACCGTGGGGTGCCCAGCCCATCAACAGCGGAGGTCACCAGCGAGCTCCTAACATGGCACCACACCCCAGAGGCATCACCTAGCTTCCAGGCGGTAGACCGATTGCCTCGGACCACTTGCATCAATGGAAAGGGCACATTCTCACTGGACTAGATACTTCCTCGGTGTACGGATTTACCTGGCTCTCCTTCGCTCTCATATATTCCAGTTTGTTCTGGGCTTACCCCGCCTCGTGCCCATCTTTTCTCCCTGCTCGCCAGCCCCGATGACTTCATGCCAAACAACAGATGCAAAAGCTACAGCCTTACATAGACTGCTTAATGAGATCCTACGGTAGCATGATGTAAAATTCCTGTAATTGATCCTTTCTTTTTTTTTAATCACTCATGGCCGTACCGCCTCTCGGAGCAAACTCTGATACGTGCAACCTGTGCACCTACACGGGTTCTAGTGTTTCTAAATGTACTAGCTAATTCGAATGACAGGATTTGTCCTTTTTCCTTTGTGTCGTTCACTTTTAAAAGGAAAAAAAAAAAAAGAAAAGAAAAGAAAAGGTCATCTTCGTTAATGGCAATCTTGCCTCATGTTCTGATCCCGTGATGTGCTCCTTCGGAGCGTACTTTAGCATGGGTTCTCATTAAGACAGCAATGCATTTCAAACTGCTGAAACTAAAAGCAAACCCAACACGCAGGGCGTCCCTTTGATCTAAGACTTCACACGGGCCAGGCCATCCTATGTTTCTGTCCTCACTCCGTCTGCAATCTTTTATGTCTGTGCTGATTTAGTAACGATTTTTTGACTCCGTAAAGATTTTTTTTGTTTGTCAGGAATACGAACACGACCGTGAAAACAGCCCCGACGGGCCCTGCTTAATTATGGGCGGCAGGCTACGCAATATACTCAATGCAAAATCAATCTGGCAAAAGAGTTTCCTCCCAGGTTCTGTCTTCCCCTTGAGCTCGGCTCAACTGTCCCTCGGAGGCCGCCGTCAGCAGGAGCAGCCGTAGCAATTCCACACGCCATTTGGTCAGATGTTTTCTTCTAACACTGTTTTGTGGTTTGTTTCTTTGTTTTCATTTAAAGAGGAGACAAATAAAACCTTGGGGCCTTAGGGGATGGTGATGGCCTTACCCACCCCTGCCAGGATGGGGGGTGGGGGGGGGGGCTGCAGGGAATCTCTCAGATCCTTGACTCTAGAGGGATATAACGCTGAGCCTAGCTGAACCCCAAGTATCCATCCACCTGCACTTTCAGAGCAAGCACAGAGGCTGCTAGCCTCAGTATTCCATCCGGCAGTTTGCCCACCTAGTGCTTAACAGGTGTCTCAAGACCAGGACCAAGGAATTTTGGGAGTCTCTGTGCATGGGTGCCTATAAGTGGAAGAAGGTGGTAGAAGAAATGGAGCCAGCAAGACGACAGCATGAGAAGGACTTGGCCCAGTACCGCTGGCTTTGAAAAATGGAGGAAGAAGGCCGTGGACCAAGGAATGGAGATAGCCTCTAGATGCTCAAAAGGCAAGAAAATGCCTGGAAAGGCAAGCAAATGGATTCCCCCCCTAGAACTTGCAGAAGTGATGCAGGCCTGTCACCACCTCAATTTTAACCCACTGAGACCAGCTGCGGGCCTCTCACATCTCAAAGGGTAAGTGTAAAGACGAATTTGTAATGTTTTAAGGGCCACCACGTTTGTGGTAATTTGTTACAGCGGTAATAGAAAAATGAATACACCAGACAGCAGGCTGGTGTCAACGTTAAACTGTTTTCTGTCTTGACTAAACGGCCATTTGGGTGGCCTCTTTTCTAGGCTTTTTTTCTCTTCCTACCCCTTGTCTGCTCTGTTTTGTACAAAGTCTGGGTTTTGGAAGCCTTTTCATTTCCCCTGTTAAGTAAGTTTGCTCAAACTACCTTAGACTCAAGGTCATAACTCTGCTTATGATTTATTCTCATGTACCCTTATCTCGCCTTGTCTCCCTTTACTCAGTCCTTTGTGTACTTTTATACTCGTATTTCCTCAGTGTAGCTTGCTTACTACATGCGAGAAAAGCACGTTGATTAACCTAATTCACAGTTAGTCCCTTTCCTTGAGCTATCCGAGGACTATTGACCACCGTGGAAGAAAGAAACGGGATGTGTGTGGGTGTGGAGGGGACGGGAGGGACCATTAGAATGCAAAGGTTACTTCTTTTCGGTCCATGAGCCCTGTATGACTGCTGAAACAGATTATTCGTCTGGTTCCAAAATCATCTCTTTACCTTTGTGCCCGCTTCCAAACTCTGAGGCCAGAGGAATTATCCCCGATGGCTTCAGAGACTTCCCCCATTCCACGTTTATTATCCTCCAGATTATTTTCTCCTCTAGTCCTTATATGACACCTTAACTGAGATGCCACCTATATTTATTCCCGCACTTAGTCACTGAGCAAAAGTCATCGAGCCCCTGCACCATGCCAGGCACTGTTAGTAGTTAACTAGTCTTGAATCTCTCAGATGAGTAGGTATTTTTCTCGGGAACAAGGGGTGAGGGAAAGCGATTTAAACAAAATACGCTGTATAGGAAAAACCCCAGTGGCACAAAATAGATTCATATGATTAGGGAACTAAAAAGAGGCATGATAATACGATTAAATAGTTTACAAATATTTACTGGGTGCTTGTTATGTGCCAAACTCAGAACTGCAAAGATACATCAGGTGGAAGCCCAGCCGGTATGGGATTTATCATCCAACAGAGAAGACAAAGAAACAGAAAATGTCGGTAAAATATAGTATATACTATGCTAAAAGTCTGCATAAGTGTAACGGGACTTCTGAAGGGAGGCGCAGGGCCCAGCCTGGAGTCTTCTACGGGAAATTATTGCTGAGGGTGTCTTGCAATTTTCTAGATGAAAAAATGGTGGGAAGGAAAAGTACAGGAGGTCTAAGCCAACATAGTATTTATAGAGACTGACGTGTAATTTCGTAACAGTAGACTGTAGAGAAGTGAGAAATGGTAGGAAATAGTGCCTAAGAGTCACATAGGGACCAAACCATAAAGAACCTTGTAAATCCTGGTAAGGATTGACCTTTATTCTCTGGATGATGAGTATCCATTGAAAGTCTTAAATATGGAGGTCTCATGGTCAACTTGTTTTAGGAAGATTATCCTGAGCGCCAGAAGTGAGAAGAGCTATTCGGAGGCACTTGCAGTAGTCCAGACAAGAGATACTGGGTTCCTCAACTAGGGCAGAGAATAGTTTGGATAGAGAGAAAAAGCCTTGAAAAGTGTCTAATAGGTAAAATCAGGAGTGCTTAGTGATTGATGAAGGGTGGAGAAAGGAGGGGCAGTGAAAGAAAAGGAAGGAGTCTAGAATCACTGTCAGATTGCGTTATTACGTGCCTACCCAGATGGGTGACGCATTTACTGAAATGAGTTTGGTTAGGGTAACATTTAGACTAAGCTGCTGGGGACATGCAAAAGGCAGTTAGAAATTTGGATCTGGAGCTCAGGAGAGGGGTCTGAGTAGAATATCCTATTTTAGATGTCATTGCCATCCGAGCTATAGTTGAAACCATGGGATATGGTGATCTGGTTCAGGAAAAGCATTCAAAAGAGAAAAATCACTGGGCCAAGGAGGGACACTTGAATCCTACCAGTGTTTAAGGAGGAAGAGAAGAAACTGGTGAAGAAGACTGAAAAAGAGTGGCCAGAGAAACGGAGGGGGGAAAAACTAGTATCATGGAAGCCCAGGAAATAAAATATTTTAAAACAAAGAGGGAGTGCGAATCAATTTAAAATATAGCAGAGAGATCCAAGGAGCATGGCTTTAAAAGGAAAGGGGTATATAGGGTGGTTATTACAACAAAATGGAAGCTTGTGGGAACTTTTGTTGGCTTTTCAAAGAGAATTATTTTTTTTTCAACGTTTATTTATTTTTGGGACAGAGAGAGACAGAGCATGAACAGGGGACGGGCAGAGAGAGAGGGAGACACAGAATCAGAAACAGGCTCCAGGCTCCGAGCCATCAGCCCAGAGCCCGACGCGGGGCTCGAACTCACGGACCGCGAGATCGTGACCTGGCTGAAGTCGGACGCTCAACCGACTGCGCCACCCAGGCACCCCACAAAGAGAATTATTTGAATATAGGTGCATATGCAGGTAGACAAAGCGAGAGATGGTTGGACATAGAGTTAAGATGATGGACAGACTGTGGAGAAATTAACAGAGAGAAGGAGAATGAAGACATAGAATAAAGAGTAGCTAATTGGTCCCAGAAGAGGCGCCAATTAATGGTGGAACCAGCAATCACGATAAGGGAATGGACTCAAAAGGGAGAAAAAATACATCTTCCACCGAAAATGGAAAGAAGAAGAAAGATTGGGTGTAGGTGAAGTATAGCATATAGGTAGCCGAATAGTAAGCTGGGTAAACTCACGTCTGACGACTTTAACTCCTGAAGGAACATATCTGCTCGTACCTGGGACAGATTTGACATCTGCAATTTATCCTCCTCAAATGGTTGAAGGACTAGGCGTTTTCTTTCATCTCCGAAGGGCTGAGGTAATAAAATTCCGAATGCGTGTCTACCACTAAAGCAAGTCTTCTGACCCGGGTTGCATTTCGGAATTTATGTATCGTGGATGAAGTATTTCCCGACTGGACTTCTTCAATGTTCTGCCACACAGGCTGGTCCTCCGTAATCTTCCTCAGCCCAGGACTTACAACTGCTCCAAGTCAAACCTCTGTCTGGTACACATATTCATTCATCCATTTAGTCAGCCAACATTATTATTATTATCATGAGTGCACAAAATTACATTATGAGTGCCTACCATGTGCTATGTATTGTGCTCAGGTGTTGAAAATGCAAACATAGGGGGGCCTGGGGTGGCTCAGTCGGTTAAGCGTCCGACTCTTGGTTTCAGCTCAGGTCGTGATCTCACAGTTTAGTGAGTTCGAGTCCCCCTTCGGCCTCTGCAAGGACAGCGTGGAGCCTGCTTGGGATTCTCTCTCTGGCTCTCCCTCTCTCTGCCTGCCCTTCCTCTGCTCTTGCTGTTTCTGTCTCTCTCAAAATAAATAAATTTTAGGGACCTCTGGGTGGCTCAGTCGGTTGGGCGTCTGACTTCAGTCCAGGTCGTGATCTTGAAGTTTGTGAGTTCGAGCCCCGTGTCAGGCTCTGTGCTGATGGCTCAGAGCCTGGAGCCTGCTTCACATTCTGTGTGTGTGTGTGTGTCTCTCTCTCTCTCTGCCCCACCCCTGATCTCTCTCTCTCTCTCTCAAATAAATAAACTTTAAAAAATATCCATACTCTGGTGAAAGCAACTATAAAAATGTGTATATCAATTAGATAATGCACAAAATTAAAAGTGCATCTGAGAAAAGGAATGGAGAAGTAACATGTTCCTCTTTTCTCAGGATTTTATATAATGTTCAAAAAGATTTTATATAATGTGAACGTTATAGTGCCATCTATAATAAGGAAGATGAAATGTTTGTTTTTTTTTAAATAAATAACAAAGCATTAAAAACTAATTGATGGCTTGGGGAATATTCCATTGAAATCTTTGCTGCTTAAGTTATTTTAAGAAAAGCTCCTCTGTTTCTGGAATACCAAAATCCACTTGTATTCACAGGAATAGGGAAGACTGTGTGTGTGTGTGTGTGTGTGTGTGTGTGTGTGTGTGTGTAGCATCTTTTCAGGATTGGGAAAAGAGGCATCAAAACCCAGGTTTTCACAAGGGGCTTCTGAAAATAAGTTTTCACTCAGACTTGATAGAGAAGCACCAGAACTGCTCACTGCTTCTAGAAAAGACAGGAGCCTGGCTACACAGCACAGATCCTAGGTCTGGAATGGCTGGAAAAACCTGGAGGGTGTTGAGCAAACACATACTCCAGGCCCACATTTTTCTGAGAAAGTTTAGCTGCTGCTGCTAATACCAAATGGATCCCTCTCTTTCTTTTCTGGCTTGTTCCACACAGTAAAATAGGAAGAACATCCCACAGGGACACCTGGGACTCACAGAGGAACGAATGGTCAAGGAGACCCTGTATTCGGCACTCTGTTGGTGAGCCCGTGTATCAGAGTTCAATTCCCTCACTCCAGGGCTATTTGGAAAAGTTGGTTCCTCCGCCCCAAACCATTTCAGCAATGCTTGGATTTTTCTTCCATCACTAATTAAAAAACATAAAGCTTTTCCCCAAACCATGTGATTATTCTTTAGGAGAACAAATGTGGGGTTTTTTTTTTCCCCTCAAGAGAGAAAACAATAATGGTTTAGGGTGTGCTTTTATGAAATTAGCAGCAGCAAGGCAAGTGTATTTAAAATGGGTCTTCAGATGCAGAAGAGTGAAAACAAATGGAGTTGGAAGTGAAAGCAAATATTCTAGAATTTTAGCTTGCTTTTGTAGCCTCGAGGGCAGGGAAATCAACAGCTGGATTTTCAAAACTCAAACCCACAGGACTCAGAACCAGAAAGGACTTAAGACATCCTCTAACCAAATGATTTTCTAACTTTAAAGCCATATAAACCCTTGTTAACAATGAAATATTTCTTGGAACCCCATCTAAAGGTCCTCGAGGTCCTCGAGGTCCTCAAGGTGCCAAGTTTGAAAACTTGGCAGAAGGCAATCATAAATTTATTTTCACTCATACCCAATTGACCTGAGGGAGGAAGTGAGTTCTGTGTGACTGCTCTCCTTTCTAAATCTTGGCTTTTTCTCTCACTTCCCTTGCTCACCTTCTACTTGGGTCTAGGGATTGGAACAGTGATATGATTTCGGGGAACGGTACGTCCTAGTTAAAAAGCTTTCCTGAGCAGCAAAGGATTTGCCATTGCGAAGCTGGCACTTAATTAGACGAGAAAAGGTCTTACTAGGATGGCTCCTGGCACTTAGATGGTAAGTAAATGTTAGTGCCCTTTCTTACTCCTCTTTACTCGACAAATGATCGATTGGAAGCCATGCTCCCAAGTGCCAGGACAAGCAAAGCACTGGCAAAAACAATCGGATTCTGACTGGGTGGCTGAACACCTTCACTGGGCTCCTCGAGGACCTGGGAGATCTGGAACATTTTATTTACAGACGTACATGCAAAGGTCCTCGTGTTTTTTCTCTTCCCATCTGGCATCTAAGCAGCTATCCCCTCCTGCAAATGCTCTGTCTGTGATGTGTACCCCGGATCACAAAACAAAAGAGATGTGTTAGTCCTGCTTAAGTGCATCATTGTGCTAATGAAATTAATCAGTCGCAATGACAAGCCTTAGAGCAGCAGGGAAGCTGACAAAATGGTAGCAGTTAAGAAGTGGCTGCTGGAGAGAGAAGCAGAATGCAATCAAGGATGAAATAAAGCAAAACAAGATTGGGTTAAAAAAAAAAAAAAAAAAAAAAAAACAACCTCCCAGCAATCAACTATCAATAGGGCCTTGGAATAAAGGGAAAAGAGGGTTATTATTTGAAGTCTAATGAAGAAAGGGTTTGCAGAGATGGTGGTCCCTTCCTGTTCTATTGTTTTTCACAACAGTTCCGATGTCCATCAATCTAACAAATAGAGAGAAAATGTTCTCATTGATTGTACAAATATATATGCCCACGTGGATATGGTACAATTTTGTAAGCCGGTCTGTAGAGAAAAGGGGACAAAAGTACAGGACGCTGGGTTCAGCTCTGCCAGTTGTTTGTCGTTCAATGAGCAAGCATGTGCCCCATTTTCGGGCTCAGTTTCCCCTTGTAGAGTGTAAACTAGACAGTGTAAGGTAGACCTAACATCTCAAAACCCCGTGGCTCTTGGGAGAAGTTCTACTACAAAAATTATTTGCCTAAACCATTATTTAGATACTCTTTGTAAGGTGGGCGACTTGAGTCCTAAGGACTGAACCTCAATTGTCGTGACGATGTTACAGAATCGTCATACATCGGAGATAAAAAGATGCTATGAAGCAAATGGATAAATGGCTCTCTAAATGACTTTGCTTTGAATACTATTTACATTTTGGTTTCCGTCCCTAGACCTCAGCCACTCTCTCTAGGGATAGCACTTCCAACATTTTCCAAATCCGAAGCTAATAAGACTGCACTGCCAGGATGCTTTGTGTAATAATTATCTTGAATTTTTCTCTGTTGCCATTTCATCCATTTTTCTCCTTTCCTCGACTACAACCCCTCCCGTATCAACAGAAGAATGGTTGGTTTTTCTTTTTTTAAGCTGGTGTTTAGTAACCTAGGATGGTACAGGAACATATTGGAAGATTCAAGACAAAGTTTTTCAAAATTAAGCAGGTAGAAAAAGGTCATAGCAAGTAGTAAAAATTCCTCTGAGCTGGAAAATCACGGTTTGGATTCATCCGCTTATACATCCAGGTAAAGGAATTTGGTTCTTGGAGTGGGAAAGAGGATGGAGTTTTCTGAGGTTCTTATATCTATAGGCATGACTGAGTGATCGTTTGTATGCTCCCAGATCAGATTAGGGTCTCTAAAGGTTGTTATTAGCTCCCATGGCGTTTGCAATAGACATTCGGAAGTTGGGTTTAGAGAAAATCGATGTAAGAACTCTGTAATACAATTTCATTTGGGGAAGCTCAGAATTGGAAACTTCTCCATTCATTTACCAGGAAAATCGAAGAAACGAAATGGTGTCTATAGCACCATATAAACTACTTTTTGAAGTGGTCTTAGAAGCCTGTGCAGCTTGGAGCTTGTGTGTCTGTAGAGACAGAATCAGCATGACTCACAATGAATGCAAGGTGGGGGGTGAGCGAAAAGAAGCCGTCAAGGATGTCTCCCAGATTTCAGATTTAAGCAGACGGTATCATTTCCTGATGGTGAAATCTATCATAAGATAGGGAACTCCAGGGAAGAATTAAAGTGATGTGATAAGGTCTAAGGCCTGAGAACAGGAAGGAAAGAAAGTCAATAATTAAGCACATTAAAAACAACAAAATGAGAAACTAGAAACATTAAAGGACAGAACGAATAATATGAGTCAACAGAAGCAGAGGAAAAAGTGACAGACGGATTAACTTGTTCTTTGGCCTCGGTCTTGATTTTCTTTTTCACAAAACCTGAAGAGTTTGCCATGTGCGTTCCATATGCTCCAGTTAGTAGTTTCGGGGGCTGTACGGGAACTTAATCAGGTTGAAATTTCGGGCAAATGTTTCCCTTTTGCAAACAGAATATGGTAATTTTGGCCTAATCCTGTTTTATCACGGAAGCATCCTGGTAAAATCACTGTATCCTGCTAATCACAATCTTCTACTAGTGTCCATTTCCTGAAGATTAAGGCCAAACCCCTCAGCCTGTCAGAAGGACCTTCACCATCAAAACCCAACCTACCCTCCCTCCTCCTGCCGTTCCTCTCTTCTATCTCTATGTTCCCACCCCGTGGAATTTGTCATCATTGTCTTTATGTTTTTTAATGAATCCCTTTTGTTTCAAGTTTTTAAATTCTAGTTAGTTAACGTGTAGTGGAATATTGGCTTCAGGTATCATCATGTTCTTTATTTTATTTTTTTATTTTATTTTTTTATTTTTTATAATTTACATCCAAATTATTTAGCATCTAGTGAGATGATTTCAGGAGTAGAGTCCTTAATGCCCCTTACCCACGTAGCCCATCCCTTCTCCCCCAACCCTTCCAGCAACTCTCAGTTTGTTCTCCATATTTATGAATCTCTTCTGTTTTGTCTCCCTCCCTGTTTTGATATTATTTTTGTTTCCCTTCCCTTATGTTCTTTAAAACAATACTTTTTTTATGACTGAATGCCTTTGCATATACTATTTCCTATCGCTGAAATGTTCTTTATTCCTTTTGCTATAAATAAACTCCTTCATTTCCTTTTAGATTAAAAAAATGTCACCTCTTCTCAGAAGATCTACCAGACTTCCCCTTCAGACAGTTTGGTCGTACAGACTGCTAGAACCCCACTGCCTTCCGAAAATCTCTCGATCAGAACACCGATCACAAAATTGTAATTTGAAATTTTCTCTTTATGTGCCAGTTCCTCTGGCATCTTATGGCCTCCCCGAGGGACCAAGGAACCACCTTCATAACCATACCACCTGGAATAAAACCTAACACCTATAGCTAAATTTTCAATTCCTGTCTTCTCGTAAGCCATAGATTTGATGAGAAGAAAGTTCTCGCCCGCCTATTTCCTTATCGTATTCCTAGTGCCCAGCACAGAAATTACGAGTTAATGGGGTGGCGGTTTCAGAGTCCAGGAGATAATTTTGGGGGACACACAATTAACAGTATTTGGCAGCCAACTGGAGGTGAAAAATGAGTGAAGGAGGAGAGGTCAAGGCACGCAATAGATTCTTGACTACATGGTGGTTTTATTCGCTGAGACTGTGATCACTGGAAGAAGACGGAGGGTGAGGGGCAGGGGGAAGGCATAGGCGTCAGGTACTGTTCGAAGTGCTTTAGAAATATTAACTCATTTAATCATCATAACAATCCTCTGTGGTAGGTACTTGTATAATCTCTTTTATATATATATATTATATATATATCTTTTATATAGCTTCAGGTGGAACTGAAGCTTAAAGCAGCCCAAAGATATTCCCAAGGCCATCCAGAGGTTAAGTGACACAGGCAAGCTTCAAATTCAGTGAGTCCGTCTGCAGAATCCGTGCTCTTAATCACTCTACAGGTTACTTAGTTCGGTGTGGGATGTAAGTTGTAGACAGGTTCAATTTTGGACGCACTGCATCTGTGATGGCCATGAGGAAATCCATGAGCTGTCACATATTCACTTGCCTAATCATAATAAATCTTGATAGGGAAGGCTTGTGGCTCAGCGTCTGTGTGAAGTGGGATTTAAAGAATTATTATTTGATAGCCAAAACTAATTTATTCACTTTTCTTTAACGGTTTTAGAGGACATTCCAGTATACAATCTACAGCAATCCTTAATTATAGCCTCTTTCCTTTCTTATCAACTAACCTTACACCACAAAGCCCCTAAGACTCTAATCTCTTACAATCCCCAATGTAGGGATAACAGTCTCTCTTCTTCCAGCCTTGTCATTTTCTGTCTTCTTTCTCTTCTCTGCCGCTCAATTTTTTCTTAAGTATATGAACAGCCTTTTTTTTCCCCCCCAGCAAGAAATAATTATTTATTTTCAGGGTATTGAGAGAAGGGGAGAAATGAGATGACAATAGTAAGATTCTCTCTGGAGGGCTGGTGACTGAGATAAGTCTGTGAACATTCCCATGTGAACGTTTTTTTTTTTTTTTCTTCTGGAAAAGAAGTCTGCACTACGGGCTTCAAGAACTGTTTGCGTATATGTGGATGTGATCAATCAGAGAGTGCACACATGGAGGAGAAAAGGGAGCCCAGGATGAATCTCTGGCAAACCGGTTTAACCCACCAGTAATCACTCTAAAAAGTAGACAGGAAAGAAGCGGCCTGAGAATTTAAACTAGGGAGAACCAAAAGATGAGTATTTTTGAAACCAAGGAAGTAGAATTTCAACAAAGGAGAAGAGCGATCCGTAGCCTTGAACAATGCAGAGAGCCCTGGTAAAATAAAGTCTCCAAAGTGTCTTTGGGTCTTGCAGTATAAAGTTTAGTGGGGACCTTGTATTATATGCAGTATGTTCAGGGCAGTAGTGAGCCCCAAAACTGCAGTGAGCTGAGGAATATCTACAAAATGCAGAGGCAGAAAGAGTCAGTAGAGACGCTTGGAAAAACAAACGATCATTGGCAAAATCTTTCCTCCCTCTTAACCAACTCCAATGCGCGACCCATTTTATTTATCTCTAAACTCTTATTATTTCTATTACTGAGCCCTCATGTACCTCTAATAATCAAAAGAGGTGATGGAAGCAGCTTAAAATGTAAATATATAGGCATGAGACACTTAAAATAATAATACCAGATATTTGAAACTACGTAGAACAAATGGGTAGTTCTTTTTACCGGAAACTAGAAACCACGTATTTACTGCAGTTGAGCAATGAATGTCAACTCGTACTTCTTGGCATTCAAGGCAAAACATTGAAGCGGATTTGGTTACACGACGCTCATTCTCTCGGAGAATACAGATTCATCACAAAAGAACACGTGAGGCCATAAAAATCTTAAATTCTAGAATTAATTTTCAAATTAACCTGACTTTTATTTATATTCTTGCCCCTTTCCTCTTGTTCTCTGTCAAATATTTTACATCCCTAGGTAAATATTCTTCAAAGATTAGTATTTTTTCAACCAATGAATAAATAGTTTTCAGGCATCCTACAACTTTCCCATTCCTGACATTTCCGTGCCGACCAAATAACCAGCCCAATGTCCTGGACACATTTGTTTTTTTTCTGATGGTGAATATCAATGGCAGTGAAACCGTGTTTTGTTTCCCCAATGACTTGGAAGGACAGGGTCTTGCTTTTAAACTAGACCATAATTAAAAAGAGTGAACGGAAGTTACGAACTGTATCTTGACCATATTCGATTAGAAGAATAAATGTCACTTACCAAAAAATGAAATAACAAGACTAGTGGATTTGCAGCCATGATAAAGCGATTGGCATGGGACTTTTCCTTTTGCCGTAAACAACTAGAAAACAGAAAAAAAAAACCATACCTGAAATAGGTCTTTCAGGTAATGGATGACAGGCAAGTCAGAATTGTAATACCTGGGAGAAAGCCCTGTGATTTGTCCCAGCTTTTTGCATGGGGATATTTTCTGGACAAGGAGAGGGATCCCAAGCGGAGTACGGTAGGCTCCCTGAATTGAGAAGAAAGACCTCAGAGTTTAGGAACACTGAGGTGGCTGGAATTTGCAGGGAAGAATGCTAGGGAGATGGAGGTCTCAAGAAAGAGCTTCGTAAATTTATCTAGAGGTCTTTTTAAGACTGCTGCTGAGTACTGAACCACGCATGCCTAAGGAGACATTCCAGAAGGCATGGCAAAGGATAGCTACTAGTAAGAACACAATTACTGCAGAAGTGTAAACACATCCCAGAACCCACACAGGCTGGAAAATATTCACGTTCTGAGCAGCTGGAGTAAACAGAACCCCTTGAACACTACGGACTTAGCAGTGGACCCAGGAAGGTCGATCTCTACTGGTGGGGCTAAACTAGCCCAAGAGTAAAAGATATTCTAGAAAAATCTCAGGATTTTGCTTCTGGCCATGATGGACTTCAGGAACCAATTACCTTTCCACTATAAAAACTAGGAACTGGACGAAACACATACACCTGTTTTTAGACCTCAAACAGTAGGATCTCTGAACTGTGATTCCTGAGCGAAGGGAAACAAATGAGATAAATCCCGCAATCTCCCTGGCTTTCTGTCTAGCAAAACACCGTGGACCGCAGAGTAGGGGCGGGTGATTAAAAACAAAACAAAACAAAAAAACAGTGGGTTCACTGAGTTGCAAAGACAAGAGTTGGAGTTCCGGGAGGCTGGGACAAATGAGAGTTTGGGGGAAGAATTCTGGAAAGTAGATAGCTACACAGAAATAAAGAGCTTCAGAAATTTTCAGAGGGGTTCCCTTTACTATTAGATGAATAACAAAATCTATATGGGCCTAGAAAAACTTTTTGAGACCAAGCTAAGCGCAACCACGAGATCGTGAGCTGGTCAGGCACCGGAGGTCACCCGTGAGGTGTGTGAATTCCAACAAGCCAGCATGGAGAATCCTCACTCAGCACTCAGGGCATTCTGTAGAAAATCCAGAAGGGCCACATCTTAACAGTCGAGTTAAACTATCCCTAGAGTGAAAGCTACTCTAGACCTTTCCTTGGAAACCTATTTAAAAAGCTTCAACATGAGCAAACCGAATGACAGTTATTTCACTGCAGCAAGAAAAACATGTTAAGGGAACACAATATTCAGACACTAAAAAAAAACATAATACCACAATACCCAGCCTAGAGTAAAACATGATTGAACATGCCCTGGTTGCACCAGCAGGGAAATATGGCCAACAAGCTGGAGAAAAATAACTCGGCGGGAAAGGACACAGGAATGGCTGAAATCGAGCTCCAAGAAAGTAAAAACAGCTATTACAACTACACTCATGTATATGAGAGCAGGGGTGAAGCCGGTAAGGAGACAAGCGAACGATATTAAAATGAAGGGAACAAATAGGGTCCCCCCATCTAAACTGGGAGCTTGAGGAGTGCTGCGGACCTGTCTCCCAGTAAACACTCCTATGGGTGAAGATTATATTTTTAAAATGCCACTCAAAGTTTCCGTTAAAGGCCGTGAGGGCATGCAGCGGACGAAGGAACATAGATGCAAGAAAATAATTGAAGCCGCAGGAAAAACAGAGGGAGTCTGTGGCACGCGAGCTGAGACTCACGACGTCCCCCTTTCTCCGAGCTCAGGGTGACAGCGGATCCCTCTCTCTTTAGCTCCCGTCCGAAGGAAATGGCATCTGGCCCGGAGGGGCAGGCTGCCAGCTTTTCTCAGCTTGTTCAGCGCGAACTGGGAGCAGCTCTACCCCAGGAGCGGCACATCAAGGACACCAGGACCGCGGGTGCCCTCTGCCGCAACCTGTTTGCAGGGCAGAGGTCCCCACAGCCCAGGAGGAGCACGTCACGAGGCGGCCAGCCTTAGCCAGCACCCTGGTCACAGAGTGCGTGTGTCACTCACGCTCCCACCTCCACAGCGATGGCTCAGGGTATAGCCAACAAGCCGAGAGTGAAAAGAAAATGGAATCTTTTTTTTTTTTTTTAAACTCAACTAATCCAAAAGAAGGCAGAGAAGGAGGAAAAAGACACATGGGAGGGACGAAGAGAGAAGCGGTTAGCAAGATGGTAAATCTACGCTCAACACACAGCTTCGTTACAGTTGTCCAGATATAGGCAATCACACCCTATTTGAATGGCCCAAATAGAAAGCAGAACGGCCTAGGGGCGCCTGGGTGGCTCAGTCAGTTAAGCATCCCACTCTTGGGTTTGGCTCAGGTCACGATCTCATGGTTTGCAGGTTCGAGCCCCATGTCAGGCTCTGTGCTAGCAGTGCGAAGCCGGCTTGGGATTCTCTCTGTCCCCCCCGTCTCTCTGCTCCTCCCCCACTCGCTCTGCCTCTCTCTGAAAGTAAATAAATAAACTTAAAAAAAAAAAGAGAAAAAAGAAGATGCCCAGGGATTAATATGGATATTTCATTTAGTAATGAGGCCAATCAATGAATTAAGAAAGCATCATAATCTCAAACAGGTATTCACACGAGAGCAGCGCTTCAAAATACACGAAGAACTGACAGACGCGAAAAAGAGACAAGTATACTATTATTGTTGACGATAAGCTAAACTCTTTGTAATTGTTGAAGCAGCAGGAAGAATCAGCGAGGCAGGAAATATACCACCAAGCCAACCTGTCCTAATTCTAACCAACAACAAGCGAATACAGATTCTTTCCAAGTGCACGTCAATCGCTGACCAAGATAAATGATATGCTGGGGCAAAAAACCAATTCCAAATCGATGTTCCATTACTGAAACGCTACAGAGCGTGTTCCTTGACCACGGTGAAACTAAATCAGAAATCTAAAACCAGGAATCTGGGAAATCTGGGAAATTAAGCGACACGGCAAACAAAAGGTAAGTTAATGACTACATTAAAAAGGAACTATAACATATTTTGAGAGGGATATAAAAATGCAACATACAAAAACTGGTGCGGAGCAGCTAACGTACTGCTTAGACACAAAATAACAGCGTTAAATATATGTATGAGAGGAGTTCATTGGTGTCAAACCAATGTCCTAAACGTCTACTGGTAGAAAAGCTGTAACAAACCCATGTGAGCAGGAGAAAAGAAATAATTAAGATACTAGTCTAAATCAATGAAATGGAAACAAAGAATTGAATGATGCCAAAAGGTGGTTCTTTGAGTAAAGCAATAGAATTGAAAAATATCTAGCCAAAGTGATCAGGAAAAAAGAGAGAAGATATCAATTAGCAACACTAGAATTGAAAGAGTATAGATCACTATAGGTACTCAAACATGAAAAGAACAATAAGGGAATATCAGGACAAGTTTATGCCAATGCATTCGGCACTTTAGATCAAATGGACAAATCCCTGGACAGAAACAAACATATACTGGGGAGCCTGGGTGGCTCAGTCAGTTAAGCATCTGACTCTTGATTTCGGCTCAGGTCATGATTTCACACTTCATGAGTTTGAGCCCCACATTAGGCTCTGCACTGAGAGTGTGGAGCCTGCTTGGGGTTCTCTCTCTCTCTCTCTCTCTCTCTCTCTCTCTCCCTCTCCCTCTCTCTCTCCCTCTGCCCCTTTCCTCTGCTTGTGCTCTCACGCTCACTCACTCAAATAAATTTTTTTAATTTAAAAAAAATAATAAAAACATGAAAACCTCCCCAAACTCCAAATCTAAATAGTTTCATTAGTGAATTCTACTGAACATTCAAGGAAGACATAATACCAATCTTAGACATACCGTTTCAGAAACAAGGCAAGAGAACACTTCCTAACTCATTTAATGAAGCTAGTAATACTCTGATAACAACACCAGATAAAGATACTACAAGAAATGACAAAGGACAAACCAATATTCTTTATGAAAATAGATGTAAAAATCTAACAGAATGTTAGCAAACCAAATACAGGGATAAATATAACAGGGATAAGACCTCCTGACCAAATAGGGTTTTTCTCAGTAATAAAAAAATGAATTTAGCATTTGAAAAACCAATATAATTTACCACATTAAGAAAACAAAAAGGAAAAACTCAATCTTTTTCACACGAGATGCAGCAAATGCACCCGATAAATTCCAACACTAACTCATGTTCAAAGCTCTAAGCAGACAGCGACCAGGGAGAATCACCCTCAAAATCATGAAAGACAGCTACAAAAAACCCTACAGTAAACATTATCCTTAATGGTAAAAGACAGAATGGATGCTGTTTCTCACCATCTCCAGCAACATTGTTCTTGAGGTCCTGGCCAATGCTCTGAGGCAAGAAAACGAAGCAAAAGCATAAAGAATAGAATGGAATAAGTAAAAACATGTTCTTCACAGAGGACACGATTGTGGACATCCACCAAAAAAGTGACTAGAACTGACAAGTGAATTTAGAAATGCTCCAGGATACAAGGTCAAATTATAACATACAATACAATGTACAATGATCAAACTGCTACAAATTTTCTGAGCAACATACGAAGAGAAGCCACGGGGGTAGGATGCTCCAGGCAGCCGCCAGTCAGGTCAAATAATGACAATTCTCTGGGAATGGGGCTTTAAGTGACTTCCAAATCACCACCATCACCTCCACTCCCAACCCCCTATTTGCTGCCAGGCTTCTGGTTTTCACCATGATTGCAGGCTTGGTTTTCAAGGTCACTGCAGAGCTGGAGAAAGGGGAAGGGGAAA
The DNA here is from genome assembly GCF_027475565.1 of Acinonyx jubatus. Lineage (NCBI taxonomy): Eukaryota > Metazoa > Chordata > Mammalia > Carnivora > Felidae > Acinonyx > Acinonyx jubatus. The sequence continues at coordinate 110,609,664 of NC_069389.1, read as the reverse complement.
GGGCGTGTTAAAATGCCACAAAGCTCACTGCTTTCACTGAATTTCAGCCATTTTTCCTGAACGCATACGCCCTGGATTGCTGACAGCTTTGGATTAATTTCCAGAGTGCTGAGAAAGTTTATTCTGACAATCTTTGGCCAATTTCCTCATTGCTTTTCTGCAGGGGAGATTTTAGCCGGCCTCACTCTGCCATTCTCGCTGTCACTAGAGGCTGGGACCGCGTGGACTTTTCCCCATCTGGTGGAAACCAGGAGAAATGCCATAAATTTTCAGATTCCGCCAATATTTCTGTCTTAAAGAAATCAAGCTAACTACGCCAACCATCATTGTTCTCCATCAACAAGGGACCTAGCTTTGAACAACACATTAGACCAGGTGGACCTAACTGATATGTACAGGACCTTCCATCAAAAACCACTGGACGTTCATCTCGAGTGCACATGGGACGTCCTCCAGGATAGATCGCATGTTAGGCCACAAAACGAGTCTCCATAAATTCAGGAAGATTGAAATCCTATCAGGCATCTTTCCCGATCGCAATGGTATGAAACCAGAAATCATTTTTTAAAAAGCTATCAGAATAATCATTGTGACTGCATTCACTTATCACTTATTCAGATAATAATTAGTAAATGATGACCTTCTCATTGCAATTAATTTTGTTAAAATGGTATACGCCATTACAGAGAGGCTTTTTGTCATACCCAAGTAAAATCTGTATGCTTTTACATTGTCTTTTTTTTTAACGTTTATTTATTTTTAAGAGAGACAGCACAAGCAGGTGAGGGGCAAAGAGAGAAAGAAAGACGAGAGAGAGAGAGAGAGACAGAGAGAGAGAGAGAGAGAGAGAGAATCTGAAGCAGGCTGTAGGCTCCAGGCTCTGAGCTGTGTGCAGAGCTTAACGCAGGGCTCGAGCTCACAAACTGTGAGATGACGACCTGAGCTGAAGTCGGACGCTCAACCGACTGAGCCACCCAGGGACCCTTTTCCTCCTTCATAAACTTTGGTATTTCCCAGGGCTCTGTTCTCAACAGGGCTCTGTTCTCAACTATGTTCTCAACTATGCTATTCTCAGCATGTTGTCATAATTGATCTTACTTCCATGCTTCAGTTACTATCTGTAAGTTGATGAATCCCAGCTCTATATTTTGAGCCACAGTCTTTCTTTGGGGCTGTACATCCAGAACATTCAGCTATTCACTAACCTTTTCTTCCTAACTTTTCCGTGCATGTAAAATGCAACGTGCCTAGGACTGAACTGATCATTTCCCTCATCCCAAGCCCTGGACACGATCCGCTGGATCAATAGATACATCTTATCAAAACACTCAACGGAACGGCCTCAAGCGAACAAATGCTAACTGATCAGAAACAAGAATGAGAAGCAAAACTGTTCCAGAGACCGTACGCAAACGATCACCCCACAACCTAAGGCTGAAATGATGGTTTGTTCGCGAAAGATCGAGAAAGTGGCTTAGAGTCTTTGGTGGCAGAATGAAGAAAGCTTTTTTTAAATTATTACTGTGCAGACCTGAATCTTTAAGCGGTAGACTTGGGAGAACAGGTTCATGTGGTGAGGTCAGTGTGGTGATAGTTTGAAGAAATTTTGGAAACGGGAATCAACCCCCCCCCCCCACTTTCAGGTTGTTCTCAGGAAAACAGTTCATACTTCAAACAAGGAGCAAAACACAATCTAGGGTTCCCACTTCAAGGACCCTGCTTCCTCAGGAACAGAAGGATCAGCAAACGATGGAAAGGACCAGAGGACTCAATAGCTTAGGCTAAGTGCTGGCCAACCTAGAAGGTAACTAGCAGTGCTGGATGGGACTAACAATGCTTCGAGGCAAGCCAAGCTGGGTAGAGGAATGTGAGATTATGTACCTGATAATTTCCAGGTTTGAAACAAGTGATATATCTAAGACGGTAGAGATCATCTGATATGGCCTTGACCGCGTGAGGCATAGAGAGGTCAAGAAACACATTCAGAGTCGCAAAGCTAGTCAGTAGAAGAGAGTCTCTAAGATTCCTAACTTTTGGAATGGGGCCATTTGTACTACATCGTATTCATTGATAAGATAGTTATTTTATTTATTTTTTTTAATGTTTATTTTTGAGAGAGAGAGAGAGCAGGAGAGAGAAAATGAGTGGGGGAGGGGCAGAGAGAGAGGGAGACACAAAACCCAAAGCAGGCTCCAGGCCCTGAGCTGTCAGCCCAGAGCCCGATGCGGGGCTCGAACCCACGAGCTGTGAGACCGTGACCTGAGCCGAAGTCGGACGCTTAACTGACTGAGCCACCCAGGCGCCCCTAAAATAGTTTTTTTTTTTTTAATATAATGGCTGTGCACGGGCCATACTGAGTGGACATTGAGTGGGGAAGTACACCATAGGCAAGGTGTGAGTTGCATTTACCTGAAATCAGGGGTCAGCCTTTGAAGAAAAAATTACTTTCATCCTTTGGTAGGCAGAAGTAGAACCCAGCCAAGCAGGGGTGGCGATGTTACTTTATCATTTGGTTGAAAGCATATTTTTATCGCAAGTTATTACATTAAAATATTTCAACTACCTTGGGCAGCTAATGACTTAAGGTCTGTAAAAAAAAAAAAAACTAGAAAGATATATGCCATTAGAAAAAAAAATCAGCTTCGGTCAAAAGAAAAAAAAAAAAAAGAAAGAAAAGCCTTGGCCTCCTTCACCTTGTCAGCTGCTGTATTTGTGCAGTCAGCAGCAACCTCAGACGCCCGGCTCCCGCAGAAAAGGGGGAGCTGTATGCAAATGAAGAGTTCCTCAGCCGGCTCACTTGGGTTTTGCCACGGCTGTTTCATCATTTTGACTTCTCGGGACAGAAAAATGCTTACGAAGCAAAAGGAAGTCCAACGATTAGATTCAAGGTTATGGCTGAGCAGTTCATTTAATCCATTCATGCAAGTGCTGTAATTTGCACTTTGGGGTTTCCCTGAAGTCGGATGCAGCAACCATGTGCCCCGGAGTTACTGGGGCCCAAGTCACCCCCCAGTTCACAGCAGACCACGTCTGAGCAGCACACACAGGGGGCCGACGGGGCTTAAAAGCTTTTTCAAAGCTGAATCCTCCCCTGGAAACATCTGTAACTGGGTCCGAGTAATTAATCCGTCTCTTCTACAGACGAAGACACAGAGTCTCCAAGAGACGAATGGACCTGTCCACAATCATGCAGCGGGAAGAGGCAGAGTCAGGATTTTAATCCAAGTGTTCTAAGTTGAATTCCTATGCTCTTTCTAACCTTCCTGTGCCCGCGAGGTATTCTGATGGCATCACTGGTTTGCCTCATAAGGTCTTACAGGGTTTGTGTGTGTGTGTGTGTGTGTGTGTGTGTGTGTTCCTCTGGGAACCTTCTGAAAGCAGGGCCTGTTTCTTTTTTTTTACTTTAATGTTTATTCTTAGAGACAGAGCATGAGCAGGGCAGGGTGAGGTACAGAGAGAGAGAGAGAGAGAGACAGAGCCTGATCCGGGAAGGGGCAGAGAAAGAGGGAGACAGAATCGGAAGCAGGCTCCAGGCTCTGAGCTGTTAGCAGAGAGCCCAATTCGGGACTCAATCTCGTGAACTGTGAGATCATGACCTGAGCCGAGGTCAGTCGCTTAACCTGGTGAGCCACCCAGGTGCCCCAGCAGGGTCTGTTTCTAACACTGACCATTGTCTCTCAGGTGCCAATGACGAGGAAGTTCTTTTTTTTTTTTTTATTGCCTTTAGTGTTTATTTTTGAGACAGAGAGAGACAGAGCACAAGCAGGGGAGGGGCAGAGAGAGAGGGAGACACAGACTCCGAAGCAGGCTCCAGGCTCTGAGCTGTCAGCATGGAGCCCGACTTGGGGCTTGAACTCACGGACCGGGAGATCATGACCTGAGCTGAAGTCGGACGCTTAACCGACCGAGCCACCCAGGCGCCCCAGGAAGTTCTTCATATTGGTTGGTCTCAGGTGAAATTTGTCCGGTTTTAAAATTCTCCTCTTTGAAGCAAGATTGTACACAATTCAGTGGCATTCAGCGCATTCACGATATTGTGCAACTATCACCTCTAGTTCCAAAGCATTGTAGTTGCCCCCAAGGGAAACCCCGTACCCATTAAACAGTCACTTTCCATTTCCCTCTCCCAGAGGCCCCGACAACTAGTATCGTGCTTTCTATCTCTATGGATTCACCTATTCGAAATATTTCAGAGAAACTGAATTATATAATATGTGACCGTTTACGTCTTTTTTTTTTTTTTTTTTTTTTTGCTGCTTAGCACGATTGTATGGAGGTCCATCCGTGTCATAGAATGTGGTGTTAGTCAAGATTCTCCAGAGAAACAGAAACAATGGGAGATATACATCTCTGTCTCTATCTATCCATCCATCCATCCATCTGTAAGCTGGAGACCCAGGAAAGCTGGTAGTGTCACTCAGTCCAAGGCCACAGGTCTGGGAACCAGGGAAGCCTACGGCGTAAGTCCTAGTTCAAGAATGGGAGAAGACTGGGGCACCTGGGTGGCTCAGTCGGTTGAGTGTCCGACTTCGGCCCAGGTCATGATCTCACACTTTGTGGGTTCGAGCCTCGCATCGGGCTCTGTGCTGATGGCTCAGAGCCTGGAGCCTGTTTCAGATTCTGTGTCTCCTTCTCTCCCTGCCCCTCCTCCACTCGCACTCTGTCTCACTCTGTCTCTCAAAAATCAATAAATGTGAAAAAAAATGAAAAAAACATTTTAAGTAAGCACAAAATATCTCCTCCCATTTTAAAATATATCTGTTTTTCCTCTAATTGTTTGTGCTTTGGATGTCATATATAACAACTTGTTACCAAGTTAAGGTTTACTCCTGCTTTCATCTGAGAGCTTTACCATTGTAGCTCTTACATTTTGTTCGTTGCGGGATGTTGAGTTCATTTTTGTATATGGTGTGAGGAAAGAATCTAACTTCATTCTTTTGCATGTGGATTTCCCTATGATCGAGCCACCCAGGTGCCCCCAACTTAACCATTTTTATTTTGTTTTCCTCTGTATGATTCAAATTACTGTCTAGTGTCCTTTCATTTCAGCCTGAAGGGCTCCCTTTGGCTTTTCTTACAGGATAAGTGTGCTAGTGACAAACTTCCCTTAGTTTTTCTAGGAGAATGTCTTCCTTTCTCCTTTATGTTTGAAGGGTAGTTTTGCCAGATATAGATTTATTTGTTGACAGGTTTTCTTTTCCCCCCAGCACTTTAAATATATCATCTCATCGTATCTCACTTCTTGCCTTCATGGCTTCTGATGAGACATTGAATGCTGATATTACGAAGTATCCTTTGTATATAATTAGTCATTTCTCTTGCTGCTTTTAAAAAAAATTCTTTCCTCGCCTTTTGACAATCTGATTACAATGTGTCTTGGTGTGAATCTTTGAGTTTATTCTGTTTGGATTTTGCTGAGCTTCTTAGATGTGTAGATTTGTGTTTCTCATCAAATTCAGGAAGTTTGACTGTACTTCTTCAAATATTCTTTCTGCTACCCCTTCCTTTGAGACTTATTATGCATATGTGGGTATGCTTGATTGTATTCTATGGTTCTCTTAGGCTTTCTTCATTTTTCTTTATTCTTTTATCTTCCTGCTCCCCTGACTGGATGATTTCCTTTTTTTTTTTTTAAAGTTCATTTATTTATTTTGAGAGACAGAGAAACAGTGCAAGCAGGGGAGGGGCAGAGACAGAGAGGGAGAGAGAATCCCAAGCAGTCTCTGTGCTGTCAGCACAGAGCCCGACACGGGGTTCGATCTCACAAACCGTGAGATCATGACCTGAGCCAAGATTGAGAGTCAGACACTTAACCGACTGAGCCACCCAGGCGCCCCTGGATAATTTTAATGGACCTATCTTTAAATCCACGAATTCAATCTTCTGCCTGCTCAGATCTGCTATTCAACCCCTCTAACGAATTTATCATTTCAGTTATTCTACTTCTCAACTCCAAAGTTTTTATCTGGTTACTTTTTACAACTTCTCTCTATTGATATTCTTTGTTTAGAGAAAAAGCATTCTTCTGGTTTTCTTTCATTCTTTGTCAGTGATTTCTTTAGCTCTTTGAGCATATTATTCAAGACAGGTACTTTAAAGTCTGTCTATGAGGTCCAATTTTTTGGCTTTGTCATGGACAGTTTCTTCCTAGGTTTGCTGTTGCTGTATATTGTGGGTTGTTGCTGTTTGCTTGTTTAGTACTTTTTCTACAATGTGTTTGCAAAGTCAGTATCATTGGTCGTGTTTTGTCACTGTGGCCTGTATTCTAGGAGCTTAATGGTCAGCTTGTATTTTCACAGTTATCATAAACACCTAAAGGTGTTTAGAGACCACACACACGCACATACACACACACACACGCACAGGATAGAAGAATAAAGAAAAGATACTTTCCTAGTCTGCAGATTGGCTCTTTGTTGGCACTTCAGCGCTTAGCCAGGCTGTTTACTGCCCTTGCCTTCACTTCCTGTTGGTGCAGAATCTGAGGGCCAAGTAGAAGTGAGATCTTAGGATTTTCTCAATCGTTTTCTGAGAGTGTTCAGTCTTGGGTACGCAGATGGCCTTCCAATTCCCCATTATAACAATATTATATCTTAAGGCTTGAGTATAATCTTCATTAACTTGATGTTCTCTCCTTTGGTGGGATGCTTCCTTCCAGGCGTACTGGGGCATCCCCACCCCCATGGCTCTGGCGGACGTACCCCGCAAAGGAGCTCTGCGAAGCTGGAATCACGTGCCTGTGGCTCTACTGGCCTGGTGTCTCAGGGATGGCCCCACTCCCACAGCTCTACTGGGGAGGGCTCCGACCGCCTCAGCACTGGGTGGGGTCATCTGACCTGCCAGAACCCAGGTGATGGTGCCTTTGGGGTCCTTTTTCCTTTGTCTCGAACAATAGCTTTATGGTCCCATCCTATAAAATCGAACACGTCTGACAACCTTCATTCCTTCCTGCCTCCTTCCCCTTTGGCTCAAATTGGTTGTTGTCCCCCGGGGATGGCTGAGTAAGCTTATGGTTCACGTGGCTCATCGTCTTATCAAAGCATCACTTGGCCACATGCCTAGTGTTCTCTTCTGAACACGCTTTCTCATTTTTTGCAATATAAATAGGCCGAGAATTTTCCAATTTGTTTTTTTTATTTCTGCTTCCCCCTTGATTAACAACTATGCCTGTAGGTCCTGCTTCTCTTGTTGCATTCTGACATAAGCATTCAAGGGAAGGTGAACCCCACCTGCAACACTTTGCTTAGAAACGGATTCAGCCAAAAACCCAATTTCATCACTCACAAGTTCTTCCTTGCCCCCAAAATTAGAGCATGCACAGTTCGGCCAAGTTCTTTGCCACCTGACAACACGGAGTGTCTTTCCTCCCGTCTCCAATAACATGCTCCTCATTTCTGAGACCTAATCAGAATGGCCTTTACTATCCATATTTCCATGAGCACTTTGTTCATGACCACTTGGGTTTTCTAGAAGGAGATTGAAGCTTTCTCTATAAGCTCTCCTCTTCCCGTTACAAACCTTCACCAGACTGGCTTTTAACACTCCAACCACAGCAGCGTAGGGTTTTTCTAGCACACCCTTCAAACTCTCGCGGCCTCTACCCATTTCCCAGTTCCAAAGGTGCTTCCACGTTTTTAAGTATCTGTTACAACAATACCCCCGCTTTTGAGAGGATTTTCTGTCTTATTTAGTCCATTGAAACTGCTATTACAAAATATTTGGTAGCTCATAAACAACAGAAATGTACTGTTCATAGTTCTAGAGGCTGAATGTCCAAGATCAGGGTCAGGCAAGAGCTTTCTCCTGGGCCACTGACTTCTCTTTGTATCCTCATATGGTGCCACGGGCTAGGAATGTCTCTGGAACCTCTTTTTAAAAGGCACTAATCTCATTCATCAGAACTCCACCTTCATGGCTTAAGTACTTCACAAAGGTCCCGCTTCGTAATGGCATCACCTCTGCGGGAAAGGATTTCAATATATGAATTTTAGGGTGACGCAAATCTTCAGCCTCTTGCAGGGCTGAACAGCAGATCTGAGCCGGCAGAAGAAAGAATAGAGAAACCGAAGATAGGCCACTTGAGATGATATACTCTGAGGAGCAGGAAAAAACACTAAGAAAAAGTGAAGAGATCTACGCAAAATCATCAAGGACACCAATGTACGCATAACGGGAGTCCTAAGAGGAGAGGAGGAGAAGAAAATGGCAAAGGGAATAATATGTGAAGAAACAACGGTTAAAATCAACCCACATTTGATAAAATACAATCTATACATCCAAGCTCATCAACGATTTTCAAGTGAGAAAATCTCAGAAAGAGCCACACCTGGGCACATCATTATCAAACTGTCAAAACCTAAAGACAAAGTGAAATCTTTGAAGGCGACAAGAAAAGCAATGCCCCACAAGGGATCCTCAGTGAGATTAAAGGCTGATGGGTCATCACAAATCACAGGGACCAGACAGCAGGAGGGTAGCACAATTAAAGTGCTGGGGGAAAAAACTCACTGTCAATGAAAAACTTTACATACAGCAAAGCTGTCCTGCAAACATGAAGGAGAAATTAAGATATTCCCAGGTAGATATGTAAAAAAAAACCTCACTGCTAAGCAAACCCACCCTACTACAAGCACTAAAAAAAAGTCATTCATTCAGAGGGAATGAATCGAGCTCTGTGAAGTTTTCGTAGGCTACTAAAATTGAGTGGGTAGTAATCCAAGTGAGACTGTTATACATTAGCATGTTAATTGTAAATTTTTTTTAACGTTTATTTATTTTTGAGACAGAGAGAGACAGAGCATGAACAGGGGAGGGGCAGAGACAGAGGAAGACCCAGAATCGGAAGCAGGCTCCAGGCTCCGAGCCATCAGCCCAGAGCCCGACACGGGGCTCGAACTCACGGACCACGAGATCGTGACCTGAGCCGAAGTCAGACGCTTAACCGACTGCGCCACCCAGGCGCCCCATTTTTAAAGAAATTTTTTTAACGTTTATTTATTATTGAGACAGAGAGAGAGCATGAACGGGGGAGGGGCAGAGAGAGAGGGAGACACAGAATCGGAAAGCATGTTAATTGTAATCCCAAGGACAACCACCGAGAAAAGAACTGAAAAATGCAGAGTACTTGAAAGCAGGGCCTCAAGAACCTATTTGTACACCAGTGTTTAGAGCAGCATCAGATAACTGAATATAATATAACAAAAAAATGGAAACTACCCAACTGTCCATTGATATTTGAATGGATAAACAAAGCCTGGTGTGGGTATATATGTGTGTGTGTGTGTGTATACACACACACACACACACACAATGGAATATGATTCACCTCTAGAAAGAAGTACTGATATGTGCTACAAGACTAAACCTTGAAAACAGGCTAAGCGAAATAAGCAAGACGCAAAAGGACACATATTACATGATTCCACCTATATGAGGTTCATAGCTCAGTCAAGTTCAGAGACGCGGAGAGTAAGAGGTGGAGTTATTGGCGGAATGAGGAGTTACTGGTTAGCGGTTCTAGGCAGATTTCAGCCATTGCTCCCCGTTATGCAATCCCAAGGCTGGTTCTCCAGCCTTCTCTGTGATTCTGCGGATTACCCGGGAACCTTCCCACAAATTTCTTTCTGATTAAGATAGTCAAAGAGTTTGCTCCTGCCGCTTGTGACCCAGAACCCCGCACGGTGCAGTGGAGTGATGAGGGAGTTGGGCAGAGATTGGATGTGCCTGAAAAAGGTGTAAGGCCCCACCTCAATTTCACCGGGAGCAGCTTTGACTTGTGTATTTCATACGGGGCAGCTCTATTTACAATTTCTATTTTGGGAGCCTCTGGGGCAGGGGAGCAGTTGCTTCAGCCTGGGACTCTGGATTTCCACTCAGGTCGTGATCTCACCAGTCATGAGTTCAAGTTCGGCATCAGGCTCTGTGCTGACAGTGCGGAGCCTGCTTGGGATTCTCTCTCTGCCTTTCTCTCCGCCCCTCCCCCTGCTCACTCTCTTTCTCTGTGTCTCTCAAAATAAATTTTCAAAAAAACTCAGAAACAAAAAAAATTTCTATTTTGAAAAGCAAAATATGTACAGTTGCCGGAAACAGCCCTCCCTGGTCACTTACATATGCTGTTTCCTCAGCCTAGAGACCTCCTCTCCTCCTCTTACACTTGGCTGATACCTTATTGGGGTCACAGTGGGATCATTACACCCTCACAAATGCCCATCCCAGGCTGGATTCCCCTGCATTCTCCAACTCTGGGCTTCTGGCGACTGTGTACTTATTTTTCGTAGTTCCTTAGTTAACGCCTGTCTTCCCCGCTAGACTGCAAGTTCTTAAAGGGCAGCAACCATGCCTGTGTGGCTCACTGTTCAGGTCCCAGCACACAACACACTTCCTGGCAGGTAGTGAATGCCTCGAACATGTTTGCGAAGTGCCCGAATGCCGATCACATGGCATAAATCGCTATGGTGGGATTGATTTGTGTGTTAGCAAATTCTTACCTCCTCACCCCCAAGAGAATAGCTGAAGGTGGGGTCAGGCCCTCCCTGAAATATAGATACCGTGAAACACATAAGCCTTCCAACAGCCTCACAGGTTATGTTACGGTATCGGGCTCTCCCTCAGCCCCACACTTCAAGGACCATTCTGCTACCCGGGACTGTATCATCAGTATATCCGTCCTCACCTTTTAGGACCTGGAACACAGAGTGCTTTCTTTGTTCTGAGGTCGGGTTGGTGGGGTGCAGTAGTTTTCATCGAGGCCGAAGTCGGTTAGCCGCATGGTCAGTAGGAGGGCAGGCTGGCCCAGGGCTTGGCCACCACGCTGGTCGCGTGGAATCCTTTGGACCAGTTGTGGTCTCCAAGAGGCTTCAGTCTTCTGCTTGAGGGGCATAGCTGTGCCCGCAAAGGCACTGCCATGTTGGCTCACAGCTGGTGGGTGGGCAGAAAACTCCACACCAATACCCTGAGTAAAATACCCCAGAGCCTAGAAGCCTCGGGGCGTTCAAAAGCCACGCATCTGGCCAGACCAGCTGAAGGTCTTCAACATGCGGCTTTCTGCCAACATCTCACAGGGGGCTCTCCCGGGCAGAGGCAAGGACGAGGGGAGGCCTGTTCTAGACGGCTGGTGCCCATAGGTGTGGCTGTGATGCGTGCTCACTACAGGGTCTCTTGAAAACCCTGCTTCTACCTGCTCATCTCCTCCAGGACTGGAGGACGGAGGAAACGAGAAACCTGTCACTGTGTCCGCACTCAGCGTGGAGACTCTGAGAAACCAGAGAGCTTGCCAAGAAAACGCACAAGGAGTTTCCCCCCCGCCCCCCTTTTCTTCCTTTCCTGACTTTGCTCGGGAGGAAATTCCTCAGGGATGCTGGCGGGGAGGGATGTAGGGGAAGCTCGGTGCTGGGCGGAGCACTTACAAGGAACGGTCAGACGCGGCAACTCCTTTGTGAGTTTTCATTTTCTCTCTTAGCACTGCTGCGGCCACTAAATAAAAACAAACTAAGGTGCCCAGCAAGGTGCCTGGTATAAACAGAGTACTCAATGGATGTTAGTTTCCACCCCACCCCTTAGGCCCAGCTTGTTAGTTTCCACCCCACCCCTTAGGCCCAGCTTGTTAGTTTCCACCCCACCCCTTAGGCCCAGCTTGTTAGTTTCCACCCCACCCCTTAGGCCCAGCTTGTTAGGCAAGGCAAGCTGTAGCAGAGAGGAGAAAGGCAGGACGTAGGTGTCCCCCGCCCCCAACACATCGCTGCTCAGACAGATGATGCAGCTCCAACAGTTCCCATTACCCCACCTCTGCCTCTCCTTTCCCGCCAGCCCCCACTTTCTCGATGCTCTTTCAGGCAAGTCTGGCCTTTCCATCACTTCCTTACACAGGTCCCTAAGGGACGAAAATCCCAGAAGAAAAACATCAGAAGGGACTTTAACATCCTCTAAGCTCCATTTCACAGCAGACGTCGGAAGCCCGTTGAATGCCTCTGGCGACGGGCAGCTCACTGCGCATTGACGTCGTTCCTCCCATTTTGTGCACAGTCCTTCTAAAGAAGGAACCCAAATGGTAGCTGATGGGATCACGTGCTGACAATCTTTTCTGAGCCTCAGGTGGGCACACAGGGACTGACGATGGAACTGAACGTTTGCAGCTGGCAGTCAGGAAAAATCCAGAAAATCTGGGTGTTTTTTTTTTTTTTTGAGGAATTGGAGGAATTGGAGGAATTGGGGGAGCCATGCAAAAGGGAGATGCAGGCAAGAGGGGCCAACTTCAGAACAAAACAATTAAACGGTGGAGGACAGTGGGCCAGGTTTCTGGTGGCCTCTCCTGAAAGAGGAGCATGTGCACACTGGTCCCCGAGAAGAGAGTGGGGGGAAAGGCACCAGAAGTCGCCCACAGAGGGTTCAGAGTCCAACCTACAGGCAGCCACCAGTACCGGCCATGACCAAAACACGCCAAGAGGAAGTATGCCGGAAATGGAAGCTCCGAGCGGTGGATCTGAGGGTGGAGACTGTGAGACTCGGTGCTACCCAATCTAATGCTCGCTCCTCTCCTGGCTGATGTCTTCAGGAGCCCTGACCACAACCGCCCCCACCCCCAGAGAGAACAGAGCCCATCTTTCCTTGGTGCAAGCCACGCGGATCCTGAAGCTCGGTCTTCCACGCGTTATTTCGCTCTATCCAGACCATCCCCAAGGGTACTCGCTGGAGCAGCCTGGGCTCTTCTCTGGGAGCCGGGGGTGCATCAACGCTCCACCTGAACCACATGTGGTTTGAAAGTGCTTATGATAGCCTTCTCCAGTTTTGAAAAAAAAAAATCAATAAACTGACATTAAATATTGATGCCCAACTGCTTCCTGCCACGCCGAGGGTAACCCAACTTCTGGAAAGGTTATGCATTACCTGTGATTGCTGCCTGAAATCGAGATAACAGCTGCACCAAAATGGACATGGTCTCCATAAAGGGAATGATGAGTAGGCTGTGGGATTGCTTTTGCCAGTTCACACCTTCAGTGGACAACAGGGGAACTCCATTCCAACGACGCCTCTTAGTCACAAATTCAGAACCCCTAAGATCAGGTTTTTATTTTAATTTTTTAATGTTTATTTATTTTGGGGAGAGAGAGAGAGAGACAGAGCACGAGCGGGGGAGGGGCAGAGAGAGAGGGCGACACGGAATCCGAAGTGGGCTCTGGGCTCCGAGCTGTCGGCACAGAGCCCGACATGGGGCTCGAACTCACAGACAGCGAGATCGTGACCTGAGCCGAAGTCGGATGGTTCACTGACTGAGCCACCCAGGCGCTCCTAAGATCGGTTTTTATAAGTGCTGATAAAAATAAGACAGTAATCTGGTTGTCACTTAAAAACAAACCTTTTTGGGACGCCTGGGTGGCTGTCAGTGAAGCGTCTGACTTCGGCTCAGGTCACAATCTCACGGTTCGTGGGTTCGAGCCTTGCATCGGGCTCTGTGCCGACAGCTCGGGGCCTGAAGCCTGCTTCGGATTCTGTGTGTCCCTCTCTCTCTGCCCCTCCCTGACTCTCTCTCTCTCTCTCTCTCTCTCTCTCTCGGTCAAAAATAAACATTAAAAAAATTAAAAAAAAAAAACCTTTTTAACTCTGTTAGGATAATTATTCTATCCAGAATCACCCAAGTCTGTGTGACGTTTACAATCCCCCTTTATGACTAGATATTTGCTTTGTGAGTTAGTGTCACAAGAGGAAGCTCTAACGTCCCAGCTCTGTTCATACCAGCTGTCACTCCACGTTTTAGCATGGCCTTGGCTTTCTCCTGTGGGAAGCACCTAGATCTAGCACCTGGAACACACTAGGAGCTTAGGACTTCTCATTATTTTCATGTCTTCATAGTTTCCAAGGATGTATTTTACTAAATAGATTAGGTCACAATACGAAATGACCACTGCCCTTAAGCAGGGACGGAAAATAAAACAGCTCACTGTGGCTTCTCTATATTTTGTTTTCTTCTACAAAGACACCTATTTTTAGTTGAATAATATCCACAGGGGTCCCGAAATTCCTTTGATTCAGGCTTGTTGGTTTTCTACTGATCTGTATTTGATGCAGTTTACTTTTGGAACTTACTCTTAAGCATAACATATCATCTGTTTTGTTTTGGCTTAGCCTTCGAGACAAAAGAATAAGATTCTTGCCTGTATCTTCAAGGGACTGGACTTTAAAATGTTCCTGAGAAGTGTTACGAGCCCCTTACTTATTTGTTTGTTTGTTTACTTATTTTGTTTGGGAAACGTAGTGGCCGGTATTAAAGTCACGGAACGAAATGACAGCAAGCGTTGTTCAGAGAAACTGGCCAGTGGCGTGAAAAGCAAGGAGACTTGTGGAGCCCCAGATAGCTAGGACATGCGGGAGGGACTCCCATCGAACCTCTACTTCCTCTGCGCAGAAGAGGAGGGGACCAGCGCAAGGGTGTGATAGCAGTGGAATTTAGACCACAAGGCAATAATAAAGGAGAGCGAAACTCTGCTTCTGCAGTCAGCCAGGGAGGAGAAATTCAGCGACGGTGAAGAGTGTGCGATGCCCTTTGGTAAGAGCTGGACGTCTAGAAAGGAGAGAGGCTGGCCAAGTGGTCAACTGGTAAGACAATCCATTCCCAAGGTTCTTCTGGAAGAGTAATCAACATGGCTCCCACCCATATCACAGGGTAGGGGTGGAGGTGGGCTAGATGGAAGAGACCAACGTTAGCTAGCCAAGGTCCTGATTTTCAGGCATGCGCTCTGTAGAAATGAGCCTACTGCTCTCAGCTCTGCCACTCACTCGCTGTGGGACACTGGACGAGTCCTTCGTCTTCCGTGGTCTTCCGTGGCCTTCCGTGGTAAAATGAGAAGTTTGAATGAGGTGACCTTTAAGGGGGCTTCCAACTTTATTGCCCTACCGTGTTTTTCAATCCCAGAAGCTAAAAACACAGAGATGTGAAAGCAAGCTTTTTGTTATCTTCATGTATTTCTGTCCCCTCTTCTCAGAGTAAGGATTGGATCCTTCCTACGTAGGAACCTTCAGCAAATACTGCTTACGCAGAATTCGGCAAACAACTAAATTTAAACACTTCCCACCGCTTTGATTTCTGTATAAATTATGACTTCGGCGCACAATTACGGGCCTAAATAGCCTGGGTTTCTCAGGAGTAGTCAAGTGAAGTCGAAGTCCTTGAGCTTGGAAATGTAGTCGAAAGACGCACCCGGGGACAGAGGGCCTGGGCCCGGCTGTGAGCGCAATCCCACAGGGGCCGGAGCCCCGCCCACTGATTTCAGCCCTTCTCTGAAGAGCCAGGCAAATGTTCAAGTGTGAAAGTTCCCATCGAATCCCGATCTTTTTAGCAGAGTTGTGTTTTGAGAGCAAGCTCAAGACCACAGGGGTTGCCGGGCTCAGTGTGCACGATCAAATTCCAAGCAAACAGCCTCGTCTCGTCTCCCCTTCATCTCCCTCGCTCCTTCTGGGTTTTGCTATCCATCTGGGAACTCCTCTTTCATTTGGTTTGGGGGACCCCCTTCCGAGCCAGAACCCTTTGCTTCAGTCCGAGTATGTTCCAGAGACCGCCAGAGCCTGCGCCAACCTCGCTGTTTGTCAAGGTGTTATTTGAAGTTGCTAACTTGCCCTTTGGGGAGTGTGCTAAGTGTAGAAGGGATGAAAAAGACCATTATTCGCTTGCCATATACACTGGGGAGACCATGGATCTCTCAGGACAGTTCTCTTTTCAAATGTTCTGCCCACTCATACTTGCGTCCTGATTTTGGATTTGCAACGGTGGTTTCTGTATCCATCTGCAAGGGTGTGACTCACGTTCTCAACGAGCACGCCGTTTTTAGCCGAGGGCGACCCTGGACGATTGGGTCATGTGCACTTTAAATTCTTTCCGCCCTCGGTGGTAAACGTTTGTGAACTTGGGAGGCGGGTGGAGGCTCAGCAGAAGAGTGTCTGCCCCTACCGTAAAACCCCCTGCCCAGGCCCTCAAGTGGGAATAGGAACGATCCCTAGACTTGCTTACGCAGTACTGTCCTTTGACGCTGAAGTTTCAGACGCTGGGTGTCTGAACTGAAAGGAGCCTTAGAGAGACTCGTAAAGATAGAGAACAAGCTGAGGGTTGATGGAGGGAGGTGAGTGGGGGGATGGGCTAGATGGGGGATGGGCCTGAAGAGGGGCACTTGTTGGGATGAGCACTGGGTGTCCTATGTGAGTGATGAATCACCGAATTCTACTTCCGATACCAATATTACACTATATGTTAACTGACTAGAATTTAAATAAGAATTTGAAAAGAAAAAAAAATGAAGAGCGATATAAAGGTCAGGTAATCAGGTCTCGTAGTCCTACCAAGGAATTTAGGTTTATTTTCTAAATTTACAGGGAATAATAAAATATTTTTTAAAAACGTAAAAAAATATATAAATAAATAAAAGGAGCCTTTGAGATCATTCCACCCCCACACCTTTTTTAAAAACCTTTTTTAATGTTTATATTTGAGAGAGAGAGAGAGAGAGAGAGAGACAGAGTGCAAGTGGGGTGGGGGGGCATAGAGAGAGATGGAGACACAGAATCTGAAACAGTCTCCAGGCTCTGAGCTGTCAGCACAGAGCCCGACGCAGGGCTCGAACTCAGGAACGGCGAGATCACGACCTGAGCCAAAGTCGGATGCTTAACCGACTGAGCCACCCAGGCATTTAAAAAAAAAATTGTTTTAACCACACCTTTTCTAAATAAAGTTACTGAGGCTCAAAATGGGAAGTGATTTGTCCAGGGCACCTGGCTGGCTCAGTCAGTAAAACGTGTGACTCTTGATCTTGGGGTTGTGGGTTCAGGTCCCACGTCGGGTATAGAGATCACTTAAAAACAAAATCTTGGAGAAGACTGGGGGAAGGAATTTGTCCAAAGTCAACCACCAAGTCGGTGGTTGAGGTGGGGTTCAAACCTGTACCTCCTATTAGAAGCTGCTAATATTCATCAAACAGAAGAGGCAAGGTCTGAGAGATGAGGGAAACATAGGGACATGAGCTAAGAAAGAACGTCGGGCTTAGACACCATCTAAGACAGAAAGGCTGTCCTGCCTTCAAGGACTGCTCCCATCAAAAGCAGTTAAAGAAAGCTGAGCACGGAACTATGTGCTCAGAGGAGAGGAGACAAATTCACCCTCGCACGGTTCAGGGAAATTGTTTAGGAGCCTGAGAAAGCAATTCAGTTTTCCAGACACTAAGGATGCTAAATGGAATGTTTCTACCTCTGGACTAAACTACGGAAGACATAGGCTATAACGGCATAGAAGCTCCGAGTGACCCTCCAGAGGGCCAATAAGAGGGGACAGCA
Source organism: Acinonyx jubatus (assembly GCF_027475565.1). NCBI lineage: Eukaryota > Metazoa > Chordata > Mammalia > Carnivora > Felidae > Acinonyx > Acinonyx jubatus. The sequence goes on along the minus strand of NC_069389.1, from coordinate 110,592,354 downwards.
GAGCTCTCAGAGGGGAACAGGGAGGGCTTGGAGGAACACAACATTTGAGACTAAGTCACTAGCATGACACTGTTCTATGTAGGAGATACACCCCTAGATTCCCCCAACTCTGTGCACCCTTCATTAGCCTGCCCACTGCATTCCAAGAGAAGGCCATGCGGGAGTACAGGGGACCAGAGTGGCGAGCCTGGGCTCAGACAGACTTGAATTTGTATCTTGGCTCTGCCTTACATCTTGTATGACCTTGGATACGTTTCTGACCTTCTCTGAGGCTCACTTTCCTCATCTTTGCAATGCAAGGATGCTCAAAGGATTATTGTCAAGGTTCAATAAAAATAACTCTTGTAGGAATGCCTAAAAGATAGCACACACTCATATATGCTACGTGTATGATACCTGACCCATCAGGGTGGTTACTGTTGTTAAATTGGCGGGGTGGGTCAGAATTTCCATAGATGAAAGGAGAAAGTAACAGCCAAACCCAAGAGGCCCGGTCTTTACTCTTTTCCTGAAATTGCGGGAGTGTAAAGAAACACGGCAGAGGCTTTCCCGTTGGCAGCTTGTCCAGCCTGGCTTAAGCCAGAAATCTCTAAAATAATTACAAACGCAGCCCCTGCCTCTTCGGTTCCCTTAGAGTTGCCCAGCATTCCCAGCAGAATGCCTGGCTCCTCTTGCACATCTCCGCGGCAATCCAAGGCTTCTCATACCAAAGCCACACCTACAGCGACCACAGCAATGCTCACCCTGCGGTCCCATCATCCGTGTTGACGGTGGTGACGTGAATCACCTCCTGAGGCTTTGTACCGGACAACCTACTTCCGCTTCTAGTGGTTGTGATTCGAGTCCAAAAACATCAATAGAGCCCCTACTGTGTGTAAGACTTTGTACCTGGCTCAGAGTAGGCACTCAAATGTTTGCTGATGGATGGGTTGATTAGAGGGATTGCCAAGGCTAGTAAAACGTTCCCTAACCTTCAAGGTACTGACATCCAGGGGGGAAGTCGGATTCGTGCAAAACTAGTTTGCACTCAGAGTAACCTGTGATAAAGGCTACGTAAGAAGTACAAAAAGTGCAATTGGGACTAATTCCAAGTGGAGGAAATTGGAAAAGTCATCAGGAGAAGGAAACATTCGATGTGGACCTTTGGGCTCAGTGAGATTTTGGCAGCCGAAAGAAAGGACGTTTGTCACAGAGAACAGAGTAGCCACAAGGAAGCAAGAAAGAGCAGACCTTCTTATTGGCAAACGATAAATTGTGAGGGGGAGGTGCGTGTGCTGAGGTCAGATCACGGAGAGCCATGATGGCCACGCAAATAATTTTCATCTTCGCTTCTGTAGGTGATGGGGATCCGGGGAACATCCCGAGCAAGGGAATAGTAAAATTAACTAGTTATTTTGAGTTTAATTGCTAAATAATGACACTTTACAAGGACTCAGGCACAAGTTTTCCACCATCCCTAAGGCTGCTGGGGTCAGGGGAAACATGAGAAAGCCAGCAAAGTTTGTTCAGATGAATAAACAACTGATAAGAACAACGTTGGGGAGAAAGTAATTGACAACTTCCGGGAGCCGGGCTCCCAGGCTGATAAGCAACATCTATCCTTGTGAGATCGACATTATCCTTGCTGTTTTTTCATTTTTTTAAATTTTATGTGACACCAGCTGTCAACGTCAAGATCAATACTTGCTGCAAATGTGCACCTGAGTTTGAAAGAAGGGACTGCTGTCCGGAGTCCACGAGAGGGCATGCCTTGCAGACAAAGGTGATGCTGGGATGATTTCATAAAATACAATTTCGGCCAGATGTTACCAAGTTTCACCATTTAAAAAAAGGGCTCTGGGGTCAAATAAGTTTGAAAAATGATCATCCAGGAAAGGTTAAACTAGTTTCCTTGCTGCAGGAATTCTCAGAGCCTTTCCTGTGCTGATGTGTACTGTGACCCGTCGAGAAGGAGCTAGACTACACAGCATGTGCCACGCTTACTTGACCTCAGAACCCTTTGTTTTTGGATCGGTGCATGGGATGACAGTTCTTCGGAACTCATGTTGGCTAAGAGTGTTGCAGAGAACGGGATTAGATCCAAAACAGCATTCTGGACTTGGCTCTTACAGATCACTAATGATGGATGGTGTTTGCTATAGATTGAATGTTCGTGTCTCCCCAAATATTCTTACGGTGAAAGCTAATCCTCAACGTGAGCGTATTTGGAGGGAATTTGGAGGTGACTAGGTGATGAGGGTGGAGTCCTCAGGAATGGGATTGGTGCCTTTATAAAAGAGACCCCAGAGAGCTGCCTTCTGCCATGTGAGAACACAGGGGGGAAACAGCCATCTATGAACGAGGAAGTGGGCTCTCACCGGACACCAAATTAGCCGGTGTGTTGATTTTGGACTTTCCAGCCTTCGGAACTGTGAGAAATCAATAGCTTGTGCTTAGAAGCACCCCACCCCCTCCAATCTATGGTCTTTTGTTACAGCCACCTGAACAGACAAAGACAGTATTCTGATGCAGGGCAATTTCTATTTGCCCAGCTGTTCCCTGCTTCCTAGCATAATGGCCACCAATGAGAACAACTCTCCTCTGCACTTACTTCCGGGTATACGTCTTGCAGGCAAACTTTATCCATGACTTTTCCAGGCATCCAGCACATCGTCTTCTCTGATACCCTGCTTCTAACACTCGTCTGATCTGTCACGATGGCCTCTGACGGGTCCTTATGCCCGCGTTGTCGCCTCTAATTCAGCCCATGTGATTCCCACACCAGTCTGATTCTGTTCTGCTCTGCTCAGAGTTACGATGGCTTTCTTATACTTGCTTTTTAAAAAAATGCTTCTCTGTGGCATTCAAAGCCATTCCCCTCAGGCCGCAACCTATCTCCCCAACTGTCTCTGGAATTCCCCCCCCCCCCCCCCGCAACTTGTGATTCTGTCCGAATCTCCTCTCTTTGGACCTTATTGCCTCCCGCATCGTGCTAAATCTGTTCTTTCCCGAGGAAAACCCAGTTCACGTACTTTCTCCTCCACAAAACCCTCCTCTGATTATGCCCAAGGAGAAAAGGGATTACCTCCTCACTTGACCAGAAGCACACTGTATTACCGAGAAAACAGCTTACACTGGTACATCCTATCGGTTTTTTTGTATGCGTATTCGTATCCTCACCTTGCTGCTTCCTAGCTGTGGGATATGGGGCAAGTCACTTAACCTCCCTTAGCCTCAGGGTCTCATATGAAAAATGGGGCCATCGGCACCTACCAACAAGGTTGTCGTGAAGACTGAATATAGTTTACTCACGGAACCACATGTTAAAAACCTCTCTGTGCTGCTTATTCTCTGGTTAGGGCGGCCAGATAAAATGCAGGATGCCACGTGATACTTGAATATCAGAGACAATCATTTTAAATATATAAGTATGTACCAAATTTGGCATGGGACATACTCAGACCAAGCAGTTTCCCTTATTTACCTGAAATTCAAACTGAAGTGCCTACCCTGTATTCTTTTTTTTCCTTCCAAGATTTTATTTAAATTCCAGCTGGTTGACATACAGCATATAGCGTACTATTCGTTTCGGGAGCAGAAGCCAGTGATTTGTCACTTACATATAACGCCCAGGGCTCAACACAGATGCCTTCTCAATACCCATCGGCCACCTGGTCCTTCCCCCCGCCCACCCCCCTCCACCGACCCTCAGTTTGTTCTCTATAGTTAACGGTCTCTTAGGGTTTGATTCCCTCTCTCTCTTTTTTCCCCCCTTCCTATATGTTCCTCTGTTTTGTCTCCTAAGTTCCCATTCCCTGTATTTTTATTTGCTACCTCTGGTGACCCTTCTCTAGTGTCCCCTACCCCATCCACTCTCTGTCCTTAGGGCACCCAGCTCTGTGTCCCGGGAAGGTGATCACAGACTGTAAAATGTGGGCTCCCTTTGCTCTCTGCCTTTCATTTGTTTCACCGAAGGGTAGTGCTCGAATGAGCTTTAAGGGTGGAAGGAGAAAGAAGCCAGCTACTTATCCCTACCTCTCATGCTTCCGACAGTGACTGCATTCATCACTGGCCATAAATCTTGCCTGGTAGCCTCTGTTCCATGGCTCCAGGTTCTCGTAATTCCGTCCTTTCCGCTTGTCCCTTTAGGTTTAGGGATGGGAGGGCTTCCCACAGTGACAGATTCCTGGTGCTTCAGTATCCTACGGTGTTTCCTTAAGCCTGCCCATCATTCTAGAACTAGTCTCTTCATTCAATGGTTTTCTTCCTTTATTTTCTTTTTTCTTTTTTTAAATGTTTATTTACTTATTTTTGAGGGGGGGGGGAGAGAGAGAGAGAGAGAGACAGAGAGAGAGAGAGAACAAGCAGGGGAGGGGCAGAGAGAGAGGGAGACACACAGAACGTGAAGCAGGCTCCAGGCTCTGAGGTGTCAGAACCCGATACGGGGCTCGAACCCACAAGCCGTGAGATCGCGAACGGAACCGAAGTCGGACGCTTAACCGACTGAGCCACCCAGGCGCCCCTGCGAGTGGTTCTTATTTATCCAAGAATAATACTGCCGCTGAGCAACGCCAATGACAGCAACAGCCCCATGGTCCTCAGTCACTTCTATCCCAGGATCAGTGACATTCCGGAGTACTTCCGATGGTCAGGTAAGGCGCTTCCAAGCCTGTCCAGGCACAGCAACTTCTAGAAGTTTGCAGGTCTCTCCGACACCCTGGGCATGATCAGGAAGAAGCCCGAGGGTCTCTTAATCCGGATAGAGGCAAGCCCTTTCCGCAGAGGATGAGATCTTCCTCTGGAAAACCAAGCCTACTCATCCTCGCCTCACTAGTCTTCACTCGGTCGCCTCAGCAGTATCTCCAGCCACATTCAAGACATGCCTTCCTCCCTTCCTTCGTTTGTCCATTCATTCTTCAATGCAATAAGCATCTGTCGAGGGCCTAATATGTGCCCAGCACTGTGCTAAGTGCTATAAGACAGAGATGACCCGATCCTTGGGTGGCTCATATTCTGGTGGACAGACAGACAGGTACCTAAAGATGGGTAAGAGGATGTTCTGTGTATGCCTATCTGTGTCAGGAGAAGCAACACAAAAGAAGGAGTACTTTTTTAGATGAAATTGCCCTTGAGGTGAGCTTTTGGAAGATGAGGACGAGTTCACATGACAGGGGCGCCTGGGTGGCTCAGTCCGTTGAGCGTCCGACATCGGCTCAGGTCATGATCTCGCTGTCTGTGAGTTTGAGCCCCGCGTCGGGCTCTGTGCTGACAGCTCGGAGCCCGGAGCCTGTTTCAGATTCTGACTTGTTGGTTGGTTAACTTGTGTGCCGGCTCTCTTGTCTCTCTCTCTCTCTCTCTCTCTCTCTCTCTCCCTCCCTCTCAAAAGTAAATAAAGATTAAAAAGGAAAGAAGTTTGGTGGCCCCCGGGGTGGCTCTGTTGGCGAAACATTTGACTCCTGATTTCAGCTCTGGCCACGATCTCACCATTTGTGACACCAATCCCCGCTTCAGGCTCTGCGCTGATAGCACGGAGTCTGCTTGGGATTCTGCCTCCTGCTCTCTCTGCCCCTCCCCTGCTCGCTGTCTACCTCTCTCAAAATAAATGACAATAAAGACTTAAACGTGCCCGTGACAGACCATCTGGGCAGAGGTTGCCGGGAGATGGAGCTGAGGCCTGGAGGTAAACAGCAGCCCGGCGGGCCATGGGAACTGTAAATATCACAGTATGCATAGGGAAAGTGTGGATTGGAGGGAGGGTGCGAGCTGGGGAGGGAGGCCAGACGGCCCCATCCCGGAGGGCCTTGTGTGCCACACTAAAGACAGAATTTGAAAATAACTGATGATGATGATGATGATGATGATAGAAAACACTCATATGATTCTTCACATCTACCAGGCACCGGTCTAAGTGCTTTGCATCCAGGAACATCAAAATAACCCTATGAGATAAGTAATACTTTTGGCCTCATTTTACAGATGAAACAACAGAGACGCCGAGAGGTTAGGTAACGTGTGAAAGTTCACACGGCTGCTGAGCGGCACAGCTGGGATTCCAACAAGGGCAACCTGGCCTACAGATTAATATTCTTTTTCTTTTTAAAGCGAGTGTGAGTAGGGGAGAGGGGCAAAGGGACGGGGCGGGGGAGAGAGAGAGAGAGAGAAAGAGAGAGAGAGAGAATCTTAAGCAGGCTCCACACTCAGCCCAGAGCCCGATGTAGGGCTTAATCCCACGACCCTGGGATCACGACCAGAGCCCAAAACAAGAGTCCGACGCTCGACCGACTGAGCCACCCGGGCGCCCCAAGATTCATATTCTTAACTGTGATGCTCCCGCTATGTTCCAGGCGAGGAGGAGACAAAGGCAGGGAGGACGAGATCTTTGCCCGTGAAGATCACAAAGTCTGGGGGGGAACCAGACGCAGAAACAGGTACGGGCAGAACGAGGTGACTGCAGAAGCCTTTCCCTCGCTTTAGATTTTCTCCTGCGTTAAGAGCCAGTCCCTCTCCGGTCCCCACAAACCCTAGCCTGTCGACGGTTTTTCTACCCGCCTCTTCTTCTGTTTACAATCTGGTGCCTGCCACTTTGAACAGAAGAATCTGGATCTTTTCTATGGACTACTAATTCCATAGGAACTCCCGTTACCATAGCAACAAAATTAAGCTGACAGCTGCCTTCTAATCCCTGAGCCCGGTGAACACGGAAGTGTTCAGTTCCTTACCGTCACCTAAGAAGCAGGCTTTAGTGGTGGGGGTAGGACCAGAAAGGAAGTAACATACGCTTTACTCGATAGGTCAAAAGAAGACATTGCTAAAAAACAAACAAAAACAAAACCAATAATAATAGTGAACAACTGCTCGCTATGTGCCAAGCACTGTGCTAAGACTTTATACATAGTATTGTTTTTTATTCAACACCCTCAAAAATATCTGCAAGACAGATACTATGATCATCCCCACTTTGCATATGCAGAAAGTGAGGATCAGAGAGGTTAGGCAACAGACCCAAGAGAACACAGCTAAGACATGGCAGACCAGGGATTCAATCCCAAATCGGTCCAACTCCAAAGCCCGAGTTCTTCACCTCTCATTCTATATTGAGCAGCTTCAAAATTTCTGCTGGGAAAGGGGCGCCCGGGTGGCTCAGTCGCCTAAGCGTCAGACTCTTGACTTCGGCTCAGGTCACAGTTAGTGAGTTCGAGCCCCGCATCGGGCTCTGTGCTGACAGTGCAGAGCCTGCCTGGGATTCTCTCTGTTTCTCTGCCTGCCCCCGCCCCTCTCTCTCTCTCTCTCAAAAATAAATAAACATTAAAAAAAAAATGTTCTGCTGGCAGAATTACACAGGGATTTTGATCAACTTGGGACTTAGTTCATGACCCTGCCTGGGAAGGCATAACTAACAGAGTCAGCCGGTGACTGAGCCTACGAAAGGGGAAGATCGTGTCCCGCGCCCCATGTCTGACACGGTGGCTAACTGTGTGCCACCATGTAGAACAGACCGCCTCGGGCACACGGTCCCAGGACGGCTGACTCTGGGAGATACCGCAGCCAGCCGGCACCACCGGCACCGGGGCACCTCCGTCCGTGATCCGGGCTGGGTATACACCTCATGAACTTGCCAGTGTGTTTGTGGCCTGCTAATCACACTGGCAATGGCCGGCTCTCGTCGCGGATTCTGGGGAACCGACCAGCCTGGTAACCCAGTTCAGCCTCATCTATGGATCGGTGGACACCCGTATCTGGTGCAGGGGGCAGGGGGGAGCCCGTCACTCACAAGCCACCGCCGGGTAGCTCAGCGTGAACATCCCTGTCCCCCTTGGCCCCGTGACTGCAAAGCCACAGTGCTCCACTCTGCCATATGTGGGCAGCAAGGGGACAGTTAACGACGCAGCATCCACAGCCCATTCTTCTGTGTGGGGGAATCTCCCGCTGTCAGCTTGGGCGGGGGGGGGGGGGGGGGGGAGGCAGGGCTCCAAGCCCCATAAAGGAAACCGCAAAGGCAGGATACCTGCCCTCCCTGCCCGCGGGCGTCTGATCCGCACTAGACCACTCGAATGTTCTGAAGCAAATGGCACAGAGTAACGGGGCATTTTGGAAACTACCGGCAGTGAGAGTGGTAGCAAGGACATCAGCACCGAGAACCACACGCTAACCGGCTGGTTCCTGGAGTGTGACCTTGGGTGGCCGGGCGGCCCCTCAATCCCAAGTCATCCCCGACCAGCTCAGCTTGAGGAACCCCGCAGGTGACCGCAGCCAACCGATACCCACACCCCCACTCCCGATCATCCTTGGTCTTCTCTGGCTGCAGACCCCACGACGCACCTCTCTACTGGGCGGCAGGGGAACGGGTTGTCTGTCCTGTGTTAGCTGGGATTCTGACCACTTAGCTTCGCTTGGCTCTTGTCCCATCCTGGTTTGCCAGGGTTGACATTGATGCTCAACATATTTTTTTTTCCTTTCATAAATCTTTACCTTCTTAACCCAATCAGAGACTGTGTCTGTCGTTCGTCGTTTGCGATCAAGAATCTTGACTAGATGGTCTGAAAACTTAGCTTTGCCTCTGATGATGCCCATTTGTCTCTCTCCCCCCAACTCCCGGACGTTCCTGGAATCTTGAACAAATGCTCTGAAAACCAGCAGAAAGAGGAATTTGCCCTACACCAGAACTATAATTGACTTGGGGCTTAGGGGCATATCTACTTTCCATTCCCTCCCTTTTTCCCCGTTCTCCCATCCCACATTGCTCGATTTCCTTCTCCTCCAGGAACCTTCTCTGGCTGAGCACAGGCTGGTTGAGGTGGCCCTTTTCTTCAGGGCCTTGAGCTCCCCTCTACCTTAGCACACTATCACACTGACTTAATGTCATGGCCAAGCTCACTTAATTGACTTCTTTTGAGATGGGTTACTCCTTAAGGGAAGAATCATGCCTGATTCAGCCTCATATTCTCACGGCCCAGTGTGAGATGCCAGATGAACAGCAGATGCCCCCAAAATACACGACGAAGGACTGAAAACGGTGTCATGCACAGAGCCCCGAACAGAATCACTGTCAGAGTCAGAAGGCCAGATCCACCAACTTAGTGTCTTTAAACAACAAATTTATTATCTTACAATAGCGGAGGCCAGAAGTCCAAAGCAGGTCCCCACTGGGTGAAAATCAAGGTGTCATCAGGGCTATGTTCCTTCTGGAAGGTCTGGAGGAGAAGCTTGCCTTTTCAGCATCTAGAGGCTGCTCAGATACCTTGGCTTGTGGCCTTTTCTTCTCCATCTTCAAAGCCAGTAACGGAGCATTTTCCAATCTGTCTCTCACCCTCCTACTTCCCACTTGCAAGGATTAGATTAGACCCCCCCCACACAGATGATCCTGGATAATCTCCCTGCCCCCGAATCTGTAATTTAATCGCACTGCAAAATCCCTATCGCTGTGTAAGAGTAAAGCATTCACAGGTGCCAGGGATTAGAACCTGGACATTTGGGGGGGAACCATTACTTGGTCTATCAAAGGAACCACTATCTGCCAGCTAATCCTTTGTCTATCAGAACCACCTAGAAGAACCTCAGTGTTCATGAAGCTGGATCCCTGCAGGTGCCTAGAATTTGCTCTGGCTATGAGCGAGAGCGTATTCTCAACAAGCGTCAAAGTTGATCAGAGTATCCCATGATGTCTGTGGCCCAGCTAATGCTACGTTTTTGCCAGCCTTATTAAGGCATACGTGAAAAATAGCATTATATATATTTAAAGCGAATGACGTGAAGATCTGATATATGTATACATTGTGAAACAATTTATTAATACATCCATCATCTCACAGTTACCTTTTTGTATATGTGTGGTGGAAATGCTTAACATCTACTCTTAGCAAATTTCCAGTATACAATATGGTATTACTAATTATAGTCGGCACGCTGTACATGAGATCCCCAGAACTTATTCTTCTTAGTATGGAAAGTTTATACTCTGACCAATAGCTCCCCATTCTCCCACCCCCACACTGGTAACCACGCTGACCCTTTTATTTCCTGTTGTTACGAGTTCAACTTTTGCTTTTTTTCTTTCACTCTACACATAAGGGAGATTGTCCAGTATTTGTCTTTCTCTGCCCGACTTCTTTCACTTTGCATAATATCCTCCAAGTTCATCCACGTTGTTGCAAAAGCAAGGCTTTCCTGCTTTGTAAAGGCTGAATACTATCCCATGATATATCATTCTCTTTACCTATTCATCTGTCAATGGACACTTAGGTTATCTCCATATCTTGGCTGTCGTGAATAATGCTGCAATAAACATGGGAATGCAGATGTCCCTTTGAGATACTGATTTTGTTTCCTTTCGATTTACACCCAGAAATGGTGTTGCTGGATCATGTTGTAGTTCTATTTTTAATTTTGGCGGCAACAAAACATTCATTACTGGAGTCCCAGAAGGAGAAGTGGGAGAAAAATGGGGAGAAAACTTCTTATTTTTTTATCTTATTTTATTTTTCAACGTTTATTTATTTTTGAGAGAGTGAGAGAGGCAGAGCATGAGCGGGGGAGGGGCAGAGAGAGACAGACAGACAGAATCGGAAGCAGGTCCCAGGCTCTGAGCTGTCAGCACAGAGCCCGACACGGGGCTCGAACCCACGAACCATGAGATCGTGACCTGAGCCTCCCAGGTGCCCCTGGGGAGAAAACTTTTTAAAAGAAATAAGTGGTCAGGGCACCTGGGTGGCTCGGTCGGTTAAGCGTCCGACTTCAGCTCAGGTCATGATCTCACAGTCCGTGAGATCGAGCCCCGTGTCAGGCTCTGTGCTGACAGCTCGGAGCCTGGAGCCTGCTGCAGATTCTGTGTCCCTCTCTCTCTGCCCCTCCACTGCTCATGCTCTGTCTCTCTCTCTGTCTCAAAAATGAATAAAAACATTAAAACAAAGAAAGAAAGAAAATGGCTGGAAACGTCCCAAATCCGGGAGCGATATGGATATCCAGTTACATGAAGCTAATACAGATTCAAGCCAATTAGTTTTTCAATGAGACACACTATAATAAAACTGTCAAAAATCAAAGAAAAAAGAAGGAGAATTTTGAAAGCATCGGGAGAAAACGAACTCCTCACGTACAAGGGGACCCTCGTAAGACTAGTACCAGATCTCTCAGCAGAGACCATGCGGGTTTCTCATGAAAACAGGATTCCCGTCTGTGTTACTCACTGCCATATTCTCATTTCCTAGCACAGTAACTATACACGGTGGGAACTCGATGGATGTTTATGAGACAAATTAATTGCTGCGACAATTAGCCTGCTTAACTGTCCTCTTTGCTTCATGCCTACAGCTCAAGGCAGGAAACCAAAGTGAAATAGATACTACGTTGCCACCAATGCCATTGCCAGTTCTACTGTATCATCTAGTTCACTGGGAGGGGTGGCCCAGAAGGGGGAGCAATATAAGCCTCCCTTTTTGAAAAGATCCGAGACTATATTTCAGCCCTGCACCCAAAAGGCTAGCCAAATCCTAGCTGTCAGGGGCTGAGGGTGGGACAGAGCAGTGTCCCTTCGTTCTGTATCTTCAAGCCAGCCTGACACTTCTAGGACCCACCCACCTAGAGATCCTTAAAGGGAAACTGACCCGCACCTGGCCCTTCTTTACTTAGTTCAGACCTTCTCCCACTTCTGATCAGTTTCCCCTCTATTTCGCAGCTCTTGGTTCTGTTGTTTCGCAGAAATGCTTGCTTCCTTCCATTGGTGTTTTGGATATCACATCTTTTTTGGCTCCTGATTTTAAGCTCCCTCTCTAGGACATGGGCTTGGATTTGCCCCACTGGTTCTCTCTACCTGGAATATCAGGTAGTGTACCCTCTGCATTAAGCAGAGCCTTTATGGTTACGATGATGTGTGTGTGGTCTTTTTCTCGCCACATCTCGTTGCTCTTTGCTCTCTGCATAAGCTCTCCTCTTCAAACAAGCCTTCTCCACATGTCGGGGAAGACAGCTACCCTCACGTCTGTCCAGCTCAGCCACCATAGAGAAAAAGTTAGTCTTCCTGGCTAACTCCCCAAGAAAAGGCTCAGGGAGAATTACGTTTTGCCCTGTCTGGGTGATACGTTCAGCCCTGAACCAATCCTTGTGTCTGGGGTACTCTGCCCGGACCTAGACCCCATTCACAGCCAATGGCTTGGGGTGGCAGGTAGGTGGCTGGGACTGGTTAGTAGCTTTACCCCAACCACTTAGAGCGGAGGAAGAATGCTCGACAGGAATAGAGTGTTGTGACTAGCAAAAGAACGAGGAGGATGAGAACAGCCTTCTGGCAACACGTGAGGTTTCACTGTCCTTTAAAATAGTCAATATGGGGGTGCCTGGGTGGCGCGGTCAGTTAAGCATCTGACTTTGGCTCAGGTCATGATCTCACAGTTTGTGGGTTCGAGCCCCACATCGGGCTCCGTGCTGACAGCTCAGAGCCTGGAGCCTCCTTCGGACTCTGTGTGTCCATTTCTCTCTCTGCCCCTTCCCTACCCAGGTTTTGTCTCCCCCCTTCTCTGTCTCAAAAATAAACATCTAAAAATAAAATCAAATAAGTCAATACACAGTTGTTTCCAAACCCGGATCACTGAATTGATCAAGCTCACACATGTTAACATGTATTAACATGATCACATTAACATACGATCGAGCTTGCATGTGTTAACACAAAGAAACCACCAGTTTATCTTAAAGGGTGTGGTATAGAGGGAGACAAAACGGAAGGGCTATTCCATAAATGGAAGAGCCTGAGTCATGCCAGCCCAAGGAGCCTTGAGAAGCTCTAAAATGTCCTGGATTTCCCTTCTCCATTCACTGAAGCCCCCTAGCAGGTGCGGCAGGAATGAAAGCCTGAGGGATCTAGAAAGGCAGTAGGTTAACTCTACCTGATACTTGGTTAGAGTCGGCGAGGAAGATTAATTACCCTTTGCTCTGGGGTTGCGGTCAATGGATGAGCTACTAAAGGTCAGGATCTCAGAGGTTAAAAAACAAAACAAAATAAAACAAAACAACTTCTTGGCGATTACAAGGTCCACAGGGTGACTATAGGAATAGCTGAACTGAAACAAGAAGTTTCATTTGCTAAAGAGGACCGGGAACCATCCGGTTGGTTGTCTGCGTGGACAATGAAGTCTTACGGGACAATAATGGCACTTGGGACAACAAAGAAGGTTGGGGCACTTGTATGCATATAATGAATAGACCAGAAAGCTAGTAGAAGACAAACACAAAGAAGAGTGCGGGGGCAATAAATCCAGATGGCACGTGCCGGCAAGGGGGAGGCATTCTCGTGACACAGTGGAAGGATATTCGTTGGGAGCCAGGGATGCCAAAATTTGACCCAATTTTCGTTTGCCAGGGCTACTGTAGCAAAGTACTACAAACTAAGTGGCCTAAACAGCCAAAATGTATCGTCTCATAGTTCTGGAGGCTAGAAGTCCACGGTCATGGCATTGGCAGCCTTGGTTCTTTCCGAGGGCCGTAAGGCAAAGATCTGTCCCAGGCCTCTCTTCTTGTCTTCCAGATGGCCGTCCTCTCCCCGTGTCTCTTCACATTGTCTTCTCCCTCTGCATGTATGTGTCCCCGTATCCAAACGTCCCCTTTCTATAAGGACAACAGTCACATTGGATGAGAGCCCAGTCTCGTGACCTCCGACTTCAGCTCAGGTCATGATCTCGCGGTCCGTGAGTTCGAGCCCCGCGTCGGGCTCTGTGCTGACAGCTCGGAGCCTGGAGCCTGTTTCGGATTCCGTGTCTCCCTCTCTCTCTGCCCCTCCCCGGCTCATGTTCTGTCTGTCTGTCTCTCCGTTAAAGATAAATAAACACTGAAAAATAATAATAATAATAAACTCCCTGGGTGTTTCTAATGTGTTAAGTTGGGAACCAGTGCCTACAAAATAGAGAGGCATCCTCAGAAAGGCACAGCTGGGTTCCTGGGGCCCCAGCAGGCGGTGAGAATTTATTCAACTCCCTCCCAGGCAACACTAGGCCACCTTATGCATACTTATCGTCTAAAAACACCCAAACAATCACAGTCCACAGAGGGAAACTGAGCTCTATGTAAAGGGTAACTAAAGAATTCTCTGCATGGAAGTTTAAAGCAATCTCTCTCTTTTTGAAGTTTATTTACTTGTTTTGAGAGAGAGAGAGAGAGAATGAATCCCAAGCAGGCTCCTTGCTATCAGCACAGAACCTGACACAGGGCTTGATCTCATGAATCGTGAGATCATGACTGAGCCAAAGTCAAGAGTTGGATGCTTCGTTGACTGAGCCACCCAGGTGCCCCTAAAGCAATCTCTCTTACCTAAATTTTCTATGACTTTGAATGAAATTCCTGATGGTAGCATCATAAAGCAAATGGGGGAAGGGGTGGCTTGGAACTTCCCATTTTGAAATATGTGTGATTCTGCACAGTAGCCTTCAGGGCATTTCTAGAAGGTTACATGAGCACTCCTTATCCCAACACCATGGCTAAGGGCCTATGCTAACTCAGCGCTACCCCAACGACCACCCCAGGCTATAAGCCTGAGAAAGAGGAAATGCTAAAGAAGGAAAACGTGTTTTTTTTTCACTCTTACTAGGGGGAGGGCAGAACTTAAATGAGAAACAAATATTGAATAAAATTTAGCTTTGACCTTCAACACATATTTTTATTCTTATTAATATATATTTTAGTATTTACTTAGTTGATTGTGATAAGAACACTCCACAGGAGATCTACCTCCTTAACAAATCTTTAAAACTCGTGAATAAGGGGCACCTGGGTGGCCCAGTCAGTTAGATGTCCGACTCTGGACTTCAGCTCAGGTCACGGTCTCACATTTCGTGGGATCGAGCCCCTCATCAGGCTCTGTGCCGATCGCACGGAGCCTGCTTCGGACTCTCTCTCACCCTCTCTCTCTCAAAATAAATAAATAAATATTAAAAGAAACTCAAGAATAAAAAGGTCCTCAATTTCCCTTCCCACTCATAGGTGGAAAGCAGGCCCTTTAAGGAGCTCTAGGGAAGTCCTTACTTTGCATGGCAGAGGAGAGAATGATCACTCGGATTTCTAGAAGACTACGTCTTTGTATTGTAAGGCTTAAAATTTTATGTGTGGCCTTGCCATCTTTGGGCTTTACGGGGCCCCCCAAACCTAATGGATCCCTCTCTCACCAAGAATGTGAATAGGAGGCAATCAAAACAGTCTTAGAAGGACAGTGTTTCCCAAGATGTCATCTGAAGACCATGAAGGCATGAAGGAGGGAGCTCAGCTGACCCCACAGTGAGCGCTGAAGCAGAGATGGCCCTTTAACGGTTGCCCTGAGTTGAGGTGGGCGAACCAGGTCTCTGTAGCCCATCGTCACTCAGGCATCGCTTGTGGGTTCAATCCAAGATGGCAAGCCTGACCTTAGGAGGAACGGCTTTCTTCAGCTGAGGGAGATTCCTGGGCAGGGCTGACAACCGAGTGGTGCTCTCAGCTGCTGGAGCACAAGTACGTTAGCCTGAGAGTGGGCTCGGTGCCATCCCCCTCCCTCCGTGACCATCTATATCTTATGGTGTCTGGATCTACTTTTTCAGAGAAGTTCCTGGGAACAACATCTCCAAGATTCTGGTAAGCCTCTATTCTTGGGGAAACTTCTAAGAAGGTTAGTGGGCTAAAGGACAGTGCTGCTGTGGCTAGAATCAAGGCCATCATGATATTCCTCCTCTCCCTCCTCTACTGCCCATTCTACATTCCTCCCAAGTGCAAATAACTCTTCTGCAAGTCTAGACAGCTTGCTCGTGGCATGACCCAGACCTCTGTTCCTCAGCGGCCATTGGTCCTTTCTCAGGCTTTGGCTGCTGCTGCAATTGTCCTTGTGTCTCCCAATTGGCACCTCAAGGTAGTACCAAGAGGTGGGTCGCCTGGGTGCCACACATACTCCTTCCCGTCCCCATTATGTAATGGTAGCTCCGTCTCCTTCTGTGATGACCAGAATCAGTTACCCCTGCCAAAATGGTCACTTCTCTTCTCGCCTGCTGGTTCGTTGACACGAGGATCCCCAAGTGCCCAGGCACCAGTTGTAATCTCAGTTCAACGAGACTCCTGTTGCATCGCCAGGTGGCAGTCCTTCTGTTTGGGGCACTAGAGCATCGAATCCCCCCGAACCTATAAATACGATGGAAAGCACCAAGTCCCCAAGGTGGATTACTGGAACTGATGACGAGCAGGGACGCTCATACTTCGCCACTTTGGTTGCCAGACTCCTGTGTTCCACCAACTGGGAACACAGCACCTTACACATGTCTTTGACTAAGAATATATACTACAGGGGCGCCTGGGTGGCTCAGCGGGTTAAGCGTCTGACTCTTGATTTCAGGTCAGGTCATGATCGCATGGTTTGTGAGGTTGAGGCCCCACGTCAGGATCTGTGCTGACAGCACGGGGCCTGCTTGGGATTCTCTCTCTCTCTCTCCCTCTCTCTCTCTCCCTGACCCTCCCTTCCTCAAAATAAATAAATAAACATTTTTTTTAAAAAAAGAATATATTGGGGTACCTGGTGGCTCAGTCAGTTGGGCATCTGCCTTCGAAAGACAAACTCATACCAAGAAGATGTGCTGATTCTAGCCCAGATAAACTTCTGCCCCTTCCAGGATGGAAGGGGTCCAACGTAGTCAAGTTTCCATCAAGTAGCCCGTGGGTCTCCTCAAGAGAAGACGCCATATAAAACACTCAGAGTTGGTCCTGACAGATTCGGCATTCGCAGCAGTGATACAGCAAGATCAACATCGGTGAGTGGGAGCTCATGTTTGGGGTGGCTGATGACAAAGGTTCACTACCATTATCTGGCCAACTTGTTACACCTACTTGGTTGTTTAATGTCTCTTCTGTGTCTCTTTAATGTCTCTTCTGTGTTCTGAATATGCAACCCAAAGATATCCACACTTCCAGTCTACTCCTAAAAGTCCATCCACATGGCTCGACCCTAAACCTTCTATGCTCAGTCTTCCAATCTTTCTCCTTGAAGCCTCCCGACTAGCTCACAAAATGATTTGTCACTGTTGATTCATCCATAGATGCTCTAATCTTAAACTTCTACACTTTCCTCTCCACACAAAACAGATGACTAGGTACATCTCCCAAAGCTCTGCCAAGACATTGGGAAAACTTCTTCCAGTGTCTCTCAAGACCACCCTTGAATGGGGGCTGAACTGCAGCCTGGCTGGTTTGCTCTTCATACCTAGATGACCCAACCATGACTTAACCTTGGCTTTTTCCGTCTCCATCAGCTAATCATAAGAGACTTCCTATGCGGCCGTAAGTATGGATTGAGGAAAAGGAGCTGGTGTAATAACGGTGAATAACATGGGAGTCTGGGCAACTGTTCATTCGTCTTACTCGTGCTCCTCTCCTGCCTGTAGATGTGCTGCTTCCAACTTACGATGACTTACTTCTTGGCCTGCCCCAACTTTTTTCTTGGTAAGACTGACTTACTTCTTGGCCTGCCCCAACCTTTTTCTTGGTAAGACTGACGTACTTCTTGGCCTGCCCCAACTTTTTTCTTGGTAAGACTGACTTACTTCTCGGCCTGCCCCAACCTTTTTCTTGGTAAGACTGATATAAAGCATGGTCACTAGATGACCTCAAATATGCGTTTCATTTTTCTGGAGGCAATACTGTTGAATTAAATTAAGTTATTGCCTTAGTCAAGTATAGCATAGGGGAGGTACATTTCAAAGGCTTCTATTTGGCCTTCCCTACTACAAGAGCTCTTGCTTCACAGGAGTTCTGCCCACGAACCATGTATGTCCATTCTAAACTTTAAAAAAAATTTTTTTAATGTTTATTTTTTGAAAGAGAGAGAGAAAGGGAGACACAGAGTGTGAGCGTGGGAGGGGTAGAGAGAGAAGGAGACACAGAATCTGAAGCAGGCTCCAGGCTCTGAGCTGTCAGCACAGAGCCCGACGCAACGCTCAAACCCTCAAACGGTGAGATCATGACCTGAGCCGAAGTCGGAGGCTTCACCGACTGAGCCACCCAGGCGCCCCACGTCCATTCTAATTATAGACTAGGAAATAGGGAAACGAACAATGGATGGGTCCATGGTCCTAGCAGACTCACAGTGAACCAGCTTTAGGCCAAGAATCCATTTATTATCTGGCCCTCATATAACTCCTTTCTAACAATGGGGCCATGATAATACTTTGAATCACAGGATACCCATATTAACTTGAACGCTGTGTCCACTCGTCCTCAAAATGGTTGGGTGCTCATCTTTCCTCAGCGTTCAGTTCCCCCGTGTGGTCCCATGTCCTTTCTAGGAAGGACTGGAGGAATCACTACAGTGTACGTTTCCATGATATTCCTGGGTCCTTCCTCCTAAGGAATCAGCTTCCCCTTCAGACAGTTGCTGGGTCAGACACCAGGCCCACAGCTGGGAACTAGGCAACCCATTCCGTATCGCTGCGGTAAATGGAATATCCTCCCGGTCCGCCTGGGGAACAGGGTTTCCTCTCTCTACATAAATGTATTGAGGATGCCTCCATCTCTGTGGCTGTTAATCCCACTTTCTCCAGCTTTCTAGGAGTCATCTTACCAACATGTTTACCCTGGGTCTCAGGGTCTTTGGCAAGGTATTAAATCTTTCATCCCGGAAGAGCAGTTCCTATTAACTCATCCACATTCTGCTTTATCCCCCCACTTTGATCCATAATCTAGATCCCTTAGAACCTAGTCCAATAAGTACTCCATTGGTACATGTCACCAATGCACGCTAGCTAAGTCCTACAGCTCCCTTGGGGCATGCTCCCCTTCTCCCTTTAGCAAGCCAAGCATGCCCCACCTGAATTATGTTGCGGGTGACCGTAGTCATTGACCTCCCGGCTATAAGGTAAGGTGGGTCAGATCTCGGGGGGCGGCAGGGGGCAGATGTTTCCTTGAGGTGGAGAAGCCTCTGCGTCATCTCCCACTAAGGCGAAAGCCCCGTCTCTTCACAAGGAGGAACATGGTCTTCTGCAAAAGCAGAAGGTTCAAGGAATGTCAGGATTCAAGATCTCAGAGGGCATCAACCCAGAGGTTCCCTATGCTGAGAATGTGGTATGGTCTTCGATGAGGTCTTCAACTGAGGGAAATTCCCAGAAAGCACTGGAAGCTGTAGGCTGGCAGTGCAGAACACTCCCAGCATCTGGGGAACTAAGTCCTTCATTCCTAAGGTGGGGTCTTAGCGGCAGCATCACTGTGGTTTTTTATTTCTGCATTTTTATCACACTCTCCAGGACATTCTTATGCACACTAGAGAGTGAGAATAACTGCCCCAGGAGATCAAATATACATTTCCCTCCACTATCCTTAACACATCTCCAGAAGAGTTGGAATCTCTGGTAACGACTGAGGACAAGATGGGCTTTGAAAACAAAGGCACTTTTGGTTTCCAGTAATACTCAAGTGGTAGTGAACATGATGAGTTTTAACAACTTAGAAAACTCTCTAATGTTGTGGCTTTAATCCTCTACAGAAGTAGGGTTTCTTCATTAAGCAAATACGGAACGGAGATTTCCCCACCCCCCCCCCCAAAAAAAACCCTATTCTCTAATCCATCACAAAATCTGGGCCTGGCCTGGAAGCGTCATTTTCACATCGTGTACGGCAGTCTTTAGAGAGAGTCATTACCGCCCGCATTTCAATCTCCTACTTTTTCCTGCGTGCGCACACGGTTATTCCCTCGTTTGGCCACTGGTGGACACTGTTGAGCTTCCACACTTAAAGCTATTTCGGATGGGATGGTGAAGGGGCAAACGAGAAAGAGGAACAGAGAAATAAAATCAAAATTAATACAGCAACAACCTCCCTAACAATCCTGTTTATTCACCATGTAACAGGCTAATAAATGTTTATGTCAATCACATTTAGAACAACAAACAAAGTCAAGGCCAGCTAAACTTACATTGCTTGCAGAGAATATTTTTACAGCAGGGAAGCCCAGCTTGATGGCTAATGACATAACTAAGCTGCAAAACAGTATTCTATTCCTCAGGGAAATGACATGCTTTCCTTTCACGAGAAATTATTTTCTGTTTTTCGAGTTTCCTTTTCTTCGCAGCACTTTGAGAACACCGTCAACCTTTTCGTCAATATTCGAGCCACACACACAACACAGCACAGTGGAAGACAAAGCATGATCCTTAAAGGTGAACTGGGGAACAGGATTGGGGGAGGGAGAGACAATGGATGAATCTGAGATAATGTACAATTTATTTTATTTTAATGAATGGAGTTCTCAACTGATCACAAAGATTATAAAAACTTCTATAGAGAGAAGCCAAGATCCTTTGAGTCTATGAGCTGTCGTGATGTTGCACTGCCTCATGTTGGAGGCAGCAACATTTCCTCGTCTGTAAGAATGAGGAGAAATAATACGTTCCTCACAAATGGGAATTAAGTGCGAACGTGTAGGTCAATAAAGTACCTGGTGTAAAGGAGACGATCAGCAAATATCAGTTTTATTTCCATCCCCTAAGATAAGCCCAAATCAGAGAGCTCTTCTTTTGAGATGGGGTCAAAGCCCTAGGCATTCGAATGAGCATAGGCACCAGCAATCAATGGTGGATGAATGCCTCTTTCTCCTTCTAGTACGAAAGTCCCATGAAGATGACTCTGAGCGTGTTTTGGCTCACCATTAGATTCCCAAAGTACATGGTATACATGAGGGGCTCAACCCATATTGGTTGAGTGAATGACTATGCCACGGGGATTCAAACACGATGAGTAATTCCTATGACAGGGAAATTGTACTGTTATCACGGTTATAAGATGATGCTGATAAAAGTAGGTCAGGGTGTCATGACATTTCTGAGCCATGCGTAAGAATTTGTTGACTATGCTCATCAAGGTTCTCAATAAGTTCTCGGGATCACCAACCCAACTAGGTTCCGATATGAGAGTCAAGGGCTAAGGAGACCTACAACCCAATAGGATCTCCTTCCTATCTACGGACCCTGCCACGCCTGAACACTATATGCAAAACCATCACGAAGAGGGTTGCCCCACCACCTTAACTTGAGAAATGCAAGCGTGGCCAACATCTTAGCATCAGGCTCTTGGGCTCCGTCCTCCCAACAACAACAACAAAAAAAACTAGTCAATGTGCCCCAGTATTGTTGGAGCCAAGAGTGCAATTCTGTCAGAGCATAGTGAGGGCACGATGACTTCTGTGTATTTTCCAGTGAAAGAGAACGATTCTCCCCTAGCTCACCATACTCATCAGTTTCATTTCCAGCTCTTTCAACCTATGGTCAAACTACTTTCAGTGCTGGGGGTGGGATCTGTTTGGTCTTTCTGAACTCTGAATCCATCTATCTAGTCACCGAAGAGCTCTTGGTTTAGCATGCTCCTTCCCACTGGTGCATGTTTGGCTAGTGCCCTCTCCTCTGCCTTTGACCGCTGTTGTGTTCACAGAAAGCTAAATCATGGAAACTAAGTCACAGGAATGAGAAGTACCATTAGTTCAAAGAGAATTGGACCAAGAGTCAGAAACATCTGGTTGAGGTTCTTAGCAGCTCCACTTTCTAGATGTGTCACCGTAGGCCTCAGTTTCCTCGTTTAGGAAATAAGGCCAATGATGCCTGGCTTATTACTTTATAAGGCCACTGGACATGAAGGTAGAGCGTAGGCTTTATCCAGGAGCTTTGGAAAATTACCGCTTCACCTGCTTCACTGACTTCTCTGCCACCTCCTGACTGCCCCAAGGAGGTTACCATGCCGCCTCTGTGCTCTTTTCAAAAACACTTGTGGTCACGTACTCTGTGCCACAAAATCTCTTTTGGTGGACACAGCAGTCTCTGTAAAAGCCTCCACCAGAACCGTCAGGACTTCTAGAGGCCTAGGATACCATGTATGTTCCCATGAAACATGAAGCTCGGACCAAGGGGCCACCTGGGAAGACCCAAAGCCCTCGTCATCAAAGCCAATGCATTCATCACGGACTTGTCCAAATTCTGGGGTTATGCCGCGACATCTGGCGAGGCAGACACATCGAAACCAGGGCTTGTTATCTATAGGATTTCCGCCCTTGCCTGAGACAGGGGTCCCCAAAACAATCCTAGACCACATGAGTTCCAATGATCTCATTTACCACTTGTAAAATTTTTATTCAGTGCCCAGAACTTTTCTAGGTACTTTACATGCATTAACGCATTCGGTCCTCACGTCAACCCTATGATGTAGGCACTATTAGTACACCACATTAAAAACAAACAAACAGGGGCGCCTGGGTGGCGCAGTCGGTTAAGCGTCCGACTTCAGCCAGGTCACGATCTCGCGGTCCGTGGGTTCGAGCCCCGCGTCAGGCTCTGGGCTGATGGCTCGGAGCCTGGAGCCTGTTTCCGATTCTGTGTCTCCCTCTCTCTCTGCCCCTCCCCCGTTCATGCTCTCTCTCTCTGTCCCAAAAATAAAAAAAATAAAAATAAGTAAAAAAGAGGCACCTGGATGGCTCAGTCAGTTGAGCAATCCTTCAGCTCAGGTCATGATCTAGCTGTTCATGAGTTCAAGCCCCACATCAGGCTCGCTGCTGTCAGCACAGAGCTTGTTTTGGATCCTCGGTCCCCCTCTCTCTGTCCCTCCCCTGCTTGTTCTCTCTCTCTCTCTCTGGAAAATAAATAAGACATTAAATAAAAATAAAAATTACACCAGAATTACAATTTGCTGAGGATCCCCATAAAAGGCAAGACTCTGACAGGAAAAGAGATAGCATGTTCAAGAGGAATACTTGAAGAGAGTTTAATCCAAGGATGTAGGGATATGAACCAAGGAAGGCAACGCATCCAGAGGTAGAGAAAGATGGCCTTAGGTAGGTGAACAAAGTCACTGCCTAACTGCACCCTGGTTGGGAGGGAACCAGAAAGCAAATACCCTAAATTCTCTCTCATCTCCTTTTCGGATTTCCTGGTGGCAATCCCATTGGCCAAACCAAACCAGAAGCCCAAGGGCCAGGGAGCCCATTGAGGTAGTCCACAGTAGTCAGCCTTCCAGGATAAAATGCAGGGCAGATGACAGTGTAGAGTAGATCTAGAGGCAAAATGGAGAATGCCAAGCACAATGTGATATGTGCCATGTATGTTTCACATCCATTACCTTACTCTCCACCACAACCCAGGGAGGTAGGAATCAGTGTCACCGTTTTACAAACACGGAAACTAAGACTCATAGAAATTAAGGATCAACTGACTTGCCCAAGGTCAAACAGCTAGCAAAAGCAGAGACAACAGTCATTCCCATATCTTTCCATTCAAGACCATGCTTTTAACTACCATGCAATAATACCCTCTTCCATGTTACGAGTAAGAACACTGATATTGGAAAGGAAGGCCATATAAAAGACATGTGAAATGAGTTTATTTTTCATATCCGCTAGCAAGCTGACCTTTACCAAAGAGGCCTGAAATTTTCGCTAAAGTCCCACAGTCACCCAGGATTGGCTTGAGATTTTTTATTTTATTCGTTCGTTCGTTTGTTTGTTTGTTTATTGCTTGAGATTTCTTTTAAGATAAAAGAGATAAAAAGCATAGTTCTAAATGATATCAGTGAAAAGGGCTGAGTAGCTGTATTGGAGGGTCCACCCCTCTATAGAAACATTGAATAATCAGGCACAAATTGTGAGGATCAACTTTGTAACAACTCTGTGAAATGGTCCAAGTTTCGCAGCAACCAGGTGAATGCTGAATCGAGAAAAAGGCACCTTAAAAAGAGTAGGAAAGCTCTGTGGCATTTTTACTTGTCCCTTTCCCCACCTCCCTCCCTGGCTCAGCCTCAGTCTTGAAGATAGCAGCCCACGGTCACGGTTGTGAGTCCTGGTTCTTGTTTCCAGAGGGAGCGGAGCAGACCTTATTCTCAACGAATGGGGTCGGTCTAGTCTAATCTGTCTGGAGGCAGCCTAAAGGGGCAGCCTGAAGTCTGGCTCAGTCGACTGAGCGTCCAGCGTCGGTGCGGGTCACGATCTCGCGGTTTCTGAGTTCGAGCCCCGCATCGGGCTCCGTGCTGAGGGCTCAGCGCCTGGAGCCTGCTTGAGATTCTGTGTCTCCCTCGCTCTCTGCCCCTCCCCCACTCACAGCCCGTCTCTCTGTGTCTCTCAAAACCGAATAAAAACGTTAAAAATTTACAAAAGAAGAAAGAAAAAAAGAAAAGACCCGAGACGACCTTAAGCCTCCTTCTGTAGGCTTGGTGCAAAGAAGTGAAGGCTAAGGCAGAGTTGTCAACAGCCTAGCTACGTGTTAAAGGAAGTGGCCAGCACAGAGTAAATCCGCAGAGTGTCAGAGATTTTCTTTCTTTGTTCTTTTCCTTTTCTTTTTTCTTTTCCCTTCCCCTTCCCCTTCCCTTCTCTTCTCTCTCTCTCTTCTTCTGGCATTCAAGTAAATGTCTGTCAAAACACGAGCTGAACATATGCTAAAATGTTCACACGAGACCAAGAATACAGCTCTTACAAAAGCAGTTTGGAAAACTCACTAAGCCAATAGTGACGGCACACAGCAAGCACCAAAAACTAGCTTGCGGTAGAGGGAGCCTATGTCCCAGATTACGCATTAGAATGTGAAACAAGTCCGATTTTCAACAAAAAGGATCAAGTATGCCAAGACACCAAGTAAGGTCCAATCAGAAAACAAATAAACACACCGACTCAGAGGAAGCACGGACATTGAACTTCTTACTAAACACACGCTTTAAGTCAACTCTATTAAATATGCTCAAAGAGATAAAAAGAAATCACGGATAGAAGACTAAAAGAAGCCAGGAGAATGATGTACGAACAAATAAAAGAGTATCGGCAAAAGGATAGAAACCATGTTCTGGAGCAGAGGAATACAAGAACTGAAATCCAAAATTCACGAGAGAGCACCTTAGAAGATTTGAGAAGGCAATTCCCACTACCCAGTGTGAGACACAGAAAGAAAAAGAGGCAAGATTAACAGAGCCCACAAGACTTGTCGGAGAGCACTGTGTATCCCAACATCACAGAATGGGAGTCCCGGGAAGAGATGAGGGGAGAAAGGCGAAGAAAGAATATCTGAAGAGCTAATGAGCGAAACTTCCCAGATTTGATGAAAGACACAAAGCGACACATTCGGGAAGCCCGCCGAGCTCTAAGAATCACAAACACAGAGATGCGCATCCAATACGTTCTAATTAAATTGTCAAATCCCCCAGACAAAGAGACAGTCTTGAAAGAAGCAAGGAAGACATGACTCATCATATACAAGTGAGCCCCCAGCAAGATCATAACGGAGATTCTCATCAGAAATCACGGAGGCCCGAAGGGAGAGGAGTGACATTTGACAGTGCTTTTGATGATTGATTTTCTGCCTCAACTGGACTGGGCTACGGGATGCCCACAGAGCTAGTGATGCGTCATTTCTGGGTGTGTCTGTCCGGGTGTTCCTGGGAGAGATTAGCATCTGAATTGGCGAACTGAGTAACAGTGACTGAAAGAAAACACATACAAAACACATACGGCAAAATCATACCTCCAAACGTAAGGGAAAAGTAAGACCTTTCCAGATAAACACTACCTGAGGGTTTACGACCCCGGAGCCTGGCCCTACAACAAATGCTACGGCGAGTCAGTCAGGTTGAAATGAAAGGATCCCAGCCAGTAACTCGAACTTATGAAGAGATGAAGTCGAGTAACGGTAAATACACAGGTAAATACGAAGCACAGTGTTACCGTATTTTTGTTTTACGAATAGAGGAGCTTTTTAGCTCCTATAAGAATGAAAAGACACATATGCGCAAAACATTACAAATGGCTGTTAGTGGGCACGCAATATGTAAAGATGTGACTTGTGACAATAACATAAGAGGCGAGGGTCAGAGTAGTATAGGAGCAGAGTATGCAGTTAAGGCTAGAGTGTGCTAAATTTAGGACGTTGCTTTACAACATAGCCTCTGCGGTGACCGCTAAGAAAATATCTTTAATGCGCAGGCGCAAAGAACTGAGAAGAGAATCCAAAGAATACCACCAATTAATCAAACACAAAAGAAGGAAGGAATGGAGTAAACGGGGGGCAAAAAAGGAAGAAGACACACTTCCGGTTTCTGGTCCATCACGTAAAAAGTTTAGAAGTCGCCACTCCAGCCTGGTAACAAGCAAACAACGAAACAAGCTGAAAAACTAACAACGCATTTTGGTCTGTAAATGAAAGGAGGTCACAGGGCAAACTACGGCTCCCCCCAAATCAGAGAGAAAGGTGAAGACAGAGAATCAAAACTTACCTGAGCTGAAGTGGCTGAGGAAAGCAGTTCCGTAGTGGGTAACCCTGAACTGTAATTCACAAACCGCTGGGGGGCCTGGGGGGGCTCCGTCAGTTGAGCATCCGACTTGGCTCAGGTCCTGATCTCGTGGTTCGTGAGTTCAAGCCCCACCTTGGGCTCTGCGCTGACAGCTCCAGGGTCTGGAGCCTGCTTCCGATTCTCTGTCTCCCTCTTTCTGCCCCTCCCCCACTCCTGCTCTGTCTCTCTCTCTCTCTCTCTCTCTCAAAAATAAATAAACATTTTTTAAAAAGCCTTGGAAAAAAAAAATCCACGAGTTGCTGGAGTGCAGACAAGCCTGAGAGATAAAAACTCCAGGGGAGCCAAATCATCAGGGACCCCCCCCCCCCCGCCCGCCCCCATCCCCCTACGCGCACAGACTTTTGTGAGCTTTACCTCCTGGAGCTCTACCTGAGCCCCAAATGGAGTATCAGAGAAAAATCCCCTCATGCTTGCAGCAGAAAAAGAGGAAGGGGCCATTTTGAAATACTCCAGAGCATTCTGTTCTTAACAAGGTCTGCTATCAGGAGAAACTACTTAACCAGAGCTTGACAGACTTGGGGAGGGGGGAGGAAATGCCCAACTCCAGCCATCCTGTCCCACGAAAGAGGGGAGAGAACCGAGAAGTCCAGGTGCGGTTCACCGTCTGGAATCACAGGCTCACGAAAAGACTAATCAGAGGACTAGACTGTAAAACACTCGCCCCTGCCCTACACCTTAACTACACCAACAAAGGCCTATCTAGAGCGGCTTGCGTTACCCAATACCTCAGGCCCAGGCGTCATGAAAAAATGACAAAGCCTGCTAAATGGTAAAGAAAAAAAAAAAAAAAAAAAAACACCAGTTCCGGCAAGCACCGGAACTAGATTCAGAGGTAGGAGGGACGTCGGACTCGTCAGGCCGGGAATTTAGAACAACTATGATGAACACGCTAAGGGCTCTGATGGATGTAGTGGACCGCGTGCAAGAACGTTTGGGCCAGGGAAGCATGGAGATAGACATTCCGAGGGAATGAAAAAGAAATACCAGGGATCAAACAATTGTAACAAATGAAGGATGTCCTTGATGAGCTTAGGGGTAAACAGGACAGAGCTGAGGAAGTGAATCTCTGAGCTGGTGGATGTCTCTCTACAAAAGGTGTGACTTCTGAGTAACGGGAGTATCAGAAGGAGAGAAAGGAGAGCCAGGAGCAGAAGACACATTTGAAACAACAGTGACGGTGACTTTCTCAAAGTTAACGGCAGACACCAAAACGCAGAGCCAGGAAGGCTCAAAGACTACCACGTGGGATAAAGTCAAAAACAAAAGCAGCCAACCAACCAACCAAAAAGAGAGCAAACAAACAAACAAAAGCGAAAAGAAAAACAAACAAAACCCCCCAAACACAAAACACTACCGCTAGGCATGTCCTTTTGAAACTTGGGGGAAAGGAACAAGAGAAGATAAAATCCTGAAAGCAGGCGGAGGAAAAAATAGAACTTATATAACTTACCCGTAGAGGGCAAAAATGAGGATTGCATCCAACTGACCCTCCGAAACCAGGCAAACAAAAAGGGAAGTGAAAGATTTAACGCGTGAAGACACAAAATCCCCACGAGCTTAGAATTCTGCATCGTGTGAAATGATCCTTCAAAAGTGACGGAGAATATAGACTTTCTCAGAAAAGCAAAACATGAGGGACGTTGTTGCCAGTACGCCTGCCTTGCAAGAAATGTTAAAGGTTCTTTTTAGAGAAGGAAAACGGTACAGGTCAGACACACAGGTGTCCATTCAGAAGGGAAGAGCAGGGGCGCCCGGGGGGCTCAGTCGGTTGAGCGCCCGACTTCCGCTCAGGTCACGATCTCGCGGTCCGTGAGTTCGAGCCCCGCGTCGGGCTCTGGGCTGATGGCTCGGAGCCTGGAGCCTGCTTCCGATTCTGTGTCTCCCTCTCTCTCTGCCCCTCCCCCACTCGCGCTCTGGCTCTCTTTCTTTCTCAAAAATAAACAAACATTAAAAAAGAAAGGGAGAGCAGAAGATCGTCGGAGAATAAGTTAAGATAACATAAAAACTTTATTCTTCATGTTCTTAATTGATCTAATGAAAGTTTGTTCAAAATAAAACCAACAAAGTATTTGATTATATATACGTATATATACTCTTATGTACAAGTGAAAGGAATAACAGCAATGATACGAGGGATAGGAGGAAGGAATATATTATAAGTGTGATATAAAAAATATTATAATATGTGTTATTATTGGCCTTACCTGTGAAGTGTTAGTGTTCTTTGAAAGTGAACTTGGATTGGTTGTAAAAGTATACTGCAAACTCTAGGGCAACCGCTAAAAAAGTAAAATAAG
Organism: Acinonyx jubatus; assembly: GCF_027475565.1. Classification (NCBI taxonomy): domain Eukaryota; kingdom Metazoa; phylum Chordata; class Mammalia; order Carnivora; family Felidae; genus Acinonyx; species Acinonyx jubatus. Next base: position 110,563,789 of record NC_069389.1, on the reverse strand, counting down.
ACAGTATAGCTTCTATGCTACAAAAAAGGAGAGAAGCATCTGGGTGGCTCAGTCAGTGAAGCTTCTGACTTTGATCAGGTCATGATCTCACAGTTACTGAGTTCGTTCCCTGGATCAGGCTCTCTGCTGTCAGCACAGAGCCTGCTTCAGATCCTCTGTCCCCCTCTCTCTGCCCCTCCCCTGCTTGCGTGCTCTCCCTCCCCCCCTTTCTCCATCTCAAAAATAAACATTAGGAAAAAAGGAGAGAAAATGGAATAATATTAAATGCTCAGTTACGACCACAAAAGGCAGAAAAAAGAGCGGAAGACAAAAATAAGAAGAAAAACCAAGGGCAACAAATAGAAAACAGAACAAATATGGTAAATAGTAATCCAAATGTATCAATAACCACCTCAAAGGTCAGTGATCTAAATACACCAATTAAGACACGTTGTCAGAATGGATCAAAAAATAAGATCCAACTATATATTGTCTGTAAGAAACCAACTTTAGACCACTCGGCCATCCTGACACCCAAGAAACCAACCTTAAATATGAAGATAGATATTGATTTAAAAAGTAAATGGATGGAGAAAAAGATAGCATGTTAACACTAATCAAAAGAAAGCAGCTGTCTTGTGACATGTAGCGTGGGCAATAAATAAGTCTTTATTGTTTTAAAACACTGAGATTTGGAGTGTGTTACTACACAGAATAACCCAGCCTATCCAGACTGAGAAGTGTGTTTTTCTATTCGGTGGTTACTGACTTTTAAAATGACTCTTTTATAAAAACATCACAAATGGTAGAAGTTACACTCTAAGTATCCATTGACTAAGACAATTGATAGTAACACAGGGCTACTAGGAATTCTGTAACCCCTTTGTTTAAAATGTTTATTTATTTTGAGAGACAGAGAGACGCAGAGCATGGGCGGGGGAGGGGCAGCGAGAGAGGGAGACTCAGAATCCGAAGCAGGCTCCAGGCTCCGAGCTGTCAGCACCGAGCCCGAAGCGGGGCTCGAACTCACGGACCGTGAGATCATGACCTGAGCCGGGGTCGGACGCTCAACCGACTGAGCCACCCAGGCGCCCCTGTAACATCTTTAGATAAATTTATATTTTATGAATATAAGAGGATCTGCGTACCTGTGAACAGTTATAATATATGTAATTGATAGTTGGTTGAGTCCATCATCAGACCCTGCCCAGGGCCCTTTTCTCAGTTCACAGGCCACTTGTAAGGACTCCATAGCTGCCTAGCGGCTCTGTGGCCCAGGCCACTCATTCGACGAGTATTCGTCCTGGGCCTATTAGATACCCATAAGTTCTGTGCTAGGTCCAGAGGGGAACCCCAAAAAATTATATAAAGGCTCTTTCCCATCTTTATGGGAAGACATACTCAGGGACACAGGTAGCAATGACACAGTATGTTCCAGTGTCCAAGTGTAAAACAAGGTAGGATGATGGTTAAGGACATTGGCACGGGAGCAACGCTGCCCGGGTTTGAGTCCCAGTTATGCCATTTACTGTGTGACCTTAGGCAAACTGTCTGACTTCTCTGTCTTCCAATTCCCTCTTCTGTCAAGTGACGAGGAGAGTGGGACCTACCTCATAAAGCTGTCGTGAAATTAAGTTCCTTAGTAGAGGTCAAACATTTGTAAGAGTGCCTGAAGCAGAGTGTGTGTTGCTATTATAATTCCTCCGCTCATCTTTTTGTAATGTTTGCTTATGTATTTCGAGCGGTGGGGAGAAGGGCAGAGAGGGAGGGAGAGAGCGAATCCCAAGCAGGCTCCGGGCTGTCGGCACGGAGCCCGACGCGGGGCTCAAACTCACAAACTGTGAGCTCAGGACCTGAGCTGAAATCAAGAGTGAGACCCTCAACCAACTGAGTCACCCGGGCGTCCCCTTCTGGTTATCTTTTGCCTTTTGCAGTCCCCTAGGGAGCTTTCTAACGTGTAGGCCCAGGACCAATACTCGTCAAATGAGTGGCCTGGGCCACAGAGCCACTAGGCAGCTATGGAGTCATTACAAGTGGCCTGTGACCCCAGGAAAGGGCCCTGAGCAGGGTCAACCAAGTATCAATTACACGTATTGTAATTTGTCACAGGTACGCAGATGCTCTGATAAAACCCAAATACGCTTCTGCTTTTCTCTATCTACTGAGCCTACCGAAGTCACCACCTCACATCCATGGGCTGACGCCTATGTTCTTGTCGGTTTTAAGAGCGAAGGCAGCATCGCTATCTCAGAATTCCTAATAGCAATACCCTTGACCGACCGTCTGGCCAAGTATTGCTGCAATTTCCTACGACAAGTAACATATGCTTTCCAAGTCTCTCCCAGAAAATCCCCGTGTCAAGGAGGGACACCGCCTTGCTGAGTCTTCTCATTGGTTCCTTTTCAATAGTAGTTGCCAACATCACGGGAGCCAAGATCCCTTGAAAGAATCTGAATACACTACCAACCACCCTGGAAACATATACATATAAACACAGGGTCATACATAATTTCACAAGGTTCCCAGACCCCATGTAGCCCACCATACACACTGCGGGGGCATCATACGAATGGACCCCAGGATACAACCCCCTATTAGAATCACATCTCTGTCTGGGCCTCTGAGACGTAGGCTTGTGATTGAATAAGTGGGTCTAGAAATAAAGGCAGAGCCAAGGAAAGTGAGAGCCCTTACCCATAAAGCACAGGTCTGAGTTGGCCTAAGCCAACCACCCCAGGCCTCCCTTCTCCTTTGGGCTCCCACTTTATTTTTTGAGGGGGGGGGGTGGATTGTGTGTGTGTGTGTGTGTGTGTGTGTGTGTGCGCGCGCGCGCGTATGAGCAGGGGAGGAGCAGAGGGAGAGAGAGAATCTCCAGCAGGCTCCAGGCTCAGCACGGAGCCTGATGTGGGGCCTGATCCTGCGACCCTGAGCTGAAATCAAGAGGTGGACACTCAAGCGACCAAGCTTCCACTTTTAGCCAAAGAAGGGGCAAGTCCATGGGAACGTGTTAAGAAAACATACCCAGTAAGTCCCATAACTTAGTCAACACTACCTGTTGATACTTCACTGACCTCCAATAAAACATGCTGCCTTAAATAGTCCATGTGGCTTTCACCCTTGTACATAATTGGCCTAGTTTTTAAACAGAAATTAAACGAATCAAGGGATATAAAGTGCTTAGACTAGCACCTGGCACATAGTGAGTGCCGTAGAGCTGTTAGCTGTTGTTGTTGTCGTCATTAATACGCACCCAGAATGAATATGAAGGGGCTGTTTCCAAATACAACAGATCAGACGGTGGGAATAAGGAGAGGAGGAGGAAGATGGGGAGATTATAAAGAGGAAGGAAGAAAAGAAGAGGAAGAGGGGAGAAGGAAAGAGAGAAAAAAAAAATCTTCCATTTATGGAGGGATCGATACTGCGGGGTACTATATTAAATACTTGACATCTCAGTTAATTCTTACAGAAACTCTAGGACGTAGGAGCTATTGTCATCCCCATTTTAAGATGAGACAGAGTCCTGAAAATTTTAAGTTATATGCCCCAGATCGCAGAGCTAACAAGTAATGAAGCGAAACCAGATCCCCTTGGTTCCGGACCTACGTACGCACCCAGGTAATGTTTGTTGCGACAAATGTCCCTCATGTAATACCCGACGTGAGACATCTATTTTACAATGACTGCAGGAAAAATGCTTGGTTTCTAGTACTGAGTGCGTGTGCTTCCCGCTCAGCGATGGTGAGAACTGCACAGTCGATTGTGTTTCCTTCTTTCCCGTCACCGCTCGAAACTCAAAAGTTGAGGACCAAATTCGAAGCTCGTCCACAGCAATTATGTTGGCCCTCATGCTTGGAATAGTTGAATGTATTTTTGTTGTAAGACACCAGATCTTTTGTGGTTAAAAAGCAGAGCGCAAAACACGTACACAATAAAATAGAATGAATATGTTCACTTCCTGGCTTGAAAATTATTCCTAAAATCTACGTGTCAGTCATTTGCTTTTCGGACCCTTTCTTCGTACAATACAAAAGGAATCTTTTGGGTCCAATGTCTACCCCGTCTCAACTTGAAAACAGGGGTCCCTTCCAACTCTATTTTAGTGATTTGATAAACATGTACACATGCTTAACCCCATGGGCCAGGCGTTCAGCGCTTTACGAGACTTCTCGTTTAATCCTCCTTGCAACCTTGTGAGGCACGTTTCTGTTCCCTGTCATTTTATTATTGTCATTTGTTACATGTCATATTATAGATGGGAAGCTGACACACAAAAAGGTTATATAGCTAGTCTAAGGTCACACCCATAGTAAGTTGCTGAGCCAGGATTTAAATTCAGACCATCTTTGCTTGGAGGTACGCCTTTAAATGAGGCTGACCCACGTGAACGACCACCAGCAAGGTCACATGCAATTCGTGGTATATAATCAATGCTCAGGAAGTATTTGGTGAACAAGTGACTGAGTGAGTAAACGAATTATTCTGCGTTTGCTTTCTCCAGAATCCCAAACTCAGCTTGGTCACTGGTCTACAGCCCTAATATTACCCCTCTAGGCTTGGCATCTGATAACTTGCTTTTCTGGCGTGACCCTCTACAGCCACTAAGGACTCTGGCTCAGACTCACTCGATGATTCTCTCAGCAACCAGAAGCCTCAAGTAGAGCCTTGCCCTGGCACAAACCCCTTAAGGAACGACTGCTAAGCTTGTCCCACTTGGAATCTTGAGTGAGTCCCACCCCAGTTACCCTCGGAAGGGGAGTTCAGGAATTCTCATCAATGGTGTCTCTACCGCTTTGGGATTATTAGTGCATGTCTGCATGTCCAGACCACAGTGGACAGACAGACTCTAAATCTGTAAATGGCAGAAGTGGGACCGCTCTAGTATGAGCCTAGGGAGGGAGCTTCTGGAAAGGAATTCCGTTTTAGCTTTGGGGTATAAAAACAAGGTTCCATCTGAAAGGCAACAGGAGAGTCTAAAAAAATTTTTTTTCAACCTTTTTTCAAACCATTAAAGCTGGAAAGATACATATTAGAGAAGGCATAGTCCTTCGATTTCCTGCTAGAGCTACGTGATAAAACAGCTATGGTTATCGCCCTTTAGTCGCGGCTCACACTGGCTTTTCTGTTTATTCATATTTCAGTGAATCTGAGAGTGCTAAACTGATACTGTTTAAGCAACATGAAAGGAAAAAAAAATGCTTAATTCTATCTAAAACATTGATAAAAACCATCACCGTAGAGGATCTCCAATCCCAATTTTGTCCCTCCTCGTGGGGGCGGAAAACTTCAACCTCATGGCCCTTTATCTGCCTCTCGATTTCCCCCTCCCACCCAGGGCTGGCCTGCTTCACAAACACAGGATTCAGATGGCAGACAGGTCCCCAGTATCATCGTGAAATTGAAGTGGCCCAAGTAGGGCATTGAGCCTAAGAGTCTATTTCCCTGGGATTTTCATAGCACGTCGCAGAGAATGCTAAACCTAGCTGGATGGCATGCGAAAGATCTCACTGGGGCTGGGGGGTTTGTAACTTGCAAAGGGAAGCACGCAGAAAGAAGGGAGGATAGTACAGATAAGGGACAATCAGGGAGACGGTTCAAGGGAATTCAAGAGCTGTGTTAGGGAAGGTCAGCTGACAAAGTATAGAACTGTCACTGGAATGAGGCTGCCCAGCCTCCTGGAACCTAGAAAGAGCCAGGAAGCTAGTTTGCCCAAAGGGATGCGGAGAAGCTGGAGTGTGTCCGATTATAGGACAGAGTGGCTGAAAACGAGGGGTGCCTCCCTCGTGTTGCTTTCACCATCCACTGGCTGAGTAGAGAGGGCTCCAAGGACCAAGAGCACCGAGCTACAAGATCGAAGGAGCCCGAGGCCCCCCCAGTGAGCACACAAGCTAGGGTGCCGCCCTGGGAGCACCGGCGTTAGGAAGTGGTGAGCAGCGTGGATGCAGCGTGAGAATGCAGGCTTCTCGGTCGCATCAGCTATCCGTCCCTTAACACTCCACCCAGACACCATCATCCGACCGTCATCCGACCAGGCCTTATGGTCACCGTGAGTGGACCCAGGACAGCTGTGGGAACCTCGACAGCTGGAATTCTTGGACTTTTTCTCGAGTGCTATGTTATTAGTCTGACTCACCTGTAACCTGATCTCTCTCCCTTCTCTCACTTCCCTCCGGCTTCCTTCCGCTTTCCTCTGTTTTTCTGTAAGACTGAGCTACAGTCTACTCCGAGTTCCTACTTCCTGATGACTTCTGCTTGCTCCTAGGCCCTCATAACCCCTTCTACCTGGAACTTTCACGCCTTAGAATCCATTACCATGTAGTTCTCTTTACCTTTCCCATCACAAGAATCTGACTGGTCTAGCTTGTTCTTTGGGGAAACAGCTGTCTGTGCCAGGCCACCTTAGAGGCAAACAGTTGGTCAGGTTTCCACCTGCTTTTTAAAGAGCTGTAGTGTCTAGGTGGGGGAGGGGGGTCGTGGGGCATAAAACCTGTCTGCTTAGGGCTGGCCCACCAGCAAGGCCTGTAACACCAAGTAATCTATAAGAGAACAGGCTGCGGGAGGGGCAGAAACTATGATTCTTCAGTACGGAAGGTCTGGCGGGAGCGACTACAGGCACCATCCATGTAACCCCCGGGGCCTGGAAGGCCCTAGAAGACTCAGCGCCACCACCTGGTCGGGCCTAGTAGTAACTTTGCTACCCTAAGCTCAGATACCATCGTGCCCAAGTCCCATTCACGGCCGTGTGTTCCCAACGCACAAATCTATGGAACCGTCCTCGTTATTAACTTCTACTACTATCCTGCTGGGCAATGAGCTCTATCCCGATCTGAGGTTCATCCGGAGGGAGCCATGACCCCCGGCCGCCATCTTGTGAGCCCTCCTTCCTAGAAGGCGGACACTGCCCCATGTTCTCTGGCCACAGTCTGGAATCACATTCAGCGCCACCTGGGATGCCTGCTGCCATGGCCCGCTGGGCTTCTTTGGACAGTGACACCGGCCTCGAGGAGCCCAAGCCCACTTTTTGTCTGTACGTGCGGATTTTGATCGCACTCGGCCAGCACACGGACGGAAGGGGAGCACCCTTTGCCAAAGTTCCAAATAAATCGGCTAAATAAGCCCACCCCAAACCAGGAGGTGAACCCACAAGGAAGAACGAGGTGGCCAACGGGAAAGCAAATGACGGCCGACTTGAAGAGAATGCGTGACACTGTAGCCCAACTTAAATGACCCGAGTAGCATGGAGTCCTGATGATATCTGCAGTTGCGCTGGGACCACGAGGGATAGAAGCTAACACCTCCCAAGCAGCTTCCCGCGTGGTGTATCTAATCCTCACAATGGCCCCCAAAGTCTTACCGTCACTCCCTTTGAAGACGAGGACACTGAGGCGCGAAGAGCATTTGGTGGGGTGCCCGTGGTCGTACGGCCACAAAGTGGCCGCGCGGGGAACTTAAATCCTGTTCTATCAGACTTAAACGACGAACACGCCTTGCCCGGTGCCACGTCCCATAACGTGTTCACGGCACACCAGCTGGCTGTGGTCAAAGCGTGTTTGGGCGGCTGTCTACCTCACCTCTACGCCCTTCTGGTGACCGGGGAAGGGCATGGCTCATAGAAGCTGGCGGCTTTGGACAACTGTCTCTTCCCTCACCCAGATTCAGGCAGGCTGTGGGGATAGCTGCCCAAGGAGCTGTTTGGGGCCAGTCCCGGGGGCCGTGGGGAGCAAGGTCACTGCGCTTTGGTCTTCAACCTCTTCGTCGTATTCGCTCACAGTGCTCGACCGCCTCACATCTCTTTCTCGGCCCTTTGCTTTTCAGACACCACCGTTTCTTGAACATTTCTCACGTGCCTGTGCTATTCTAGGTGCCGGGATGCCAAAGCTTTACTGGTAGTCCCCGGGATCCTATAAGGTAGGGAAAGGGGGAGAAATAAATCTAAAAGCAAACAGGTCAATGAGTGGCACATGCGGGGGGTGTTATTTTCCCTCCATTTTCTGGAGGAGCAAAGAGAAACAGAACCGGTAAGTAACTGCTGGAGGTCGCACAGCAAGGGAGGGGGCGAAGCCAGAAGTTAACGCCCACCCGGGTAGCCTGTCTCGGGAGGCTGAGCTCTTAAGGTTGGTTTTTTTTTTTAATTTTTTAACATTTAATCATTATTGAAAGACAGAGCATGAGCAGGGGAGGGACAGAGGGAGAGGGAGACACAGAATCCAAAGCAGGCTCCAGGCTCCAAGCTGTCAGCACAGAGCCCGACGCAGAGCTCGCACTCACAGACTGCGAAATCATGACCTGAGCCAAAGTCGGACGCTCAACCGACTGAGCCACCCAGGCGCCCCTCTTAAGGGTTGTTTTTACTGCCTCCTGGCCCTCATATCCCCAGCTTCTGATCCCCTGCTTCGACCCTCCACTGTGGCCTCACACTTGACCGTGACTCTGAAAACGGACGTTGTCTCGCTGGTCCCGGCCGGTGGTTCCCTTCTTCTGTTGAGATACATTCGCCTGCTGCAGGCAATTCTCCAACCCGACGCAGCCCAGTCTCCCCATCATACCCTGGCCACGGGCCCGTGTGCCATTTTCCCTCCGTCCTGGCACCAGGGGCCAAACAAAGCCCAAGCCTTCCCCTTTAGAGCCCTGAACCTCAGCTCCTCCCGGTTTCCACCAATCACAGATACCGCTCGGAATGAAATAAATTAAGGAAAAAACAAAAAGTTACCGCTGGGAAATTTCTACGAGGACAGGTCGGAAGCAAAGAGCTCCACCAGCCTACATAATAGGGCTTGTTTTTCTTCTCCCGATAACAAGTTTACCAGAGTGATACGCCGGCTGCTGAACCACCCCCTTGCAACCAGGAGCATTAACGCAACGCACAGTTTCCAGTCTTTCAATAGACTCAAAACAAGTCAACGGCGCAACCCCTTCGCAGCGGCCCTGTTGTAAGCAGACCAGCCTCTAGGGTGGGAAGAAGTCGGTCCTTTAACAAGGGCCGGCTCTTAATTACGCGGCTTCCAGGAATGCTGAGGCTCGGTCGGCTTTCAATGGTGCTCCGGAAGGCTGGTAGCGGGCTCTTTGTCATCTAATCACCTGGTAAGAACATCATCTTTGCTTAGTCTTCCCAGAGCCTCTGAATGGTCAACGTTTGGAGTAAGTATTGCAGAACAGAGAGGGGATTGTTAATTACTCCATGGGCCTTCTCTTCCGTGGGACAATAGATCAGGCTGGACATTTATTGAGCGATGGGGGGGAAGGGGTGGGGGGAGGCGGGTGCGGTGGTTTCAGGATGGCCTCTGGGTCACAAGGTCAGGTTTCTAAAAGTTATTGTACAGGCTGCTGTTGGTAGCTGTGCTTATTAGAGAGAATTAGATCCTTTGTGTTGTTTGTAAAAGCGAGAAAGTCTCGGGCCGACTCTGGCTTAAGTGAAACTTTTATTGCTGTCAGTCACACGGCCCCTCCAGGCTGAACCCTCTGTGGGAGTTCTTCTTGAGAGGCCAACTATCTTCCCTCATTCACGGATCTGTCTGTGTAGACCCCAAACACTTCAGAGAGCAGAGAATTCCTTGTCATGGCTACACAGGTGTTTTTCATGACATGACATGTTTAGACAGCTCTGAAACCTGTAGGTCGCAAGAAGTGTTAGCTCTCATCGCCCCTTATTGTAATTCCTTCCTTCCTGCTTGCCATGCCTGCTCCCCAAGGCGGACAGAAGAACAGATGCAGTCTGGAGGACAGCAAGGATGACACCTCCGTTCGGTTCCCTGCTCTCCGTCCCAGGGCCAAGCATGGAGCTGGGCACGCAGTTGAAGATAAATGTTTGCTGAGTAAAAGCAAACATTTATACGGGGCTTAATGTGCACCTACCTAATGCTCTCTCTCTCTCTGCAGATAGATACACAGATAATAAAAACTGTGCGGAATAGTTTCGATTATGAATCCCAGTTTAGAGATGAGGAAACTGAGACCCGTAACCGAAACGGAGACCCGTAACCTCACGGATTGTAAGGCTCGCACGAAATAAGGCACCCATTATCACTGAACACAGCGGTCAGGGGCCAAAGAGATTGGCAGAATGCGCAAATCCATGTAAGGCAACGCCCTCAGGAATCTCATTCCATGAACTTCAGTCAATGGCTGAGATTGGAACTCCAGGGAGTTGGGCTCCAGTGTCCCCGTGCGTGCCCTCAGCCAACGACGCTCTATTCCCAAGCACGGCGTGGACACCAAGGAGGGAAACACAGGGGCTTTCCTCGCGCGGAGAGCGGTAAGAAGAGAGAAAGATCAGTCCGGCGTTCGTCCAACTCAAGTGTATCTGAAACAAAGGAAACCAGTGTCCTCATTCCCTCGCGTCACTGAGACGAGGAGGGAACCGAACACAGCGAGCAAGCAGAAGCTTGGAGCGAACGCTGCAGGAGCCTGGGGAGGCCGCCTTGGAGACCACGGAAGCCGAGCGAAGGAAAGAGACGAGAAGCGGGCCCTACACGCACAAAGGATGGGCGCAGGGAGAGAGACTGGTGACAGCAGTGGCAGCCTCTGCTCTCGGAAGGGAAGACCGTCTTGGGCAGCAAGGTGGGCACAGAGAGAGCATCACAGCAAGGCCGAGGGGGCCGTCCCGCGACCAGCTTTCCAGAGCCCCTGCCGTCGGAGAGAGGGAAACCACCAGGCCCCCGGAGCCGTCCCCTAACCCATCTGGCGACAAACGAGAAGGGGGGCTTTTGCAAAACCTCAGAGCCAGCCCCGTGTCCCCGGGCCCTTGAACGACTATAGCGCTCACTGCCATGTCACCAAATTTACAGAACCCCACTGCTGGGGAATGGGAGAAAACAACAAATGCAGGCAAACGGACGACACTGGCGGTCTGCGGCGGCGGCGCCGAGAGCTACTCAAACTGCCCAAATTACTCGCTCAGGTGATACTCCGTATCACACTAACAGTGTTCATTGGCTTCCCAAGTGTCCCGTAGGATGTGCACGCCACCCTGTGTTAAAATACCCCTTTCCTTGAAATCCAGTTAGACGCATCTCCTTTTCGATGTACCGTAGAGTCAAGAATGCGCATTTCTTTCCCATCCTGGCACCTGTAACCATGGCAACGTACACTGAACCCTCTCAAGCAGAACAGAACTGACAATCACGCGAACAGCACAAATACCTGCGCTGAGAAAAGAGAGGGGCGGCCCGAGGAGGTAGCTGTTGAAATTAAAAGCTAATGACAAGAAAACAGCTGGAAACAAGCAGGAACTCTCACGGCTGCCTCCTAGCGCACGAATGGTATGGAGAGCCCGATTTGATTTATGTTTTATTAGCGGTGCTGGCATCGGTGAATACTTCATTAGGCATCGTCTCAACAAACAAACGGAGTGGAAACTTCAGAAAAATAAGTTGTGTGCAGGAAAATTCAAGGGCTGCGTCTGTTTGCCAAGGATGTGCGCGATGCGTGCTTTCGGCTCAGCCGCGTGGGGCGAGGCAGACAAGCGAACCCCTCTCACAGAAGCCTTTCGAAGTGTAAACACGTGTCTGTAAAACGGCAAAGAATTATCTGCTATTCAGGAAAGACCCCCATTAGCCAATTAGAGTAATTACATGGATTACGATTTCTTGTTTTTGGTAATTTCTTTTTGTTGTTGTTGTTGTTGTTGTTGTTTAATCCCTAAATCTTTCTTGCCCAGGAAAGGAAGGGATAAACAGCCGATACAGGCAGAGAATTCAATGGGGGGGGGGGGGCCCAAACTGGGGCATTCTCACGTTCAGATGCCAAAATGTAATTGAAATTTTATGCTTACCTCAACATAACGACATGCGATGATTTCTGTGCAAGAGAAGGCATAAAGGGTCACATTTCCCCAAGACTTCAATTACAGTCGCTTCTATCTTCCCTCAAACAGCATTTGGTCTCAGAAAATTGCCTTTAATGGTGCAGGTGTTTGCTGAGAGTATCCATCACATTTAGTCCCAAGCGCTCCATATTAATTCACCAGTTTCATGAGCAGAAGCCTTTTCTTCCAGGTGACAATGTAAAGTAAATATAATTTCAAACAGATGTGCTGTTTTTCTCTGAATCAGAGGAAAACGAAGCTGGCACTGGCGGGAGGCAGGGGAGATGAGACTCCAGCCATGAAACACCCACCGCGAAGGTCCCTGGAGTATACTCTGAACTGGGCCCAGGCACCCGCCCTCCTTGGCACCACAAGGAAGGCTGCCCGTGCCAGGCAGACGATTTCCCTGACCCAGTGCGGACGACGGGCATCATCACCAAGAAGGCGATGCCACTGAAAACACCTCAGCCAGGTTCGGCTTACACTATTTCGGCTGGTAATCTTTCCCCAGCCCCTCCAAAAATCACAATGAACCGCGGACCGTATTTGTACATGTCTCTGTGTGTGCACACCCATAATGCCACATCCAGAGGTCACCCCTCCGGCGGCCTCGCTTACCCATGATATCACCAAGAAGTAGGGAGTCGGAAAATAAAGGCCTGCCTGCTGACCATTATTTCGAGTATAATTTTAACAAGCAGTGTTCAATTCAACGAACAGCTGTGTTGGACTCTTGAACCCCACTTACCAGGGCAGGGAAGGGTCCGGACCTGTTTTCCCACAGCTGCCGGTCTCTGTTTCCAGAGCAAGGGAGGACCTTTACGTAAGCTTTGGCCTGCAAGGTTTTGGCGGCTAATTGGCAGGCGCTCCGTTCCATCAAGGTTAGCTCTTTGGTGATCCAGAAGCTGATCGTGAACGGTCTTCCCCTCTAAAACTCGCTTAGAAGAACCTGCCGTCTGAAAAAAGAATTCCTGTGCCGGTTTTTAGGGGAAGATACTGAGCCTGTGCTTACGGGAGGCATGGGGCCTGGCACGTCTAGGTTAGGAATGATGCTTCTGCCGATCACTTTCTGTCCGATAACAAACGTTCCCTGAACACCAAAGTGCTCATGTTGCTTCCCAGTTAAAACCCCTCTTAGGCTCCCAGGGCCCCCAGGACAGAGGCCAAACTCCTTGGCATGGATTATAAGCTGAGCCTTTCCAACATTTCCCGTCTCTCCTCCTTGCCCCTACACTGCACCCTCACTCTCCGAGCTGCAGCCACATGGAACTTTTGGGGCCATGGCTATCCTCTCTGGCCGCTGGCATCCTCTGAAACATCTGGGTGCCCAGGCTGTACCTCGCACCAAGATATTTTGATTGAATTGACCCCATTCGGGATCCGGACGTTGACGTTTCCTCTAAACTTCCTCGAGCGACTCCAAAGTTTCGCCCAGGTTGAGAACCACGGAGTTTAGGTGACCTCTGAGCTCCTTCGTGTAAAACGGATCCCTTCCCCGGGGCGGTGGCAGGGGAGGGGAGGGTGTTAATGCGGAGAAATTAAAGTATAACTTTAGAAGATAGCTGGAATTTCGGTAGGTAGAAATGAGGACTAAGAGGCATAGAAAGTCGGGACTCAGGGCCCAGCTGGGCAGGTAGATAAGCATATGATTCACAGTCCCTCTTTGTACCCACCTCTATTTACGTTTTGTCCAACAAGGGTCACAACTGCTCCCAATATGCACAAGGACAGATACTTCAAAAGGCAACTGAATGAATGGATATTCCTCTAGAAAGCCAGGAAGAGTCAACGGCAAGGCAAGGGAACCAATAACAAATAAATCTTCACCTTCAAATGGATACAGTAATCTCTACGTTCATCAGAGAGTATGTCTGGAAGGAAAGTGAGGTTTTTATTAAGGTCTATATCCATTGTTGCTATAGAGAAATAGAAGTTTACTCATGACTAAGCCCGGGTGGCTCGGTCGGTTAAGCGTCCGACTTCGGCTCAGGTCACGATCTCCCGGTTCGTGGGTTCAAGCCCTGGGTCAAGCTCCGTGCTGACAGCTCGGAGCCTGGAGCCTGCTTCGGATTCTGTGTCTCCCTTCTCTCTGCCCCTCCCCCACTCATACGCTGTCTCTCTCTCTCAAAAATAAACATTAAAAAAGATTTTTTTTTAAAAAAAAGACTCCATTAAAATCATTTGGGTGATAGTATAATAAAAGCTGTGAGATTTGGTGAGGTGACACCTGAAATGGCTGAATAGGTATTTAAAAGTAAAACGCCCAAGGAACCAATGCCTTTGTTCAGCAAAGTAAAGTCTAGGGAAGGTTCCAAATGGATTTTCATATGGTAAAGAAGACTTCCAGGATCCTGAAGGCCCAGCTATTATTGTCAAGCTAAGGTGGTATTTCTCAATGGGCTGCTGGTTATAAGGAAATTTAATTTTATCTACATTTCATTTTGCCTTTGTCCTCCACATCATTATTCATGGTGTGTGTGTGTGTGCGCGCGCAGACCCCTCGAGTTGTTTCGAGAACGTAACTCATTCTACGAAGCAAAAGCAACAGAGGAAGTTAAAGGGACAGAAGAAGCCAGACTGAATCCTGAGGCCGTTTTAAGCATTCCATCGCAACACGCTGCTTGTTGGCTAGAAGCGGCTTTGGGAAAAAACAGACACGCAAACAAACAAAAACGGACTCAGTTTCGCACAGTGCATTCACAGGAGACAGCCGGGGAATAAACTGATTTGACACTAGTATCTGTTGAGAGATGCTGTAGGCAAATCACGGCTACCCTACCTCACTGGGTGAGCCTGGCTGGGTAACACTGTGGCAAAGTGGTCTTCACGGGCTGAATCGAGAAAGTAGAATAAGGTATTCTTCTGCAGGGCCCTCAACCCTCGCCCCACTTTTGTTTCTTGTTTGGTCCGGGGAGAAGCCAACTAAGGGGCAACTCACCTTGACCCTGGCCGCCAGAAGGAGGCACACAAAAATGCCATCAAATAGACTCCTAATGTGTAAGACCCTTGGCCTCAGATCTCCCGGGAATCCATACATCAAGGAACGCTGGGAACAGAGAGATAAATGTCACTGGGACGCGATCTTCTGTGGCTAGCAGAGTGAAGTGACTAATCTGACTTGTGCTTGACTTCGTGGCAGAGAAATGCCACCGACGCAGGATGAGATTGTACGGTGTCGCGGAGTGCTTTGGGTTGCCATACAGAAGGTGTTCTAAAAATGCAGGGTAGTTTTGTAATGAGTATTCAGATGCTTCTGAGAATACCACAGGGTCAACAAGTTCAAAGAAATTTCGTACGGTAATGGCAAAATGCTTGATCTTTCCTTTTTTTTTTTTTTTTTCATTTTCAGCGTCTTTGCTAGGGGAAAAAAGAAGCATAACTGAATAAACCCTAGAATTAAGATCTCTTTTGAGTGACAATCTCTTTAGTTCTACACAGTTAAGAGAACCCCTATGGGGTTAATAGGAGACTTTGCCTCCTCAGCAGTTACATATTCCATTTAAAACTCTGGGTAACAAATCATTACCAGGCCTTCTGGGACATCATTCTTGCCGCCTTTGGAAACTCTTTCTGGAAGCAGAGCATTACCCTGATACCACGCAGGAAGGGAGTGGGGTGCTCCCAGACCCTGCGGGGCACCCAGGGTGACTGTCATGCGCGGGAGCTCACAATGTCATGCCAAGAAATGAGCCTACTGCACCTGCTGTCACTCCAGGTACTAACAGCTTCAACCAGGGGGGCCAATCTTAAAGCTGGGACAAGAACCCCATATCATTTTTATTTGTATGTTTCCCTTTTAAAAAATATTTCTTTTCGAGAAAGACAGAAAGTGTGAGTGGGGCAGGGGGAGGGGCACAGAGAGGGGAACAGAGGATCCATCCCAAGCAGGTTCCACAGTGACAGCAGCGAGCCCGACCCGGGGCTCGAACTCACAAACCGCAAGATCGGCCCTACCTGAGCCGAAGTCGGACGCTCAACCGACTGAGCCACCCAGGCGCCCCTATTTGTATGTTTTCTTAAGCAGGGACCCAGAACGATAAGTCTGGGCTGACATTTGCTGAACACTGACTAACCCTTGGCCACAATGACAAACTGTGTCCAGGCGTCAGCCCATTCAAGTCTCACAATATCCTTGGGAATGAGGGACCACTCTTACGCCCATTCTACAGATTCAGAAACTCATGGACGCAGTCACTTGCTCAGGGCCACACAACTACCAAAAATCCAGCCAGAATTCTAACTTGAACGTCTGCGACTGTAAAGCCCATTGGCACCCTGCTTCTAGAATACGGTAAAGAAGAAAAGCACGGAGTCGGAGTATGCTGTGAGGTACCCTGTATTTCAAACTTTGACTAACAGAGTGCTTTGCAGAACCTGGAGTCTCATCAGGACCAAAAAAACCTCTCCAAACGCGGCAAACATCATCAAATTTTCGGTGGGTGATGTTGCATCGCTACGCAGGCTGGTGGCATGGACTCGATCACTTTGCAACTTGCATTTTCTCCTGTGCGATCCTGGCACCCGGCCCGTGCCTGACACACAGTGCGTATTTATAACGAGGGGCATGGAACCGAATCTGCGTTTGCTGAATGAATGCACCTCACTAAACCGGTGGGATGTTACAGCCCGTCCCCGAAACCAAACCAAAGGAGACTTTTGGTAGAATACAAACGACTCTGACACACACCAGATCGCCTTGAATCAGGGCTTGTGGAGGGAGAAGCAGGGAGATTTTTTTCCGGAACTTTGTAGCGCAGCAGTACGGAGTCATCGATGAGTCCCAGCAATGAAAACCACAAACCCTAGCTCAGATCAGATGGGGACTGCGCTTCGTCTCATGCTTGTTGAGGGTTTTGAGGGCTACAATGTCAAGTGAAATGTCAAGGGGTAGGTAAATTGCTTCCCCACCCCCACCCCCACCCCCACCAATTGTCTCCCTTTTCTCGCCTTTACCTCCAAAAGCCCACTCTGCAATAGAATCCTACATCCTATCTTTCCTGTTTCAAAGGCTAAGGTCTGGTGTGGGAGCTCATCTGAGAGAGAGGAGAGTTGCATATCATTTATGGGCACATACTATCGCAGCCCATAGAGTCTCGGTCAAACACATTTTACCAGCCCAGTAAGAGTAGCATGCTATTCTTAAGGAGACGAGTCTATGATTTAGAAGAAAACAACAACAGCAACAGTTCAAACAAACGGCTAGTTTTCCCATTAGAAGATTTTTCAACTATATCCAGATTGGAAAAAAAAAAAAAAAAGGGAAAGAAAATTAACTGGGATCACAGGGCTCCCTCCATCGTGGGTGCCAATGCTCTATTGACAAGTTATAATGAGGGCTTCTCTGTCCCACAGCAAGGAACAGGCTCATTAAAACTTGAGGAACAGGAGAGCTAGCTTTCAACTCCCTTGTTTTTTAAACTTCACGGGTTTTTAGAAATACTAAATGAATTGCCTGACAAAACGATGTTATTGATTTCAAAGTGTGTCTGCATTCTCGTGCTGGCATTTGCATTTGAATCTGAGCTACTTAATGTCAGTTGCGGGACGGAAGAATGGAAATGCGAGTTCTGCGGGCTCGGGAAGACTGATGTGTTGACTTTTCCACTTAGTCACTGTGGAAATAAGCCTCACGCCGAACCTTGGCTTCTTCTTGATCAAAACACATCAATTAACGTGGTTTGAACGTTGCTCTCTTCTGCATGAGAAGAAAGGAGGATCCCAGATTTCAAACCGTTACATAAGATGGCTATTCTACAGTGTAATGCTATTAAGATGCCAGGCCGCAGCTCCAAAGGGGTCTGTTAATGTCCGCTCTCAGTGATCCGAGCCTGAGCACGTAGTGTGCTGAAACAGTAAATAACCCCCGATCGCTTAGATTTGGTGTGAGAACGCCCTCTGTGATTTGTGTGTATGGGTGGCAGGTGTGGCCTCCTCATTGCTTTTTCTTACGCTAACGTGAGCATGGATTTCTGAGCCTCGAGCACAGAATTGGTGGCGGCGAGAGGGAGAAGTCAAAGGCAACGCTGAAGTTCAGAGTCATTGTCGGGAAGAGAAGTAGCTTTAAGGGAGGACCGCATTGCGGAGGATCAACTCAGTAAAAACGTCCAGTATTGAGGGCTGGGGTCCTGTACCTTCTACAGAGGGCACAGAATGGCATCCCAGGCAATGGCCACGGTTGGGGGTAGCTGGGAACTGAAGGATGACAGCAAACGAATCACAGGGCGGTGCTCTCTCACCGAGACAGGAGGAGAACCAGGCTTCTTCTAAGTGCCAGATTTGTAAGGAAGGAAACGTTTTGAAGCAGGAGAGGGCAGCCGGCGTTCAGAGAAGCTGGCGAGAAGTTTCATGGCGCAAAGGACCACCGCAGGGCCAGGAGACTGCGTCTGGGGAGGTGGTCGCAACTCTAAAAGTATGAGTGGAGTGCAAGGCTCAGGAATCAGGTTGCCGGCGGGCTGGGGCACAGGGGCAGAGAGACGCAGTATCAACAGAAGGGGCTGAAAGAGAATGAGAAAAAGAAACCCCAATTAACCTGCAACTGGGGAGTAGCATCAAGTGAGAATGTGACGGCTTGTCTGTTTCAAGAGACAGGTGCCGTGTGCCTTTTAAATAAAATGTATTTCGTAGGAGAGACTGGAGAGAGCTGACAAAGGAGGCGACGGGAGAAGCGTGACCTTGAAAGCGGTGAGACAAGCGCGTTCGGAACACCGCAGGCGGGTGGCGCCGGGTGGCTCGGTCCGTTAAGCGGCCGACTCTGGATCTCAGCTCGGGTCGCGATCTCAGCGTTCTGGGAGTTCGAGCCCTGCGTCGGGCTCTGCGCTGATAGCGCGGGGCCTGCTTGGGATTCTGTGTCTCTCTGTGCGTCTCAAAACTAAATAAACATTAAAAGAAAAGGAGCACCGGAGCGGGGGGGAAGCCTGGGAGAGAAGAAGCGCGCTCTCCTCTGAGACCTGGTGGGGAAGTGAGGAGGCAACAGGTGCGTGGAAAGACGTGTTGAGGAGATGGAAGACATGTGTCCTACATGGCAGGAGGTGAGGAGTAGGACCGCTCTTGGGAAGCGAGCAGGGGAGTTTGGAACGACTCGCGGCAAGGCTGCTCTGGGAAATCCAAAAGAACCAAACACAACGATTTTGGGGCAGCGATGGGCGTCCTGGTGGAGCAAAGTGATCGCGTTGTTTTTGACCGAGTCTGCCCAAGTCAGGCAATGTTTTTAGGCTAAGAAGAGAATCAAGTCCAGGATCAGGGAGAAATGCTCTAGAAAGGCAAGTTGGTGGGCATGATCCAGCCGGAGAGGACGTACATGGAATATTCCCGAAGTGTCCTTCCCTTTAGGATCCACAAGATGCTGCTGCTGCTTTGCAGCTGCAGGATGCTGCTCTCAGCAAACCCTCCATGTATCCTTGCATGCATGTAGAAACAGGGGCTGTCAGATGAAGTGCTTATGAATATGCATATGACTGGGGGACACCAAAATGGCCACTGTATACGTTTGTACAGGTTGCTCACTGCACAAACGCTCCAGGCCAAGGTGGTTGCAGAGAGGCTGAAATCCAGCCCATGCCCTACTTACCAAGCTATGTGCTCTGATGAGGGGCTTTAATGACCTGCTGGCAGGAGCACATGTGGGTTAGGGACGGCCGTCCTGATCATGATACAGTCATTTTATTTTATGTTTATTTTTGAGAGACATAGAGCATGAGCAGGGGAGGGGCAGAGAGAGAGGGGGACAGACGATCTGAAGCGGGCTCTGGGCTGACAGCGGTGAGCCCGAAGCAGCGCTTGAACTCACAAACCGTGAGATGGTGACCTGAGCCGAAGTCGGATGCTCAACCAATTGAGCCACCCAGGCACCCCTACTTTTTTTTAATATTTATTTATTTATTTATTTATTTATTTAATTTTTGAGAGTGGGGAGGGGCAGAGAGACAGAGAAAGAGAGAGAGAGAGAGAGAGAGAGAGAGAGAGAGAGAATCCCAAGCAGGCTCCGTGCTGTCAGCACAGACCCCTACGCAAGGCTCAAACCCATGAATCGTGAGATCCTGACTTGAGCCAAAGTCAGACACTTAACTGACTGAGCCACCCAGGTGCCCCATACCTTATTTTTCTCATTTTTTTAAACATTTATTTATTTTTGAGAGAGAAAGAGAGAAAAAGAGAGAGAGAGAGAGAGAGAGGAAGGGAGGGGGAAGGGCAGCCAGAGATGGAGACAGAACCTGAAGCAGCCTCCAGGGTCTGAGCTGTCAGCACAGAGCCCGATGCGGGGCTCGAACTCACAAACCGCAAGATCACAACCTGAGCAGGAGTCGGAGGCTCAACCGACTGAGCCACCCAGGCGCCCCACCCCCTATACTTTAAACATATGCAATCTTTATATGTCAAAGATATGTTAATAAAGCTGTCTCAAGAATGCAAAGAAAGATATGGGTATGAAGAAAAGAATGTGTGGGGGGGGTGACTTTTGTGGGCTGATAAGTCAAGCCATGATCCAGCAATCCCACTTCAGGGTACAGATCCAAACGAAAGGAAATCAATATCTTGAAGAGATATCCACACTCCCATGCTCATCGCAGTATTTTTCACAATAGCCAAGACATGGAAACAATCTAAGGGGACGTAGATGAACGGATAGAGAAAACGTGATATATATTCCAGGTATATTGCAAATATATATATATTCCATATACATATGTTATGGAGTATTATTCAGCCCTTAAAAAGATGGAAACCCTACCGTTTGTGACAACATGGATGTATCTTAAGGACATGATGGTAAGTAAAATACGCCAGATACAGAAAGACTAATGGTTCATGGTATGTGAAATCTAAAAATGTCAAACGCATAGAAGCACGGGGTAGAATAGTGATTGCCAGAGGCTGCGGGAGTGGGGAAAATGGGGGTATGGTATCAGAGTACAACATTTCAGCTATGTAGGATAAATGGGCTCTGGGGACCCAATGTACATTGGATGGCGATTATATTCAATAACGCTGTATTGTATACTTGAAATTCGCTAAAAGAGTAGCTCTTAAGTGTCTTCACCACACAAAAAAAGTAACTATGTGAGGAAATGGATATGTTAATTCAGTTTGACAGTGTAGACCTATTTAAATATATACAACTTTATTTGTCTATTATAGATCAATAAAGCTGGGGGAAATTTTGTCATTATTTCAGTGGGTTTTTAATTTTTTTTTTTAATTTTAGAGAGACAGGATGAGTTGGGGGAGAGGGGCAGAGGGAGAGAGAGAGAACATCTTAAACAGGCCCCACAGTCAACACGGAGCCCCATGTGGGGCTTGATCCCAAGACCCTGGATCATGACCCAAGCCGATATCAAGAGTCAGATGGCCAACCGACTGAGCCACCCAGGTGACCCAAAGCGGGGGAGTTTTTTTTTTTTTAAATAAAGTATCTGGAATTGCGCAAAAAAGGCACTCGGGGTGATGAAAGGTATTGTCAGTGGGAGTGTGTGAATGGAATTGGAGGGGGGAAGATTAAAAGGTTAACAGGCACAGGGACACCTGGGTGGCTCAACCAGTGAAGTGTCTGACTCTTGATTTCAGCTCAGATCATGATCCGGGGTCTTGAGATCAAGCCCCGTGTCCTCAGGACAGCGCCTGCTTGGGATTCTGCCTCTCCCTCTCTCTCTGCCCCTCCCCTGCTTGCGTGCTCTCTCTCTGCCTCAAAAAGAAATAAGTAAATTAAAAAAATAAATAAAAGGTTAAGATGCACGGATACAAGTGTCCTGAAAGAAATTATGCTATGAATTGCTACGATATCCTCAAAAAGTTTTTTGAGTTCAAAAGAGGAAAAGACCACATTTGGTCGGGATCTCAAGAGAGAGATGAGGTTGGAGAGAAACTTTGAAGGATTAATACAATTTTCCCACGAGAGAGTGAAAGCATTCCAGTTAGAACAAATAGCAGAGGCGAAGTCCCAGAGGTGGGAAAAGGCGCGGGCACAAGCGTTCGGGGCAAGGCAATGGCTGGGTTTGGAAGAAAGGCTGCGTGTAGTGCACAACGGGAGGTGAGTCAGGGGAGGGAAGGCAGCCTCATCCTTGACCGCCAAGTGATGGCTCCCCCCTGGACACCGTTCGAGGCATCGCCATTGTCTGGTGTCAATTTCAGGCAACTTTTGCATCGGAAGGAAACGTGTTTGCATCACTAGGCCCCACAGATGTTTCAAGTTTTGTCCCACTTGGTATAAACCTCTAGCGATACTGAGGTTAAAATTGAGAGATGCTATAAAGGAATGGTTCGGAGCAGACTCCGAGGCCCAGACTGCCCGGGTTTCAACTGCAACTTCACCACTTACTGGCTGGCGACGTTGAACCCACTGCCTAGCATTACCGGTTGAATCGTGTGCCCCCAAAATTCATATGTTGAAACCCTAACCCTCGGTACCTCGGAGTGTGACCTTAGCTGGAGAGAGGGTCTTTATAGAGATAATCAAGTTAAAGTAACAGCGGGCCCTGGGGCGCCTGGGCGCCTCAGCCAGTTACGCGTCTGACTTCGGCTGAGGTCATGATCTCCCAGCTCGTGAGTTCGAGCCCCATGTCAGGCTCTGTGCTGACAGCTCGGACCCCGGAGCCTACTTCGGATTCTGTGTCTCCCTCTCTCTCCGCCCCACCCCTGCTTGCTCTCTCTGTCTCTCGAAACTGAGTCAACATTAAATTTTTTTTTAATTAAAAAAACAATAAAGTAACAGCGGGCCCTAATCCAATATAACCAGTGTGTTGATAAAAAAGGGGACGTTTGGACACAGAAAGAGGAGGATGCGCAGACATGCAGGGAGAAGGCCAGGAGGGAAGCCTGGAACAGATTCTCCCTCCCGGCTTCAGAAGGAGCCAGCCCTGCCCACGTCGTGATCTCCAGCTTCTAGAGCGCAGAACCGAGACCCCCGGTTTCTGTTGTTGGAGCCCCCCCCCCGCACAGTCTGCAGAGCTCTGTTACGGCAGCCCCCAGCCTCTCACACACGTCACCTCTCAGGCTTCAGCTTCCCCGGTTGGGAAATGACTCATAACTGCCTTACGGCACAGTGGGGAGGAGTAAAAGGCTTAAACACATCAATTGCTCAGAGGGGTGCTCAAAATAGAAGGAAATGTGCGCTGTTCGTGTTCTAGACGTCATTTGTTTTCCATCAAAGCATTTATTGTCCAGGTCCAGGTA
Organism: Acinonyx jubatus; assembly: GCF_027475565.1. Taxonomy (NCBI): domain Eukaryota; kingdom Metazoa; phylum Chordata; class Mammalia; order Carnivora; family Felidae; genus Acinonyx; species Acinonyx jubatus. The sequence goes on along the minus strand of NC_069389.1, from coordinate 110,540,844 downwards.
GCTTCCGCGTGGACATCTCTACGAAGGGGGCGTAGGTACTTGCCCTTTACTTTGGACAAGCTGCTCTTAGCCTGTAATCACTGTCCCACTTGAAAGGTTACTTCCCACGTAAGTTTTTCTACGCTGCCTTCTGATCAAAGTGCCTCTCAGTGCAACCCTCCGTCTTCCGTGAGACGTCTTTTCTTTCACTCATGGGGCCTGAACTCCCGTGACCCCCAATCACATACATTTCCCATAAATTTCTTTATCCCGGTATCTCTTTTAAGGGCGCACTCTCGAGAACATACCTGCTTCCCATTAGATCTGGGGTCACAAATCGAAAGAAACACATTTGTAACTGAAGCAAGTACTCGTGGCTGTAAGTAACAAACCCACAATTCGGATTTTTTTTCCTTACGCGTTTTTGTTTTTTTCTTCTTTCGCCTTGTTGGGGCAATCAGGGTGTTGAAATTCAACCACATTTCCGGTGTTAATTTTTCTTAAGTTTATTCATTTATTTTGAGAGAGAGAGACAGGCAGAGAGAGGAAACAGAGAATCCCAAGCAGGCTCCACACGCTCAGTGCAGAGCCTGATGCGGAGCTCGAACCCACGAACTGTGAGATCATGACCGGAGCCGACGTCAGAAGTCGCGTGCTTGACCCACTGAGCCACCCAGGTGCCCTTCTGGTGTTAATTTTTAGCTGTTACTGAGTACCTTGGTTCCTATCTTTGCCACGGAGTAGCATATGACCTGAGGTGAGTTCCTTTCTCTCCCAGGGCCTCAGTTTCTCCATTTTCCAAATTAGAGTAAAGCCACATGATCTCAAAGCTTCATCGAGCTCTGAAAGGCTAAGATACTCTTAAGCTCTGCGATAATACAGGGTAAGACTCTATAAGGCCATAAAGGCCAGCTAACTCTGGTTTTTCCCAGTGGCATTTTGCCTTCCTATCTGAAGTCTCTATTGCTTGTGTTTTAAATTCTGCTGTAGCTCCATGAGGCTTTACTGACAGCATCAGAATTAGAGAGCGAAATATCTTATACTGGGTCCCAATGATTACATAATGAATACAAATATATTACCAGAAAGTTCTTTCACTAGGTAAGAAACGTTCACATTCAGTGAAAGGCTTCAGCGAGGCACTGATGTGAGGACCAAAGACAAATTACAAATAATTGATTGAGGTTTTCATGTGCGTGATGAACAACCCCATTTTCAATTATATGTGAAATGTAATCATCCTCCTTTTTTTTGCTGTAGACAAAAGTTATCTTATGGATGTTATATGTAAATGCGGGTACTTGAAGATGTTCATCTGTAATGAGACAGAATTTGACTGACAGGAAAGAGAACAAAGGGGAAGAAGAGATCTGAGGGTCGGAAAGATGGCTCTGGGAGAGAAGCTCGAAAGCTCCTTCCTCTGCCCTGTTGCCTCCCACACTCACCCCAAGGGGACCGAGCAGATATGGTGGCACACGTGTCACAAGTACAAGGAGTACAACGAGAAGCATTTTTTAAGGTATCTGATGAGGAAGGAGTGTGCGGAAGGATTAAATTCAGCCTAGAATGTCAGGAGAAGAAAAGGTGACTGAATCTGTCCTAGGCTGGGCATATGCCAGAGAGTCTGGGATTTAGGAGAGAAACTGGCTGGCGTGAGTGGGTGTGTGTGGCGGGCTAAGTAGGGGTGGGGGGGGTGGTTTGTAGGACAGGCGGATGACTATGGAGAAAGTCATTACAAAAGTCCTGGCTTGGGGCGCCTGGGTGGCTCAGTCAGTTAAGCGGCCTGCCTCGACTCAGGTCACGATTTCACATCCATCGGTTCGAGCCCCGCGTCGGGCTCTGCGCTGACAGCTCGGAGCCTGGAGCCTGCTTCGGATTCTGTGTCTCCTTCTCTCTCTGCCCCTCTCCTGCTCATGCTCTGTCTCTCTCTCTCTCTCTCTCAAAACTAAACATTAAAAAAAAAAAAAAAAAAAGACCTGGCTTTTTCTTTCTAACGAGTGGCTGAGAGAAGACAGACACTGAAAAGCCAGCCACAGCAAATGGGACTCCGTTATCGCAAGAGTGGTGAGTTACACATGCGTCCAGTCTCTGCCGGCTTTGGAACTGAGAACTGTCGCCCTGCCCAGAGGAGGTGCGGCTGTTCAGTAAGCGGCTGGAGGGAGGGGTCTGAGGGGTCCAGACCACCAGCAGGGAGGGGCAATCAGGGAAACAGAAGGGCGAAAGGGCCTGCAGGTATTTTGTTTGGCTAAAGAGGAAATCCCCTTGCATCTCAAGATTCCCAACCTTGAGGACCAGGGAGGGACCTTGGGGAAAAAACTCACGGTGCATTCTATGCGGACGGGATATATACTATTTCTCACGTCCATATATCACCATTTCCCACTACTTTTTGCTTTTCGGCTGTTTATCTCCTTGTATTTCATGACGCAAAACTCCATCTTTACATAAACACGCTCATGAGTCATAGTTGTATACCTAAGTGTTTTGTGCCTCATCACTCGCCAGATCACGCGGAGCCACCTAATATTTTTAAAAAGGGACCTTCATCCTGGAAGTGTTCGGAACCTCTCCTCTTATGTCTTGGATGATCTCAATGGACTAAGCCTAACAGAACACGTCCCGACAAAGGATTGCCTTAGTGCGTTGGCTATCGTGTCCTTGACGCATTTGGAAAAGCTCAGGGATCCTGGTGGGAAGAATTTCTTAAAGAACCTGTTGTTTCTGTTTCCGGGGTGATGGATGTGGTGAGCTTTAGGAACCAGGCAGAGAAGGCCAGAGGGAACCAGAGTTGGAAGCTCTCTGCCTTGCCACGGGGAGCAGCAGTCTAGAAAAGGAGAGAAGGGCTGGTATCAGAAGGAAGTGTCCCTTCTTCAGGGAGCATTAAGTGTGCCAGAGAGTTAGGACCCATCGGCTCCGACCATTTGGCATTCGTGGGGCTGACCGCCAGTCTGCTCAGGCTGCCACAGGAAAATACCAGCCTAGTAGGGTTCTGGTGAGAGCCTGCTTCCTGGTTCACAGATGGGTGTCTTCCTGCTGGGTCCTTACACAGTGGAAGGGAAGAGAGAGCTCTCCGGGGTCTCTTTTGTAAGGGGCATTAATCCTATTCACGAGGGCTCCACCTTTATGACCTAATTACCTCCCAAAGGTCCTACCTCCTAATACCATCCCACTGGGGATTAGATCTCAACACGTGAAGTTTGGAGGGACGCAAACGTTCACTTGTTAACAGTGACTGCGTCACAGAATGCCCGTCTCTCCCTCCTTTGAAAATTGTGCGAAGTTGCCATGCTTTCCGGAGAAAAGGCATTTCGCACAGACTTGTAAACATGCCCCCCGCCAACACACACACACACACACACACGTACGGTACGTGGGGTCTCAGACACGAGTGGGGTCACTTGAAATCTTTAATATAAATGCTCTCCTTTCTGTCGTCCCCCTTGCCTCTTGATGATCAGATGAAGGAGTGTTTTGTTGCAAGTTCCTGACCGGATGGTGGTATAGCAAATGGGCACAGCTGTAGCTGAATTTCAAAGTCCCCATCGAAGTGTGGTTGCGGGTGAGAACGTGGACACTGGGGAAGATGCTGTCCAGTTTCCTAATGGGGAAAGAGTCCAGCTACTTACTAATAATGAAACATGGATTTGTTACTGCCTCACATCAAAGGACGGGCATGTTATCAGGGTAACAAGAGGGAACCATGATTTTATTTTTGCCAAGATGGATTTTCAAGAGTAAAAGGAAAGCCAGACTTCGTTGGTACTATAACTCCCGTCGAGGTGCAGAAAAGAGAGACTTCAAGAATCCAAGAATGACTTGGCTGGATAGGCAACGAAATAGCTGGAAGGGAAATGTTCATTTACAAGAAATACGGAAAGAAGCGGGGGGGGGGGGGGGGGGGCGGAAGAAACCCACCCCGCCTCCCAACCCAGAGCCGATCACACATTGTAAGAAATCTACAGACAAGAAAAAGAAAACTGAGCTGCAAGAAATGCTTTTGGATACCGAAATCCTTCTGGAAGGTGTGAGACAGATCTTAACTCCACAACCTGCCCTGGTTTTCCAACTGTTTGGTCACTTTTTGCCATTTTCACCACTCTCTCCACAGTTATTAAATAGTATTACTGTATTTGCCACCGATACCTGGCTTTTAAGGATTTCATTTTAAAAGCTGAACTACGCAAGTGTTTATTTTATTTTTGGAATATGGCATATTTGAATGGTCCTCTTTTGCGGCTGCTGTAGCCACCTCATGCCCTACTTCCATTATGAGTCATTATTATAAGATGTGTAACTCGGCTATAGAAAATTGCTCTATAAAGGTACCTGAACATCAAGTTCTCATACAAGCAAGGAAATTTTAAGATGCTGAAATGTTAAAGAAAAAAAAAAGGATAGTAAATAGTCTTTAATAGCTTAGTTGTTGAGGTTTTGCTGTTGGGTGTTTTTCTTACTCCTCGTTCCTGTTTGCTTTTTGGAAATAAAAGACAACCTATTAGGCCTCCATCGAGAGCAGACTTCTTTCGAACGTCTTTGCCCTTGTAAATCAGGCTATAAAGAGGTGAGAATCAGCTCCAGATTTGTTGCACCTTTCTTCCCTAGAGTCGTGAATATTGCTATTTTCATTGGCTTTAGAAAAAAAAAAATACAGCGCTGTTTGCGGTCATTAAAATGGTCATTGTTTAAGGAAGGTCTCATTAATGTTCGCTTTTAAAAATTCTGCCCTCGGGGCACGAAGTGGCCAAAAGATCAGGAGCTCCGGAGTGAACCGACACAAAATTCAACTCGGTTTTCTCAGGCCCAAAAGTAGAGTGTCTACGGATTGTAAGGCTCGCACGAAATAAGGCACCCATTATCACTGAACACAGCGGTCAGGGGCCAAAGAGATTGGCAGAATGCGCAAATCCATGTAAGGCAACGCCCTCAGGAATCTCATTCCATGAACTTCAGTCAATGGTTGGGGAGCGCGCGCGCCTGCGCGCGCACACACACACACACACACACACACGCACGCACACAATGAACCCTCCATCTTTCTGAGTCCCAGGGAGTAAGCAGTGAACAAGGGTTTCTGAAAGTGGTAAAAGGGAAGTGCTACTACCAACTCAAAGCAAACCGGTACATTCCCTGAAGGAAAGCTCTCAAATAAGCATCAGGAAACTTCCAGCAGCCTCAGGACAGTAAGAGAATTGAATTTCATAGGATAAAGCTATTGAGAATGTCCCACACCCCTTAAACTATCATTCTAGTCCGCTATCACCAGAAACAAGAGGGATGTTTCTAACTTCTCCGACCCGGGCTTACGCGAGGCAGACGATGCTAGCACGAAAGAGCAAGCTAACGATATGTTCCTGAGCTAACCCAACCGAACGTCTTGGAGTTAAGTCGTATTTTTGTCATCCCGGGCATGCGTGTTGATGCTCCTCACTATGTATTCCTCGTACGTACTTAACACAGTCCATCCCATTTAGCCAGCAACCCTAGAATAATGGATTCTTGCCAGTGACTCAGGTTGGGGTGTTGCATTTGCAAGCGAAACACACTCTCCTGCCTCAATATTGGCTGCTTTCGTGGAGGCTCTTACAGCTGACAACACAACAGAGAACTTCATAAAGAAAGTCTCATGATAGCTGTTATTTATTATGCAAATGCTGCCTGCCATGGCAACATTGCATCCAGGAGTTTGCTTTATTTGCACTAGGACATGGCCTGCATATTCAAATGAAGGCAGCCGTACATTATGCCTCCACATTACAAAGATTTTGTTTTCCTTGACACTTAAAGGAGAGCAAACTACAATTAATACAGCCTGTTTAAGCAGACAGCACCCAATTAGTTATCATCCATTTTCAGATTGGGATGCTAGACAAAAAACATGTAGCTGGGCTCCTTATTCAAAAGGAAAATACATCCAAACTACAGGTTTTCAAAGACACATTTAACTCACAATGGCAAGGATACTCACTTAGCCTTTAATGTGAAATGGAGTGTTAATTTTTCTCTGTCACCTCTTAATTGCTTCCTTATTATACTGTTCAAGCAGTTAATTGCTAGACTGAGCGAAAGAGTGTTTTCAGGGGAAAGGAAATGCCACAGCATGAAAGAAAAAAAATAGAAGCAGTTCACTAGCGTAATTGGGTCTGATAGAACATTAGCTACGGTGTTCCTTTTAGTGGTATCTACAAAAATTAATGGGCAAAGCCAAATTGTTTGCGATTGGGAAAGGAGAGACAGATTAAGTCAATCGGCACGCCTACCCGTGACTTGCATCGCGGTCATTTACAAAGCAAGCAAGTGGAGTCTTCGACACCCTACGCACTTGGCCCAGACGTAGGCTTTCTCCACGTGGGGTGCAGACGAGGACATCTCCATGAGTCAGATACTCCCCAGTGCAGAAGGTGGGCTCCAGGGAGTCGTGGGGACGCTTGCTTGCGGCCCTCCCTGGGTTAACTCCTCAAAACATGATTGAGGATGAAGAGAGGGCAAAAAGCAGGTGTGTCCCATGCTTCTCAATGCGCGGGAGCTCCCCCTACAATTCCATCCGTCCCTGGGGGGGGGGGGGGCGGGAATGGACCCTTCCTTTCAGTACCGTCCAAAATGGGAGTTGAGACTGGCAGAGCTTGACTGTGCTTCCCCGGCAAAGAAACGGACAGTCCGAATAAAAGGCGAGAACGACAAACATTTATCTCAACGACAAAACATAGATCGCTGGCTTTAGTCAGGATGTTTGCGTGCCAGTGTTAGAGAATTCATAAGTATTATTTGCCACACCCTCTAATTTTATTAGAGCACAGCAATTATTAACGAAGAAAGACGGTGGAGAAAACTGCTTGCTTTAAAAGTGAGGTCAGAAGAGAGATTTTTGTTTGTATTGCATTTTAATTATGATCAAGAGAAACAACCTGGTTGTGTCTTCAATGTAACTTCCCAATGAAATATAAGAAAAATGCTAACCATCTACCGAATTGTGTTCGTTAGCATTTACTCAGCGATTAACTCGCTAGCCTCACTCTATCGGCTCTTCCGGTTTGTTTGCTGGTTATTGAAGTCCGCTGATGTTCCCCTGGTTTGGGGTCTAGAAGGGCAGCGGTGGGAGACAGAGAAAGTGATTGGGAGTGGATTCCTTCTATGAGTGGAAAAATAGCATGAAACCCGTACCAGTGACCCGCCTCCAAAGATGCAGAAGCAGAGAAAATGTAGTCCTGGAGTATAAAACGCTGAATTAAAAGGTATTGAACTATTAAGCAAGTCAATAAAATATTCAGTATAGAACATCACAAAGAAAATCTTCCAGGCTTCTCACGCTTCTGCAAACAAGCGAGAGCAGTCGTTCTGAACCTAGGAGCCATTTGTGGGAATCAGGGGTCCCGAAACAACCTAAAATATTACGTAAGAATTCTATGTGCGTGTCAGTCTCTCCACATTTTTCTCAACGAGGATCCATAGCTGCCAAGCCTTCCACGTTCACTCTGGCTGTTGGCAGGATTCCTTTCCTCGTGGCTGTAGGAATCATGGCAGCTTGCTTTGGCAAAACCAAGAAAAAAGAGCAATACTCTAGAGTCAGTCTGATAGCAAGAGGGAGTATTATATAAGGTAATGTGATCACTGGAGGTGATGAACAATATTCCATTGTTTATAAGCAAGCCACAGGTCCTGCCCGCACATAAGAGGGAAGCGTGAAGGGATTAAGCGTCCCACTTTGGCTCAGGTCGTGATCTCATGGTTCGTGAGTTCGAGCCCCACATGGGGCTCTCTGCCATCAGCACGGAGCCTGCTCTGGATCCTCTGTCTCCCTTTGTCTCTGCCCCTCCCCTGCTCTGTCTGTCGTTCTCTCTCAAAAATAAATAGATATTGAAAAAAAAAAGGGGGAGGCTGTAAAGACCAGGAGGCAGGGAAAATGGAGGCCATCTTTGCTTTCCAGATTTTCAAATGGATCTAAGATTTTTTTTTAGAAGTCATGAACCACCGGTCTGGCCTACGGAACACACGTACCTTATTTATTATCGCTTATCAACACATATATTACCTACCACTAAACTTAGTACCGGAAAACAATGGTAATCACTTATTATCGCTCATGGGTTCTGTGGGTCCGGAATTCAGACAAAGCACAGTGTGGATGGATTTGTATCTGCTCCGGCATGTCCGAGGTCTCAGCCGGAAGACCCAGCGAGTGGGAGCTGGAATCATCTGAAGTTTCCTTTGCTCACATGTCCGTTGGTTCATGTTGCCATGAGTTAGGAGCCTTGGTTCCTCTCCCCATGTGTTTCTCTGGTGTGGTCGCTTTATGGGCAACTTTGGACTTCCTTACAGCATGGGGGGGGGGGGCTGGGTTCCACAGGGGATCATTCCAAGAAAGCAGCAGAGCCAGGGCCAGAGAGACAGAAAGAAGAGAGAGAGAATGGCCCTTTACTTTAATGTAATGATGAGTGAATGTGTGGGTAGGGCCATTGTGCAAAATACAACCCGCCACAAGAAGGCCCACATTCATTTCTTGGGGCGGGTTGTATTTTGTGCTGGAAACTGTTCTAGACGCTGAGCCTACAGTGATAAACAGCGTAGACGTTGTTCCTGCCCTCACTGAGCTCTCAGTCCAGTGAAGGAAACCAAAACCTAAATAAGCAATTATAATACAGCTATGATAAATTCTACGACGAGGGAAATACACAGGGGCATTGACTTGGGTGAGGAAAACACTTTCTGAAGGAAATGACAATGGCCCGCAGACCCCAACTGTAGGTTCGATAAAAGCCAAGACTCCCTACAGTTTACAACAGAGGCGCTTAAGAGTTTAAGAAAGCCTTGGTTAGTAGGTTGAATCCTATTAGTGTCTTCTGAAACCTTCCATGGGGCACATCTTGGGACATTGCGGGTCTCACGTGACTTGGCCCTGCCCTTCCAATCGCTGGCACTCTCGTTATTACTAAACCACGGCGCGTGCTTTTACAGTGCCACAACCTTTGTCATGTTACTATATAGCCTTGAATTCTCTTCTTCCTCTGTGTGGTGCGTGCGTGTTGCCTATCTTGTTCAACCTGAAAGTGTTAGTGCAAATGTTAGGTTATACCTGAAGCCTTTCCTGACCAACCTTACCCAAGCTGGAGTTAACGGCATCTTTCTCTTGGTGCCCACAGCACGAAGCTTGTACCATTTGTTCCACTCTAACTGGCATTATGATACTTCTGTGTGTCTGTCACCTCCCTCCCTCATTCATTCATCCATTCATCCCCTTGTCAACAAGCATCTAGTAAATATATGCTGTATCTTCTATGTATCTAGTAAGTATATGCTATATCTTCTATGTATTAAGCTAGATGCTGGGGCTATAATCTAGAAAGATGGGCAAGGTTCTTGCCTTTGGGAAACCATTCCTCTTCGCTTAGCACAATAATTCATGCAACGCAGAAGTCCGACGTATGTTGAATAAATGAACTGATATTGGGATGAATGTTTTGAATTTTGATTATCTGTCTCTCTATATATCACAGAAAGCCTGTGATTTGGAACTAAGGATCTATGTTCCTTCTAAGATGAATCAATTGGCCCAAATACGAATGGAGCCAAGATGTGTTGTTTCAAAGGTTCTGGTGATTACCATTTTAATGAAATGGCTACATTGCCCCACATGAGCTGAAAGACTATCATTCATATGAATAGTTTCATTCTCTCTAGCCAGTTATCCCTGAATATATCATGCCCAGACTACAATTTTGCTAGACAAGTAGCACGGTTTGCATATACGTCTTTTTTCTTGTTTTACTGAGAAATAATTGGAATACATCACTGGGTAAGTTTAAGGTATACGGCATGATCGTTTGATTTCCATATATTGGGAGGTGATTACCACAATACCTTTAGTTAACAATACAATAACAAAAAAAAGAAAGAGAAAGAAAGAAAGAAAGAAAGAAAGAAAGAAAGAAAGAAAGAAAGAAAGAAAGAAAGAAAGAAAGAAAAGCATTTCTCCTTGGGACAAAAAAGATCACACATCTTAAAAACTACTGTGGGGCAGGTACTGTGTTAGGCACAGCCTTAAATAATCTGCCTCCAGAGACTGACTAGGAAAACCGAGAGAAGTTACTTCCATCAAACTACTGAGAGACCACAGAAACAGAGACCTTGCTTTTCTCACTCCCTCTCCAAAATGATTGAAAAATCCACCCTTGCATCTCGACAAATAGTCTCCCAGTCCTCCCCACCTCTGTACTGGCTTTGGTACAAGAGTGCGGTATTCCTGTCGGCTGGGTCACACAGGATAGGGCAATTAATAAGCAAGCATATGCTTGCTTGTGGGGGGGGGGGGAGGAGAAAACCCTTCCTTCAATATGCCACACCTGTGTGCCCTGTCACTCCCATCTCCCCCCACATACCCTTGAATTTAACACCCTGGAAAGACTACCTGGGTTTCCAATGACGAATAGCATCCTTCCAATTTTCAGAGACTGAAGCCACCCTGCACTTCCGACACCAAAGGAAACTTGACAATGGCCGCTAACGGGTATCCCATTGTGTGAGGCCAGCACATTGCCCCAAAGCACCCTGTCATTACAGATCTCTTGCAAGTCTCGTCCTGACCCCTAATGAGGGATTTTTCAATTAACAACCCTTTTAACTGCCTCGCTTCTGATGATCATACCCAAACCAACCAGCTCCTAGGGCCTGACGCCTCACTCATTAGGAAAGGTGTTCTCCGAGCTGCTTAGCGAAGCTTTGATAACACGGCAAGTTACCAGCTCTGTCATTTGTCCTTTCAGTTAGTTGGTTGATTGAGCTGTTAATACTGCTCTGAAGAAAGAGACTGATGGGTGATATTTACAGTGCTCTTAGCTGAAAGGTTAGAATCCTACGCTGCATTCTAGAAGTTTTCAAAGCTTGCAGGAGTTTCTGGGGTGCTAGAAAAGGTGTCCCTGAAGTCATCTGGGTTTAATAAGCTAATAAATGCCATCTGAACCTCTCCGTGAGATGCGTCTGAGTAATACTCGTGCGGGTGGGGCTTATAACAGTAATAGCCCCAATGTTGAGAGCATATCACATCACCAATAGTTCGTTTGGGGTGTTGGAGAGTTAGGATTTCACAATAACCGGCTATTCACACCCTGCCCTTTGCTTCCCTCCCCCGCCTCAAACTCAGCCCACTCTGTTGTATCAGTTTATTTATTTATTTCATGTTTGTTTATTTTTGAGACAGAGAGAGACAGAGCGTGAACGGGGAGGGGCAGAGAGAGAGGGAGACGCGGAATCGGAAGCAGCCTCCAGGCTCCGAGCCGTCGGCACAGAGCCCGACGCGGGGCTCGAACCCAGAGACCGTGACATCGCGATCTGAGCCAAAGTCGGCTGCCCAACCGACAGAGCCACCCGGGCGCCCCTCTGTTGTAACAGTTTAAAGCAAGTCTCCCTCTATCATACGGTTATAAACTCCTTCGAGAGCAGATATCTTATTCATCGCAGTATCCTCTCCCTGTATAGCAGTATCTGACACGGTGCTCCGCATATAATAACTGCTCGATCAACTGGCTTCTTTGTTTTTGGAATTAACAAAAGGCGGAATGAACTAGATGGGATCCCAGAGGCATAAGCCAAGACCCTGGGGACTGTGGAGGGGGGAATAACGTTCCAACGAATCAATCAGTCAGCATTCCAAAATGCTTCAACCCTAGAACCCACTTTGGGTTCCCGTGTACAAATGAAAAGAGAGAGCACAAATGAAAACAGCACCTCTCTCCAGAGTGCTGACGATAGAGAGAAGGAAGAGGGAGAACAATTCGAAAATAAGCTTCCAGACTTTAGAGAAACTGATATTCACTGTGTTTATAAGCCTCATTAGCAACTCCCTAAAACTACTCACTGTTCCTTTTAATCCATGTTGCCACCTCTCTTCAAAAAAGACCTCTGACGAGTTTTTAAATGATCGCCCTCTGTCAGCATAATCTTAATAATTCTAATAATACGGGCTTGATATATAGAGAGAGAACTCTCAAGTCAGTATACACACACACACACACATATCTGGATCGACATCGAATTTGCTCTTAATATAATGTGTATGCCATGAATTCCTTCCCATAGTATAGCTCGTATTAGGATCTCTATCACTGTTCCACGTTTGAAATAAAGAATGCTACTTTATACAGTTGGTGCAATTTGAAAGTAAAAAAAAAAATATATATATATATCTATATATATAGATATATATATAGATATATATAGTAAGGATGGTAAATCATTAAATTGAACAATCTGATGTCTGGCTTCTATACAAATGCGTTTTTATTAAGTAAGCCAAGCATCCACTCCCTCTTTTCGGCATTAAGCTCTTTGCCCAAATCTCTCTCCTTTCTTTTTTTTTGTTAACTTCCTGTTCCTTTTTGTTTAAGCACACAGACAACGTCCCCTATAGCTTGAAATCAATTTGGCAGACGGTCCTTTTATACAATTTTATAATCTGCAACATTTGCATTTCTATACATCCCTTTAATTCACAGAGAACCATACATCTCCTCGGAGGAGACTGAAAAATGAAGCCACGGAAATACGAAAGTCTTCTGTCACTTGGAAAACTGATTTAAAACATCCATTCCTAAAAATATAAATGATCCCTTTTTGTTGCTAGCTTCTAAAGGCTTCATGTTAAAAATATGTAGAAGGTCCTCATTATACCACAAAAGAGTCAAGGGAGACAAGTTTCCTTGCCAGCCCATGAATTTATGCACTTTCCCATAGAGTTGGAAATTGCTGTGAACATAATCTTTCTCTCAGATTCCCTCTCTGTACACTTTATTTGATGTCTGCTGTTACCAACTCAAACCGAGGTTGTTGTGAGAACCAAATCAGAGAAAACACAGGTCACCTGAAAGTGGGGCTCTTTGTTGCCCTCCTCTGAGCCCAAAGTTACCTTTCTCCTGTGTAATAATTAAAACAGACATAACAATAAGTCTGTTTCAAAAGTTCCTTTGGATAGGCGATTTTTAATAACCCTTCCTAAGCTATTAAAGGAAAGGATATCTGCAGAGTAACTGCAAGTTACCAATAACGATGAGAAATTTTTAGAAGGCCAAGGAATGGGAACAAACAGTGGAGGAGAATAAATGTGTAATCAAATCCCAAGTATTGATGATGCGAATCGTTAAGTAATCTGCTTTTCAAAAGAATACTCCGTGCCTACCATACTCCTTCTATAGATGTATGGAAATGAAAGGCGGCCCCTGCCCTCAAGGAGGTCGAGCCAACCGGGGAGGGCAGAATCATAGATAGTGCAATGACTACCACCATCGGGGGGGATGTGGACATGGTCGGCAAGGGAGCATAGAGCTGGGGCACCCGATCCCACCTTGGGAGTAAAGGAGGGCTCAAAGAAAGGAGGTGAGGTATGTTTTAAGAATGAGGAAAGAGGGGCGCTTGGGTGGCTCAGTCGGTTGAGTGCCCAACTCTTGACTTCAGCTCAGGTCATGATCTCGCCGTTTGTGAGTTCGAGCACCATGTCAGGCTCTGTGCTGACAGTGCGGAGCCTGCTTGGGATTCTCTCTGTCCCTCTTTCTCTGCCCCTCCCCTGCTCTCTCTCTCTCTCTCTAAATACATAAATAAACTTAAAATTTCTTTAAAAAAGAATAAGGAAAGAGTTGATGCAAAGACCCAAAAATATGAGAAAGCGTGTGTCATATATGTGGACCTTCAGGTCATTCTTGAGCTAAATATGGCCCTAAATTTTATAGTGTTTCAAAGAATCACACGGGAATCTGTTTTTTAAATAGATCATAACATGGTTCCAGGACCACACTTTGAGAAAGTTAGATTGAACAGAGACACATTTTTTTAGGTCAATGATCTGCTTCCCTACCCTTGAGTTAGGGAAAGGATACCAAAATACCAAAAAAAATACCAAAACCAGGGCTGGTATTGTTCAGGATTCAGAGTGACGTGTGCCAGAATGAAACCATTTTCTCGGGTTCACCAAATCCGTCCAATCAATCAACCAAACAGAGCCACGCATGTTTATTGATACTGACTCTTTATCAGGTATCGTGGGTGTGGGGGAAGTCGGGAGCAATGAAATGAAAATGAGTAAGACAGGTCTCACCCTCAAGAAACTCAAGGAGAATGGTGGGGTGACTCCTGTAACCAGCTCCCTGGTAATGGTCAGGGTCCGAGGAGAGACAGAAACCACACCAGTTATTTGGGCAGAATTTAGCGTCAAGGATGGTCAACTAGGCCTAAAGCTGTCGCCTAGATGGCGGAAGGGAGAAAATGAGGACTCTAGGCTACCACAGAAGTAGGGCTTCAGGACCGTGAGAAGCCGCTGCCACCCACAGGGGTGGGGGCGGGGGGGATGAGGGGACCAGGTTGGCACCACTGAGACCTGGACGTGCGGAACGGCCACCCTCCAGAACTGACACCACAACACGTAGGGAGGGAAGGCCGCTCAACCCCACGCCCTCCCCCACCCCCAAACCCAGGTGGGGGGAGGGGCGGGGTCTCTGTTCTCAGGGAAGGTCCTCGGTGGGTTCGGGATCCAGACCCCTGAGGAAAGGCTGCTGGCTGGCCTTCATGTTGTTGAAACTGGAAACCGGATTCGGCCGCGGCCATCACAGGGACGCCTCCCGCCAAGGGAAAGAAGCCAGGCTGGGGTGATCCTCACAGGGTTAGCAAGCAGGCAGGAAGCCCCCTGGGAGGAAACAGAAGAGCAGGTCCCTTCTTCCTTCTCTGGCCTTGTAGTCTCCCTCTTGTGACCCTTAATGGCCAAGCCGAACAGAGAGCCAGCTCGCGAGGCAGAAGCGTGGTTTGCGAAAGGCCGCAGACCAGAGCGCAGAGGGAGGAGTTCAGAGCCTGTGACATAAAGCAGAATGAAGACAAGTAGGCTTCTAGGATTCTGCGAAAGCACAGAATAAGGAGAGCTGAACTCCAAGTGGAAAGATCGGGAAGGTGACAACGTTTGGGGGCAGTGCGCCCCTCAGAAAGTTGAAGAAATAGGGGAAAGGGAAGAGGGTGGCGGCAGAAAAAGGTGCTAAGTCAACGCGTGGGAATACCTGGGAAGGGGCCTGGCGTTTACCTAGGGCTCACTAGGACACAGGCGGTCTTAGGCTCTTGCCAATACATAATCTCATTGAATCCCCACAACGACCCTTGAGAGCAGGTATAATTACCCCCATTTACAGACAAGGAAAGACTCTCAGAGAGCCCTGTGTTCATTCATCAATAATTCATCAACTACACATTTCAAACCAGACAGCGGGGATTGCGAACGAGCACTGTGGGTAATATGAACATGGGTGTGTGTGTTCATCAAAACTACTAAGAGCCAGCCTGTCCCAGAACCAGGGAGGACGCTTTAAAAACTGGAGAAAGAAAAGGCAGAACGTCCAGAATGCAAAGTAGATGTGTTACTTGACAGAACGAGAAGAAATATTCTGGAACTTACCACCGCAAGAACATGACAGGGGTACAAAGTAAAAGGAGCTTTGTAGATAAATCCAGATAAGGGCCTGGCTCCCCAAAGCCTAGTTCTTTATTCAAGGAAGGTAGGAATATTTGGGGACGGTTTGTAGCTCTGGGGGCCGATTTCAGGGAGGATGGCTTTGGCCTTGCAACCATCTCAAGATCTTTGTCTAATTGAGATACTGAGTCAGACCCAGAGGATGCACTTCCATAGAATCATGGCACATAGGTGCATAGGTCCCCTATTGCACAGAGGTGAGAGCTAAGGCCTGGGGACAAGGGACTTACCCAAGGTCACACATTGGTTAGTGTTATTCAGTCAGGCTACTGGGTTTGCCTGCAGGAGCTTCCCAGGAAGCAGGACTTTCGGTTCAAAATATGGGATGAGCCAGGGCAAACCAGGATGGGTGGTCACCCGATTTGTAGCGCAGTAGAATCCCATTGCACAATGTATCTTCTTTTTTTTTTTTTAATGTTTATTTATTTTTGAGAGAGAGAGACAAAACGCAAGCAGGGGAGGGGCCGAGAGAGAGAGAGGGAGACATAGAAACCAAAGCAGGCTCCAGGGTCTGAGCTGGCAGCACAGAGAGCCTGACACGGGACTCGAACTCACGAACCGCGAGATCATGACCTGGGCTGAAGTCGGACGCCCAACCGACTGAGCCACCCAGACGCCCCTTGATGAATATTTTAAAAAACGATCACGCTAGTTCTGCGCAGAACTGTTCGGGGACAGTGATCGATTACGAATATTTGAGAACGCAGGACGACTGAATATTGCGCTTCCTGCCTCAGGAGGAAGAAGTGAATTACCTCTTCTGATTGCTCACCCAGAACTCCATTGGCAGAACACGCTGCAACCATTGCTCAAGGAACCTTCCTTTTACTGGGGCTAAACAGCGCCGAATCTCACACGGCCTCCCAGACCTAGGTGGGTGTGGTGGTGAAGAAAATGAGCCCTTTGTCACTGACTGGCCACTTACGCCTGCAACCCTTTCTCCAGCCGCAGGAATTTGTCAACCAGACCAGAACACTCGACCTAGCTGAAATTTACATTACAAAGCATTAACACTTTTTCTTCGCAGTTCCACGAAAAATGTCCCTTATAAACTACATTGTCGTCATCTATAGGAAGCCTTACCTTGAAAGAGCGGTTATCACAGGCGCCCAGGATAGCTCCCATTACCGAAAACAACTCAACAAATTTACCATTTAGTTGAAGATCACTGCTATGTGTAACACTTTTACCGTATGCCCTAACATTAGAAGGATCCAGAAGGTACCGACTCCCATTGTTTGAGAAGGATTAATAGTGGGGTTCTCTCAAGTTGACTCAGATGTTTTTAAGCATGTTAATTTTTTCTGAGCATTCTTCACGGCAAAATTGAGCGGGAAGTACCGAGATTTCGCACGTACCCCTTGCACTCACACACACATAGCCTCCTCCATCAACATTGCTCACCCCAGCGCTACATTTGTTACAGTTGATAAAGTACATTGACATACCACAACCACCCAAACCTCATGGCTGACATCAGGGTTCATTCCTGATGTTTACTTTCTATGGATTCAGACAAATGGATAATTCCATGTATCCTTCATTATGGTATCATACAGACTGTTTTCACTGCCCTAAACGTCCTCTGCTCTCCCTGTTCATCCTCCCCACCCCCATTTCTGGCAACCATGGATCTTTCTACCGTCTCCATAGTTTTGTTTTGGTTTGGTTTCTCTCTGTGTGTCATGAAGTTAGAATCTGAGACGCCTTCTCAGGTTGGCTTCTTTCACTTAGGAGCATGCATTTAAGGTTCCTCCAGGCCTTTCGTGGCCCAATAGCTCATTTCTTTTAAGTGCTGAAGAATATGCCATTGTCTGGATGGACCACAGTTCATTCACCCATTCACCTGCCGGAGGACATCTTGATTGCTTCCAAGTTTTGGCAATGATGAATACAGCTGATATACATGTCTGCGTGCAGGATTTTGTGTATGTGTGTAAGAAACTTCCAAACTGTCTTCCTTAAAAACTTTTTCTATTGTTCATTTACTTTTGAGAGAGACAGAGAGAGTGCAGGTGGGGGAGGGGCAGAGAGAGAGGGAGACACAGAAGCCGAAACAGGCTCTGGGCTCTGAGCCATCAGCACAGAGCCCGACGCGGGGCTCGGACCCACGAGCTGTGAGATCATGACCTGAGCCAAAGTGGGACGCTTCACCACCAAGCCACCCAGGCGCCCCTCCAAACTGTCTTTCAGAGCGGCTGTGCCATTTTGCAACCTCACCAGCAATACGTGAAACCTCCTGTTGCCCCACATCCTCACCAGCACTTGCTGACAACAGATTGTTCCACTGTTCCAGATTCGGCCATTCTAATATGTATGTAGTGATATCTCACTGTTGTTTTAATCTGCATTTTCCCGACGACCTATGATATGGAGCATCTTTTCATATGCTTACTTACCATCTGCCTATCTCCGTTGGTGAGGAATCTGTTGAGGTCTTTGGCCCGTTTTTTCATCAGGTTGTTTGTGTTCTTATTGCCAAGTTTTAAGAGTTCTTTGGAGATCTTGGATAACAGTCCTCTAACAAATGCTTCTCTTGCACATACTGTCTCCCACTCTGTGGTTTGTGTTCTCATTCTCTTGCCATTGTCTTTCACCGAGCAGACATTTAGAGTATTCATTTAGGTATTCTCCTATGTTGCCATATAGGAATTGTATAATTTTATGTTTTACGTTTAGGCCTGTGATCCATTTTGAGTTAATTATTGTGAAGGGTGCGAGGTTTGTGCCTAGACTTGTTCTTTTGTTGTTGTTGTTGTTGTTGTTGTTGTTTTGCATGTGAATGTCCAGTTGTTCCAGCACCATTTGTTGAAAAGACTATGTTTGCTCCATTGTATTGCCATTGCTCCTTTGTCAAAGAACAGTTAACTATATCTAGGTGGGTCTATTTCTGGGCTCTCTGTTATGTTTCGTTGATCTATTTGTGTATCTTTTACCAATAACACACTGCCTTGATTACTGTAGCTTTAGAATAAGTCTTGAAGTCAGGTAATGTCAATCCTCTGACTTTGTCCTTCTGCAGTGTCGATTTGGCTCTTCTGGGTCCTTTGGCTCTCCATATGAACTTCAGAATTAGTTTGTCAATATCCATAAAATAATTTTCTGGGATTTTGTTGGGGATGGCACTGAATCTATAGAACTGACATCTTGATAATATTGAGTCTTTCTATCGATGAACATGGAATATCTCTCCACGTATTTTAGTTTTTCTTTGATTTCTCCATCTGAGTTTTGCAGTGTTCCTCATATATATCGTACACATATTTTGTTGGATTATACTTAAGTATTATACTTTTGGGGGTGCTAATGAAAATGGCATTGTGTTTTTTTTTTATTTCAAATTTCACTTGTTCATTGCTGGCATACAGGAAGGTGACTGACTTTTGTATATTAACCTTGTATCCTGCAGCCTTATTATAATCACTTATTAGTTCCAGCAGTATCTTTGTGGATTCTTCCAGATTTTCTACATAAGTGATCATATCATCTGTGAACAGAGACAGTTTCATTTTTTCATTCCCAATCTGTATGTTTGTTTATTTCCTTTTCTTGCCTCATTGGATTAGCAAGGACTTACACTACAATGCTGAAAGTACTGGTGAGGAAGGACATCCTTGCCTTGTACCCAACCTTTTTTTTTTAATTTTTAAATTTTTTAAAATTTATATCCAAATTAGTTAGCATCTAGTTCAACAATGATTTCAGGAGTAGATTCCTTAATGCCCCTTGCCCATTTAGCCCACCCTCCCTCCCACAACCCCTCCAGTAACCCTCATTTTGTTCTTCATATTTATGAGTCTCTTGTTTTGTCTCCCTCCCTGTTTTTATATGATTTTTGTTTCCCTTCCCTTATGTTCATCTGTTTTGTCTCTTCAAGTCTTCACATGAGTGAAGTCATAGGATTTTCGTCTTTCTCTGACTGACTAATTTCACTTAGCATAATACCCTCCAGTTCCATCCACGTAGTTGCAAATGGCAAGATTTCATTCTTTTTGATTGCCGACTAATGCTCCATTGTGTGTGTGTGTGTATATATATATATATATATATATATATATATATATATACACCACATCTTCTTTATCCATTCATCCATCGATGGACATTTGGGCTCTTTCCATACTTTGGCTATTGTTGACGCCTTGTACCCAATCTTGATGGAAAGGCCCTTCACTAGATTTTCAAATCAAATAGTCCTCAAAGGTTAAACTGGATAGCCATTGGACTCTATGCTTCGGAAGGTAGTTAAGTAAATTCTTGTAGTATGTTTTCAGTAGAGTTCAGAGCACAGCATGAAATGTCAATGCTGAATCAGGGAAATCAATGCTAGTATAATTGGGTTAATTGAAGAAATATTCTGAAATCTACAAAACAATAACTAGCATGTATCTGACATCTAGTATGTACCAGGTTATCAGGCAAGGTGCGTTAGACACATTCAGGCAGGTTAATTAAGGAGAGTTATTGGCAAAACAAATAATTGTCTTAAATCATATTAGCATGTCACCAATTACAGACATCAATAATACTGTCCTCGGTTTACATTTTCCCTTTCTTCTAAGTGCTTTTCCAGAGATTCCTCCCAACGCCTTAGGCAACTTACAGCTTATAATTAATCATATTCTTCCTCTTGGCATTCTTATATTAACTTGATTTTGACACAGAGAGGAACCAGACCAAAAAAAAAAAAAAAAACAAACCCATCTAGGTGACTTCCTCCTCCCGTTCCTTCGCGTGTAGTCAGTCATTAGGTAGCTACTGTGTGCCATCCCAGTGTTATCTACAAGGCATATCACGTGGCACCAAATGTTTTCTTCCACTCTGGCCTCTCTACACGACATGCGGCCAACCCAAACAATCCAATCCAGTCTGAAATATCCTGATAAACAGGTCTGAACAGGGACATCTTTAGATAGAACTTCATGAGCAACGTGGAGAGGAGGTGTTAAAGTCAGGTGAGTTTGGAGAAATCTGCTGAGAGAAAGGCAAGTGAGGAGTCAACGCTGAGCCTTCCAATAAATTTAGTCCTTTCAACTTTTCTCACATATTCTGTAGGAGGAGTGCTTTTTATCCCTCTTACCTTGATCGTCTCTCCAGCTTCTCCACTCCACGTTTTATACGGACACCGACATGCTGTATGCCTGAGCGTATCTAATAAAGCCCCTACGAATGCAGACTATAGGGCAGAAGCATTATGTTCTGGCTTTTGTACATCATAACTCTGTTCACAAAACCCAGGCTTATACCAGCTCTTTAAACAATGGCCCTGTCTTGTTTCCATTTATTCAAGGTGTGATTCAGAGCGATGGCTTCACCAGCCAGTCCTCGGCAGGTATTCATGTGGTTTGGATTTGGGAAGCATGTGGATTGCCCAGCGCTGTCCCTGTTGAACATCAAATGTCAGCCTCTTTCTGACAGACCATTTTTCTAATTGGTCAAGGTCACCTCAGATGCTGCTCTTGCCTTGCAAGGAATTTTCAGCTTTTATTTCCCCTATCCTCCAGCCCCATTTCCCGACATGCTGTCTTCTGCAAATTTAGTAGGAATTCTCTTATTTCTCTCATTCCAGACCTTGCCAGGAAAAAAAAAAAAAAAATTAAAGCTCCTGGACAAACCTATGTGGTTTCTGGGATATATCGTCCCAGGTTCCTCCCTAAGCATTGTTCGGCGCCCTTGGAATAAGACTCCTATAATAGTATAGCCCAGACATGATATCCCTAACTCATTAATGGAAATGCCTTGCAGATCCACAAAGCTGTAGCGAAGTCCAGATGTGTCCTACACTGATTGCTCTCCTCTTTATTCAAGACCTGCAACTCTATCGCGGGAGGAAATTAAATTGGTTTAACATGAGTTGCTCATCATAAAGACAGTGCCTCGGAATCTTTTGTTAACAAATGGCTCGCTGGATTTTTTTCTATCTTCATACGCATTAACGTGAAAATGGCTCAGGATAAGGAATCATTTTCTATCTGTTAGAGCTATCCAGAGAGGGACTGGCCGTCTTGAAGAGGTGGTAAAGATGCCATCGCTGGAAATACTCAGGATTCGAGAGGAGGGTCCTGTATTGGTTAGGACGCTGGGCGTTTTTTGAAGGGGGACGTATAGGAGGAGACATTTTACTTATTTCATTTTTTATTGAAGTATAGTTAACATACGGTATTATATTACTTGCAGGTATACGGTCTACTGATTGAACAATTCTGTAGATGACTCAGTGCGAACCACCCTAAGTGTAGTCCCCATCTGTCACCAAACCATGTTATTAAAATATTGACTATCTGAGGGTATTAGACGAAGTGAAATAAGTCAGAGAAAGACCAAAGATCCCTTTTTAAAAATTTCAACTTTATTTTTTAGAATTAATGTAGTTAAATTCAAGTTTCCATTAGTATTGGCTTCAGGAACAGAACCCCGCGATGCATCGCTTACATACAACACCCAGGGCTCATCCCCACAAGTGCCCTCCTTAGGGCCCATCAGCCGTTTAGCCCATCCCCCCCACCTACCTCCCCCTCCAGCAACCCTCAGTCTGTTCTCTGTGTTGAAGAGTCTCTTATGGTTTGCCTCCCTCTCTGTTTTCATCTTCTTTTCCTTCCCTTCCCCTGTGTTCATCTGTTGTGTTCCTTAAATTCCACATGCGTGAAACCACATGATACTTGTCTTTCTCTGACTGATTTATTTCACTTAGCCTAAGACACTCCAGTTCCATCCACATGGTTGCAAATGGCAAGATTTCCTTCTTTTTCATTGCCAAGTAATACTCCATCACACACACACACACACACACACACACACACACACACATCACATCTTCTTTATCCATTCATCCATTAATGGACATTTGGGCTCTTTCCATAATTTTGGCCATTGTTGATAGTGCTGCTATAAACATGGGGGTGCATGTGCCTCTTCGAATCAACATTTCTGTATCCTTTGGATAAATACCTAGGAGTGCAATTCAAAGATCACTTTTCGGGGCACCTGCGTGGCTCAGTCAGTTAAGCGTCCGACTTCGGCTCAGGTCATGATCTCGTGGTTTGTGAGTTCAAGCCCCGCGTCAGGCTCTGTGCTGACAGCTCAGAGCCTGGAGCCTGTTTCGGATTCTGTGTCTCCCTCTCTCTCTCTGACCCTTCCCCGTTCATGCTCTGTCTCTCTCTGTCTCAAAAATAAATAAACGTTAAAAAAAAAAAACAGTTAAAAGATCACTTTTCAACTGTCTCTTTTCAAAGACATTCTCAGGCTTCTACAGAACAGCGACCAATTTTTCTCTTTTCTTTTCCTGCATTCCACACCGTGACAAGTACACCAGATTGGAAATGAGCAGAGGTTCCTGACTGACTAACCCTTTAGACATTTATCTTGGGAGTAAAACAGACAAAAAACGGTTTTCCTTTCTTTATCTAATCCTTGACTTATCCAGATTGGATATAGTGGTGGGAGTTGACCTAAACGTGTCGAGTTCTAGGGACTCACAAAGGCTGCGTCAATGACCAGTGAGATCTCTGAGTTTCCACAGACCTCCTTCTTGCCAGGGCAAAGGACACGTGCTTACCCAAAGCCCACTCCAGCACTGAGAAATTGCAAGTCCCAAGCTTAAAAAAAAAAAAAAAAATATATATATATATATATATACGTGTATATATATATACGTATATATATATATATGCATATATATACGTATATATACGTGTGTATATATATATATATATATATATATATATATATATATATAATATGTATATATAAGCCAGGTCTGAACAAGTTATACTCATCTCAGAGCTGTGAGCTCAAGAAAAATTAGACCTGTACTTTCTTTCTTCCCTACGACAGCCTTAGGGGAAACAGCCACCACGATATGTGGACACAGCCGAACCTCTTGACTCAATTCATATAGAGCTGCTCAGGCTTCTAAATAACCTGCAAACCTTCCTAGGTTTGTGAAGTTACACAATGAAATCGTTCTTATCTCCTCTTCCTCATGCACTAGAATATATTTAGAATCGACCCTTTGGAAATGAATGCAAGAAGAGTCAAAAATATGAGTGTTGCCCTGGAGCTGGCCTGTGTTCGAGGCCCCTGTCTTACGACAGAAGAAATTCACTTGTCAAGGGAGACTCAGACTGAGAGACTGTGTTCCTCTCGCATGAGCCGGGAAAAGCAAGGTTGTGTGTGCTTGGCCCACATATGCAATTCCTTACTGGCCTACCTCTCAGGGAAGTCTGCCTAGCTGCCTGAGGTCTTGAAGTCTTGCCTTTACCCGCCACGGAGGAGTGGGAGGGCGAGAAAGATCAAAAAAGCAGCAACAGAAAACAACATGCAGAGCGACAGGTCTACCCTTCCAGTTCCAATTTAGAGCAAGAAAAGGAATTTGGGGAGATAAAGGGCAATTTTGTTTTCGGAGATCAGTTAAATGGTTCTCGATTCTTTTCTAGCACATATTATTTTCTATCTTGGTGTGAGCCCCCCCCCCCTCACCCACACGGACCCCGAAAGAAGGATTCCAGCGCAAGTAGGCTGTTGGTAAGCCCTGAAAGGAAAGGGGACACGTGCGACAGCAAAGGAAAGGAAGTCAGTAAAATTTGCACTAATCAAGCCAGCTAACCGGTGTGGACAACTGGAACTCCATCCTTCTGCATACAGTACTTGTGTTTTCTCTTCCTTATGGTTTCACTGACATTTTCTTTTCTCTAGCTTACTTTATCGTAAGCATATGGAATTTAATACGTATACAGAATGTGTTAATCAATGGTTTATGTTATGAATAAGGCTCCCGATCAATGGCAGGCTATTTGGAGTTCAGGGTTGGGGCCGTCAAAAGTTATGGGCAGATTTCTGACTGCTAGGAGGGTCAGCACTCCTAACCCCTGCGCTGTTCAAGGCTCAATTGTATATCCACCGACTCCCCGTTTGTCATCGGTTTAGGGCTGCTTCCAAGGGCTTTAACGCCGTAGCGCTTTGAGCAATTTGAGCCCGATCCCTTGGCAAGAAAGAAAAAAATATTTAACTTACAGAGATGAATGAGAAGTGGACATTGGCAGGAAACTCACGCTGATTTGTCATAAAGCTCACCTTGGAATTTAATCTAAAGTCTACAAGCCTGTTGCTTTCTCAGTTAGATGGTGGCCTATTTGGGTAAAGAGACTGAGTAACTTTCCTGACGTTGACGTCAGTAAAGGATAAAATATACGCTCTACTTTATTAACTGGTGTGTGTAAATATATTGTATATATTATGCAATTCCTCATTCAACATTTACTGCACAGGTAATCTGTGCCAGAATGCATCTTAGACCTCGTCTTTAACAATCGTTCGTCAACAGCAAGGTCAGCAACCCTAATACAATTACCCTAGATCATGGCATTCTTTCTAGACAGTGACTGTCACCTCAAAGCCATTCTCCCACCTAAGACACTGATCACCGACCCACTTGTATATCTCAACCTAGCCCAGTCCCAACATAACTCACTCCCTTCATTGCTCTAAAGATATAACCCACCGTGAGGGTGGTATATATGTCTTCCACCAAAGGAAAACATCATGGGTACAGTCCTTCAGGACCTCTCAAATTGTGCTTTTCTGGGGCCTCAATAATAAAATAACAGCTAATATGTATTGAGAATTTACCTTTGAGATACCGTTTAAAGCACCTATATGTATTTACTCATCCAAGAGTGAGTAAAGAATGCTATTATTCTCATTTTACAGATGGGTAACTGAGGCAAAGACAAGCTAAATCTCCCAGCTGCTTACAGAGCTGGGATTTGAGGCCGGGCGATTTGTTGCTAGAATATATGTCTTCACTTCTAAACTGTTGGAAACATTGCTGTCTTATTTCCGGCTTCCTTCTTCACAGCGGTTGCATCCTAAACTTAAACCTTAGCATACATGAAAAACTAAAAATAAAACAAAATGTAGAAAAATCTCAGTAACTGGGGAGGAGATTGGATGGAATCAACTGAGTATCAATTGTTTTGTTCTGATTTATAAAGAAAAGATTTAGTTCATTCGGTTGCATACAATGAATGAAACTAGCTACTGAGTAGAAATCCTTAGGAGACTTGCTTTAAGGAGCAGACAAGAATGATTTATGACCACTTTCACTTATATACCTATATTTGGGGACATTATAACACCCATATCCATTGATGAAAAATGTTTTTCAGACGCCGTGGGCCAAAGTCAGAAAGGCAAATAAATACCTAGCCGTGTCCCTGGGCAATCTAAATAAGGGGTACATTGCTAGGTCATAAGCTAAGTTCAGCTTTCCTCCATCGCCCCTCACCACTTACTGGCTGGGGCATTTATAGGATTGATATGGATCAGTTTGGGATGTGTGCCTTACACCTGTGGATGGATATCCAACTTCTACTATGGGGACGTGATTTTGCATAGTGCTACGATCGTAGACTCAGGAGCTGCATTACCTGGGTTTCTATCCTGGCTCTGCCACTGTATGACCATGAACAAGTTACTTAATCTCTCTGTGCCTCCGTTTCTTCAGCTGTAAGATGGGGAATAAAAAACTACCTACAAGGATCAAAAAAGACTACTGTGAACAATTATATGCCAACCGATGGGATAATTTAGAAGAAATGGTTAAATTCTTAGGAACATACAAGTTGCCAAGACTGAGTCAGGAAGAAAATGAAATGTGAGCAGACTAATAGCGACTAAGGAGACTGAATCGATATTCCAAAACCTCCAAAAAACTCCCAGCACCGGGTGGTTTCACTGGTGAATTCTACCACAGATTTAAAGAAGAATTGATACCAATCCTTCTCAAACTCTTCCCAAAAAATTGATGAGGAGGGAACACTCCCAAACTTATTTTATGAGGCCGGCATTACCCTGATACCAAAGCCCGAGAAGGACACTACAAGAAAACTGCAGACCAGTATCCCTCCCTGATGAACACAGATGCAAAAATCCTCAACAAAACATTAGCAAACTGAATTCAATAGTACGTAAAAAGGATCCCACACCATGATCAAGTGGGTTTTATCCCTGGGCCGCAAGGAAGATTCAACAAATGCAAATCAATAAATGTGACTCCCACATTAATAGCATGAAAAATAAAAATCATATGCTCATCTCGACAGATGCAGACCAAGAAAAGGCATGTGACAAAATACATCATCCTTTCATGATAAAAATTCTCCACAAGTTGGGTGTGGAAGGAACATACTTTAATACAATCAGGGCCATATGTGACAAGCCCATGACTAACATCATACTCAATGGTGAAGGTGTGAAAGCTTTTCCTCCAAGGTCATGAACAAGACAAGGACGCCCACTGTCCAAGGACTGTTATTAAAATGCCCACACTACCCCAAACCATCTATATATTCAATGCAATTGCTATCAAAATGCCAATGGCATTTCTCACAGAATTAGAAACAAACAATTCTAAAATTTGTATGGAACCACAAAAGACCCCGAATAACTACAGCAATCCTGAGAAAGAAGAACAAAGCATCACACTTCCTGATTTCAAACAATACTACAAACCTATAGTAATCAAAACAGTTTGGTACAGGCATAAATAGATATATATGTCAATGGAACCTATATACCTATGGATCAAGAGCCCAGAAATAAATCCCCCCATATATAGTCAACCAATATTTGACAAGGAAGCCAAGAATACTCAATGGGTAAAGGATAGTTTCTTCAATAAATGGTGCTGGGAAAAGTGGATAACCACATGCAGAAAAATGAAATTGGACTCCTATTTTACACCACTCACGAAAGTTAATTTGAAATGGATTAAAAACTTAAATGTAAGAGCTGAAACTAAGGTTAATAGAAGAAAACAGTGGGGGGGGGAGCACTTTGACATAGGTCTTGGCAATGATTTTTTGAAGGTGACCCCAAAACCACAAGCAACAAAGCTAAAAATAAATAAGTGGGACTATGTCAAACTAAAAACCTCCTGCACAGCAAAAGAAACAATCAGAAGGATGAAAAGGCAACTTACAGAATGGGAAAAGATACTTGAAATCCATATATCAGGTAAGGAACTAATATCAAAATACACAATGAACTCATACAACTCCATAACAACAAAATCTGATTTAAAAATGGGCAGAGACGGAGAGCCTGGGTGGCTCAGCCAGTTAAGCATCTGACTTCAGCTCAGGTCATGATCTCACAGTCCGTGAGTTCGAGCCCCGCGTCGGGCTCTGTGCTGACAGCTCGGAGCCTGGAGCCTGCTTTGGATTCTGTGTCTCCCTCGCTCTCTGCCCCCCACCCCCTGCTCATGTTCGGTCTCTCTCTGTCTCAAAAATAAGTAGAAACATTAAAAAAGTAAAAAAAATAAATAAAAATGGGCAGAGGATGTGGATAGACATTTTCCAAAGAAGACATACAAATGGCCAACAGGAAAATGAAAAGATGGGGGGCGCCTGGGTGGCGCAGTCAGTTAAGCGTCCAACTTCAGCCAGGTCATGATCGCCAGGTCACGATCTCGCGGTCCGTGAGTTCGAGCCCCGCGTCAGGCTCTGGGCTGATGGCTCAGAGCCTGGAGCCTGTTTCCGATTCTGTGTCTCCCTCTCTCTCTGCCCCTCCCCCGTTCATGCTCTGTCTCTCTCTGTCCCAAAAATAAATAAACGTTGAAAAAAAAATTTTTTTTAAATAAATAAAAAAAAAAGAAAATGTAAAGATGGTCAACGTCACTAATCATCAGGGAAATGCAAGTCAAAACCTATTAGAATGGCTGTTATCAACAAGAGATGACAGGTGTCGGTGAGGATGTGAAGAAAAGGGAACGCTTATACACTGTCGGCGGGAATATAAATTGGTGAAGCCAGTATAGCAAACAATATGGAGGCCCCTCAAAACACTAAAACTAAAACTACCATATGTTGTGGCAATCCCACTTCTGGGTATAGAGCCAAAGGAAAAGAAAATAGGCTATCAAAGAGATACCTGCATGCCTATTTTTATTGCAGCATTATTCACAATAGCCAAGATATGGAAACAACCTAAGTGTTCACCAATGGATGAGCGGATAAAGACGATGAGATATACATATACGCATACGCATGCGTATGCGTATGTGTATACAGATATGTAGATATAGATATAAATATAGATATAGGGAGAGAGAGAGAAAAGGATATTCTACCATATATATATTCAGCCAGGAGAAAGGAAATCCTGTCATTTGCGACAACGTGGATGGTCCTGGGGGTCATTATGCTAAGTGAAATAAGTCAGACGGAAAAAGACAAATACCATATATCGCTTACATGTACAATCTTAAAAAGGCAAACTCTTAGGGGCACCTGGGTGGCTCAGTCAGTTGAGCGTCCGACTTCAGCTCAGGTCATGATCTCACAGTCTGTGAGTTCAGGCCCCGTGTCGGGCTCTGTGCTGACAGCTCAGAGCCCGGAGCCTGCTTTGGATTCTGTGTCTCCCTCTCTCTCTGCCCCTCCCCTGCTCACGCTCTGTCTCTCTCTCTCTCAAAAATAAACATTAAAAAAAAAAAAGCCAAACTCTTAGAAACAGAGAGTAGAATGTTAGTTGCCATGGGCTGGGGGTTAGGGAAAATGGGGGAAAGGTTCATTAAAGGGTACAAACTTCCAGTTAAAAGGTGAATAAGCTCTGGGAATCTGGTGCACAGCATCTCAGTTATAGATAACAATACTGTACTCTACACTTGAAAGTTTCTAAAGGGGGACGGGCGCCTGGGTGGCTCAGTGGGTTAAGCGTCCAACTTCGGCTCAGGTCATGATCTCCCAGTTTGTGAGTTCGAGCCCCCTGTCGGGCTCTGTGCTGCCAGCTCGGAGCCTGGAGCCTGCTTCGGATTCTGTGTCCCCCTCTCTCTCTGCCCCTCCCCTGTTCACACTCTGTCTCTCACTCTCTCTAAAAATAAATAAACATTAAAAAAATTTTTTTAAAGTTTCTAAAGGGGTAGATCTTAAATGTTCTCATCTCACACACACACACACACACACACACACACACACACACAGAAATGGTAATTATATGACTGGATCGAGCTGTTAGCTCACACTATGGCGCTAATCATATCGCAATATATAAACGGCTCACATCAAGAAGTGGACCCCTTCAAGTTACACAATTTTATCTGTCAATTACATCTCAGTGCAGTTGGGAAAAAAAATACAGTTGAGGCAAGCGTTGGTAAAACAAACAAAGCCTGCCTCACAAGAGTTAGTTGTAAGGTCCGGCTTCCATGAGTCAAATACACGTGGAATCTTTGCACGATGCTTGGCGCACTCGGTAGCGTCTCGCCCTAATTCTCTCCTCCCTTGCGGGTCTGCAGGACTGCGGCAGCCACAGAATACCTTTGAGTGGGAGCTACCCATGTGGGAATCGTCCGCGGGCTTTGAGTCTATGACTCCACCAATCGCAATCGCCGTCTTTTACCCCCTGATAGTCAAGTATCCTATCAGTGTCCTGCAGAAGTGCAAGGGAGGAGAGAATTAGGGTGAAATGCTACCATGCGTAAAGATTGAAATTTCGTGTCAAAAGACCCAAATGTGAGTGCCGCTCTGCGGCCCGCTTCTTGTGCAGCCTTGTGAAACTCACTTGCCTTCACCGAGTCTTCGTTTATCCAGCGAAAAAATGGGCACTATCAGCCGCACGTTACAAGCTTTTTGTGAAGACCACAATAGAAATTCCAGGGAAACTGGCTCGGCAAATTATCAAGTGCTGCACACATAAAATGCCTTTCTCTCATCACAGTTGTTGCTATTGCGGTTTGCTATTTTACAAATATGCATGACCTCGTCCCGCTTAATTGGAAAATGGGCTTTTGCCTTGGGGCTTTGTAGGACCATCTGCTTAGATCTGGAAGGTGGGGGACCTGGACCTGGGGTGGTCAGAACTGATTGAGACTCCGAGGCCCCCGACTGAACTTGGTGCCAGTGTCCTCACAATTGCACTCGCACTTAAACTTGGGTGGTTGTGAATATAGGTAGGGTCACTAATCAACCAGGTGGCTACCCGCTGCCCAGAACCATGGGCAATTAAGTCCCAAGGGCCATTTTTATCCAGAGGGTTTGCTGTTTCATAGCCAATTACCCGGGCAGCTTCGCCCCACTTTGAACTTGGTGGGAAGTAAGGGCAGCATCTGCATCTGCAGCCTCAATAGCTTCCCTGTAGCTCCTGCCATCAACCCCTATTCATCTCATTCTAAAGGAGCGGCAGCGTCCACCTGCCTTTCAGTCTTTAACTCCTTCGTTTAGAAAGAAGCAGCAGGAAATTCGAACCGAGGGCTATTTTTAGCTTTATAGTGGCAAAAGCAATTTTAACGCGATATACGTCTGTAATCTGCATTTCTGCAACCTGCTCGATTTTAAAAGCTCCAAAGTGAGAATGCATGCGTTCCTCTCAGACATTCGCGTGGCTCCCTACTGCAATGTTTTCCTAATGAGAACGGTGCTTGGTTAAGGGCAAGACGTTGAGTGTTCTCAAGTCCCCAGAGCAAACGGAAATTGTACTGGAGACCGAGTTGCACGCCGCTCTACCAAAGAAAACACAGCTTTCCGGTATGAGCTTCTTGGGAAAGAGACTTTATTATTAAAATGCACCAATTAGGCTTATAGCAGTAGAGAAGTCCGGAGGTAGAGGCTTAAGCAAGTACACGCACATCCAAAGACACACGGCAACACACACACACACACACACACACACACACACACACACAGCAGACTGCGGCCTCCCTGACTCCTGAGGGGGTGATTGTGCAAGGGAAGAGGGAAGGGAATCGGAACCCTCTGATCATCCCTGCATGTCTATCACCCCTCAGTTCCTTACACTGCTTCCCTGAGCCCTTCCCTTATACTTGAAGCAAAGAGAACCCTATCTCGATCCTCCCATCACTGGTCCCATACTGGCCTCCCCAGACCCTCTGGGGACTAGAAGTGGCTTCCACAAGAGACAAGCCAACTTGAAGGAAATAGGGAGAGTTAACATACAGCCACCCCTGCTTCAAAACGTGGGTCCAGGCATCCCCTCCTTGACACCTCCCGTCTACTCCCTGGAGCACTGACGACCTATACAAGAACATCTCCCAACTTTACTAGGTATGCAAGTAACCGGACGGTCTTATTAAACCGCAGGCTCTGATTCAGTAGGATGGGGCTGGTGGCCTGAGATTCTGTACTTCTGCTGGGCTCCCAGTTGATGAAAATGCTGCTGATCCACAGACCACACTTTTTTTTTTTTAATGTTTGTTTCATTTGAGAGAGAGAGAGAGAGAGAGAGAGAGCGCACACGCGTGCATGGTTGGGGGAGGGGCAGAAAGGGAGAGGGAGACAGAGGATCTGAAAACAGGCCTCTGAGCTGACCGCAGCAAGCCCGATGCGGGGCTCGAACACTTTTGTTTCTTTTTTATTTTAATGTTTTATATATTTTTGGGAGAGAGAGAGACAGAGACAGAGTGCAAGCGGGGGGGGGGGGGCAGAGAGACAGCGGGACACAGACTCTGAGGCAGGCTCCAGGCTCTGAGCTGTCAGCAGAGATTAATTAACTGATTGTTTAATCAATTGATTAATTGATCGATTTAATTGATTAATTGATTAATTGTAACAAGGACTTTGAAGTCAGACAGGCGGGGCTGAAATCCCAGTGAAGCTCCGTATAAGCTACGGAACTCTGGGCAAGTTATTTATCCCCTCTGAACTGCAATTTTCTCACGTGTAAAATAATAGGGTAACCGAAGATCATAAAAACGAATTCTGTAAATAATCTTGCACAGTGCTTGACACATGGGGTCCCAATGAATATTACTTCTATGTCGCCTTGGATTTCTCGGAAAAAGAATTTAGGATGATCAGTTCATCTTACAAGTGTCAGCTAAGATTTTTTTTTTTTCAATTTTTAACGTTTATTTATTATTGAGAGACAGAGAGAGACAGCGCATGAGCATGGGAGGGGCAGACACAGAATCTGAAGTGGGATCCAGGCTCTGAGCTGTTAGCACAGAGCCCGACGCGGGGCTCGAACTCACAAACCGCGAGATCACGACCTGAGCTGAAGTCGGACGCTTAACCGACTGAGCCACCCGGGCGCCCCTAAAATTTTTTAAGGGGGAAAAACACATTTTAAAAATATGCATGTACTGGGGAGCCTGGGTGGTTCAGTCGGTTGAGCGTCCCACTTCAGCTCTGGTCAGGATCTCGCAGTTCATGAGTTCAGGCCCCACATGGGGCTGGCTGCTGTCAGCCCGGAGCCTGCTTCAGATCCTCGGTCCCCCTCTCTCTGCCACTCCCCTGCTCACATGCTTGCTCTCTCTCTCTCTCTGTCTCAAAAATAAATAAACATTAAAAAACATGCATGTATCTGAAAATGTCTGTTTGAATGCTTTTCCTTACTCCCTACGGTGTTCTGGGACTTTCTTTAATTCACTTTTGCTTTCCCTTTCTTGCATTTTACAAGGCAACTTTAGTGTCTTTAGGGAAAAGATCCCTGGACTTTCTAATCAGAACACCTAGGGTCCCAATTCTGTTGTCATTACTCAGGAGATACTGAGTAAGAATCTTATCCTCTCTAAACTCAGCTCTCTTCTTTGTAAAAGGAAATTGAGGGGCGCCTGGGTGGCTCAGTCGGTTAAGCGGCCGACTTCGGCTCAGGTCACGATCTCGCGGTCCGTGAGTTCGAGCCCCGCGTCGGGCTCTGTGCTGACAGCTCAGAGCCTGGAGCCTGTTTCAGATTCTGTGTCTCCCTCTCTCTCTCTGACCCTTCCCCGTTCATGCTCTGTCTCTCTCTGTCTCAAAAATAAATAAACGTTAAAAAAAAAAAAGGAAATTGATAGCACCCCCCTTCCCAACATCTCTTGTATGTGAACACCGTATACGATAAAGCCCCATGTACATGCAAAGCAGTATCTGGTTCTAGATGCTGTCATTTATTTATAGATCCCTATCCGCCTATTTTCTTTCTATTTCTATCTATTTTCTGCCCTAGAATCTTGGGTTTATAATAGTCTTGGTATTAATCCTCATATCCTTTGGAAGATAAAGGTTCTCTGTAAGCATTCAAAGCCTTTTGCCACTCTGCTATTAATCTCCGTTGTAAAAAGGGGTAAACTAAGGCAGAGAACGTAAATGCAATTTGGTAAAATCATCCAGCAAGTTACAGGCAGATTTGTAGAGAAAAAAAAAAAGTTGTTTAGTTAGGAAAAAGGCAACAGGAAAACATCATCCTTGAAGCCAGGAGCAAACTGGTCTTTTAAAAATTACACTAAATTGGGGCGCCCTGGCGGCTCCATCGGTTAAGCCCGCGAATCTTGATTTCAGCTCCGGCCATGATCTCAGAGTTTGTGGGTTTGAGCCCCACGTCAGGCGCCATGCTGACAGCGCTGAGACCGCCTGGGATTCTCCCTCTCTCCCCCTGTCTCTGCCCCTCCCCTACTCCCCCTCTCAAAACGAATAAACCTTAAAAATTACGTTAAACTGTAAAATATCATCTGAAAAACAAATGCCAGAGAATACTGGTTTCACACTTAGATATGAAAAAAAATAATTTGCCTGGAGCCCCAACCACAGCAGCTGGGTTTTAGGTCAAAATTCATTACCACGCATGTGCACCAGCCACTGTTTTCTTGTCCTTTTCAATACGACCAAATGCCATTATCACAGAAAGGAGTTGAATAGGTCCTTAGGATCTGTAATGGGATCTGACCGGCACTTTAACCAGCATCATCCTTCTCCAAGGTCCAGAGCAATTCCCAACAATTCAAGACCAGTTTACGTGCCGGTGCTGTGTTCTATGTTCGCTGCTCTTTTGAGAAAATTCAGCTCAAGGGGCGCTTGCGTGGCTCAGTTGGTTAGCCACCCAACTCTTGATTTCGGCTCAGGGCATCATCTCACAGTTCGTGAGTTCGAGCCCCGCATCGGGCTCTGTGCTGACAGAGCGGAGCCTGCTTGGGATTGTCTCTCTCCCTCTCTCTCTGCCCCTCCTCCACTCGCGTGCGCTCTCTCTCTCTCTCTCTCTCTCAAAATAAACTTTTATAAAAGAAAATTCAGCTCAAGAACCGCTCATAAGACAGTATAGTCTAAGATTATCTGCTAAAACGTTTGTAGTTTTATTATTACCTGTACTTGGACACCAAAATAAAGATATAAAGGTAACATTCTGTATTCGTACAATTGACGTTTTCTTCATCACTTAAAGTCACCAAATTTACTTAAGATTTGAAGTGGGAAAGTTGTAAAAAGCACTACAGCTGGGAAAACACAGGTTTCCTCTTTCTTTTCGTTCTTCTCTCTCAGAGCCCCAAATCCCAGAAGAGTATTTGGTAAAAGTGGAGGTCCCTGTACTTTGCTGCCAGTCTGGAACTGGAAGGGAATTTGTAGCTCCAAAGACAGGTCTGTGGGTGTAGGATCGGACTCTGCCTTCAGTGGGAGGGGAGAAAGACAGTAAAGGTAGCATGGATTGTAGACAACCTATTTTTAGACAATGAAGCTCTTAGCCTCGCCGGCCATGCTTTGGAAAGGATGAATCCAACCCCGTGTTATATAGCAGCCCTCTAACATACCCCAGGGTGCTGCTATAACCCTTTCTCCCTACATGCCGTTTTAGGTCAGGTTCCCTGGGAAATAGACCCTGAGACGAAAATTTGCACGCGGAACATTTATGAGGGGCACGCTGTCAGGACTGGGCAGAGGGAGAAGGATGATGCGTTGGCAACGGGAGTCTCGAACGATCCCAAAGGTTGCTCTTGAGTCAGGGTGGCCCTCCAGGATTGGCCTGAACTAAGGCAAGAGGGTCCTGCCTTTATAAAGCTGCATCAGGGGCGCCTGGGTGGCTCAGTCAGTAAAGCATCTGACGCTTGATTTGCGCTCAGGTCATGATCTCACGGTTTGGGATATCGAGCCTGGCATCGGGCTCTGCTCTGACAGCACAGAGCCTGTTTGGAATTCTCTCTTCCCCCTTCTCCCTGCTCGCGTTTGTTCTCTCTCTCCCTCTCTCTCTCAAAAATAAATAAACTTAAGAAATTATAAAAACATAAAGCCGCACCAGTCGCTCCCTGGATGCAGGCTGCCTCAGGGACGGAGCCAGAACCTTAGGCGATCGCCTGCTCCTTTTGCTGAGGGGAAATTCATCATGGGGTGAAGAGACATTCCCCGAGTTCGGGGAGTCGCCTGTACTCCATCACAGCTGGCGAATGAGTGCCTTAGTCCTTACCAGTCCCTCATCTGGGCTACGGAGTACAAAGGGATTAGCATCTGGTGCTACAGAGCAAGTTACTCCACATTTTAGTGGCTCCAAACAATAATAATCATTTATTATCTCTCAGCCTTTCTTATGGGTCACGAATCGGACAGAGCATGGCGGGGCCTCAGGCCAAAGCTGGGCCTGGGTGCTAAACGCATCGGAACACTTGTCCACTCCCTCGTCGGATACTTAGTGGCGGGTGTCTTGCTAGGGGCCCGTGACTGTTGAGCAGAATACTGCACGCGTGGCCTCTCCACGAAGCCCGGGCTTCCTCACAGCATGATACCTGGGCTCCAAGGGCAAAAGCAGACTCAGGATCAGAATGTTCATTCCCATGACACATTCGTGGACTGGGGTAATGAGCACCGAGTGAACCCACGGATGGAGTGCACCTAGGCGAGCTATGCCTGGGCCAGGACGCCACTGGTGACCCGGCCCACCCATCCCTCACTCGAACACAGGAGCCATGATGACACTTCCGGTGTCCGGGTACCAACGCCAATCGATCCTAATGATCCTCCAAGAACTCGGGGACTCCGTTTTCCCCACCGCATAGTTTCTCAGGTAGACGGTCTTAAGTCCCCTCAGGGAAGGACTGGAGGCCACATGGCAGAGTTTTCTCCTTGCCTCGGTGTCAGATCTGAGAACAGGTTCAGGGCTGGAGACTGTGTAGAGAGTAGTGGTTTTTTCACTGCAGAGGCTTCCCTTTCTGAAGATCCATTTCTTTATTTT
Organism: Acinonyx jubatus; assembly: GCF_027475565.1. Lineage (NCBI taxonomy): Eukaryota > Metazoa > Chordata > Mammalia > Carnivora > Felidae > Acinonyx > Acinonyx jubatus. The sequence goes on along the minus strand of NC_069389.1, from coordinate 110,504,453 downwards.
TATTTCGTTGTAACACTAAGCGGAAAACCTTGCTGGCTTCTCATCTACCTACGTGTTCCATTTACCAGCTCTCTGCGGGTCAGGACCCCTGGATGGCCACTCTGACATTGCTGTTCATTACAATAATTGCATCCACTTCGCTCCTGAGAGCGAATCACTGACACCCAGCCCCTATTTCGTCCAGATCTTACCATCACCTTTGCCATCAAGTAGCCCAAGTTTATTATAGCAGTTCCTACTGTCAGCCCTGGTCTGCACAGGACAGCCAAAAAGCTTCTCCGTATTGGTGGTACCCCTCTCACCAGCACGTTCTTCATTGCTTTGGGAAATGGGGCGTCCTTCTTGCCCAAGATATTTGACCGGTGGGGGCGGTTTTCCCGTTTCGCAGCATGTTCCCTTTCATCGGCATGACCAATTCTGCAGACTTCTGGTTCCCTCTTCCACCATCTTCCACGTAATTGCTAGCATTTTGATTTCACTTGGTGTTGGACGGTCACATTTCCCAAGCTTCGAAGAGTCCTCCTGGCAGCATGTTAGCCCTACCCTCTAGGGTCTTTGACGGAGTAAGTCCTACATCATGGGAAAGTAATCTTACGGCAGTAAGTTCTCATTTATCCAACTTTATGTCTTGCACCTCTCGATGCAGCACACTGAGGATCCAGTACCATAGTAAAACCTTGGTTTGCGAGCGTAATGCGTTCCAGAAACGTGCTTGTAATCCAAAGCACTCGTATGTCAAAGCGAAGTTCGAGAACCATTGGGTCAGTCGTGATCATGTGACGTTCGGCCTCACGTACTACTCGTATTGCAAGACAGCCCTCATTTATCAAGTTCAAATTCATTAGAAATGTTTGCTCGTCTTGCAGAACACTCGCGGACCAAGTTCCTCACGATCCGAGGTTTTGCCGTACTTCCCTGGCGCCTGCTAACACCTGTTGAATAGGTCCTGTGGCTCCCTTGGTATATACAGACACATTCCTTCCTTAAGAGGCCTGGCGCGTCCACAACTGGGTGATGTGACTTAATTTTAAGTCACGGGCCTGGGATCCTTATAATTATGCCCTGGCCTTGATCCTCCACTTTCTCTACCTTTCAGCTGAAAGACATGAGAGTCTCTTCACACGCTGCCGAGGATATTTGGCATCCACACTCCACCTTAAATCAGCTCCTGGCCCTCATTAGCCTTTCATTGTCTTTGTCAAAAGCGTTGAGAGCATCTCGGAAAAGCCATCCAATTCCCCAGTCCTTATAATTCCCACTTCACCCGAACACTCAAATGCACAAGATACTGCTCCTGCCGGTGTCTTCATGTCCTCTGGGTATCACATCCCAGTTCACCAATGATAAAAGTCTCAATAATGTCACAGCTACAGGATGCCAAAAGTTGTTAGAATTCCACGTACCACCAGCGAAATGGTCTCCATTTGAGCTCGTTGGTGCGTAATCCACTTCCAAAATTCGGTTTTAGAGTTTTCTTCCTAGAACCAAGTCTTAAGTCAGAGTCCTTAGGAAATACACTCTGACATGGAATCTGTATACAGGAGTTTTGGAGGGTAGGGGGAGTTCTCTCAGAATAACGCCTTTAAGAGAACTGGGGAAACAGGATTGGACGCAGGAAGATTATAAACTACCGAGCAGTTGCAAGAGGCTTCAGCCAATCCCACAGTGGGTTATAGAGTTGGGATGGCCCTTCAAAGTTGTCCTGAACTGGGGCAAGGGGACTGGGTCCCGTAGTCCTACATCAAGTCTTTAGATAGGAGCTGTTCGCCAGAGGAAGGGCATAAGGCTGGGTGATGTGGTTCCCTTGAGATGAAGCCAGATCCTGGAGAGGGACTCAGCTATGAGACCTCAGTAGCCAGCACTCCGAGCTAGCACTGAATGGGGTGTTCAGGTGGCACATCATAATAGCCACTGCAATCCCTCTCCTCTCCTCCTTGGGTTAACGGTGGTGGTGATGTGAAATTGTGGCAAAAGAGTAGTAAATATAGTAGTTAGTTGGAGGGGTTGTTTCACAGTAAATGACTCTCCACTATCGTCATGTTGGCCATGTTTCTCTTAGAATTCGACAGATGAGGTAGGAAAGAGGATAGTCAGGGAAAGTTGCAAGAGTCTCCTTGGGAAACTTAGCACTGCTTAGCATTTTGTTCATGGCGGGTGGAATACTAACACCTTTTGGCATGCCATAGCGGTGAAATATCTAAGACTTTTATCCGTTGTCGCCCTCAAGTGTAGTTTGCCCTGCGGTATTCCTGGTATATGTCACTAACACAGAAGGAAACTCTTACCTGGAATTAAGAGCATATCCATCTGCATTATTCAGGTCACTTATTAATCCAATTTCCCTTTTTTGCATCAATTCTTTGTATAATAGTGCCTGCTACGTAGCATTCATTCATTCATTTATTCAACAATACTGATTGCATACCGACTATAATTCAGAAACTGTTCTAGGTGCTAGGGATACCATAACTAGCAAGGTAGACAGTCCCTGTCCTCATGGAAGGTGTATTCTAAAAAAAATTTTTTTAAGGTTTATTTATTTTTGAGAGTGAGAAGACAGAACACAAGCCGGGGAGGGGTAGAGAGAGAGAGAGAGAGGGAGACACAGAATCCGAAGCAGGTTCCAGGCTGAGTTGTCGGCACAGAGCCCGACGTAGGGCTCGGGCTCATGACCTGTGAGGCCATGACCTGAGCCAAAGTCGGACGCCTAACCAACGGAGCCATCCGGGTCCCCTCTGAGGTGGTTTTTGAGCCAAGACCCACATGATGAGAAGACAGAATAACCAATACGAAGGCTTTGAGTTACAAATGAACTTGGCCATGTTTGAGAGTCCGAAAGAAGCCCACTGTGGCTGGAGCTTAGGAAACAGAGGGGAAAACCATACAAAATGAGATTGGAGGGTAGGCAGAGAGCAGATTACACAGGGCCCTGGAGGCCACAGTAAATAATTTATTCTATGACTAAGGACAATGGCAAGACAATAGCGAATTCTGAGCAGAGGAGTAACAATCTACCTTCCGTTTTAAAAGAATTACTCTGGCAGCTGTGTATAAAATAGGCTACATGGGGTCAAGAATAGGAACAGTTAAAAAATGATGGCAGTAATTCGGGAGAGAGATGATGGCGGCCTGGACTAGGACAGTGGCTGTGGAGATGGTGAGAAGTGGTCGGACTCTGGATATATCTCAAAAATAGAGCCCAAAGAACTCGCCAAAGGAGTAGATGTAGGACGTGAGAGAAAGAGAGGACTTGTATTAGCAACACTAGAGTTAGGGTCGAACGGTCACGTGAGCGATTTGGACAGTAAGTGGGTTGGGGGGAGAGATTACCAAGAGCCAAATCAGGAAGGTTTCAGTCCTAAAAGGGAAGTGTGTGTGTGTGTGTGTGTGTGTGTGGAGTGAGAAACGTACAGAGTTACAGAAACATAGGGAGTCATTCCTCTTAGTGAAGATGGTCTCGTTGAAATTGACCTCTAGGATTGGCCAAAGCCAATGTTTTCTATTTTGACTGAGGAGGCCTTCACTTGGCCCAACTACTGGAGCTGACGAACTCAGGCACGTCCCTTTTTGGTGGCTTTCAAAGCAGCGGTGGTTGTCACAGCATCTCAAGCTGGTCTTAAGCCGGAGGCGGCAGCCTGGGGGAGTCCCCACGCACGCTGCGCTGCGGATGTAAGAGGAGAGCGAGGGCAAACCCAGTCGCGGCTGGGCTAACACGTCTGCCCGTTCGAGGCCCTCGTGCACGGGCAGGAGCAAAGCCAACCCACAGGTGCGGGGCTGGAGCACTGTTGATTGCCTTTGTGGCACCGGCCACAGACAAGTCCTTCACGCGTGCTCCCAGACTCAGTGGCACTTGCAAGTTGATGTGAAGTTAAGCGCTGACACATAACACAGAAGTGTTAGTGTTAGAACATTCTGGGATTTCAAAGCAGCACCTGACGGGAGAGTGTGTAGGAAGCAGGCACTCACCATCCCACCTGAGAAAACGGGGGTCGAAGAAGGGAGGAAGCTTTTTACAAAGTCAAAGAGAGTTTGCACATTTTGTAGCACGCTGTAGTGTATGTAATTTGCCTCTTTAAGGCGGCTGTATCCCAGGAACTGATGTGTCTCGTTCATTGTCAGCGGAGTGACTGCCTAGAGCAGGTGCTCAAGAAATATGGTGGGTGAAAAGAGAGCTCCCCTCGACTTGTTAGAAAGGATGCTGCGTGCTTCGTGAATCACTTAATAAAGCCAATTAGATCTTTACAGAAAATACTGTGGATAAATGAATGAACAACCGAACCTAAATCAACCTCAGCCTCCCCGCCAACTGAGTCACGCTGTGCACATGTGCTCTCGGCAAAGGCACAACCCAAGTTCCAACTCCGATTCTTGCGTTTGGTCCCTGGGACACCATCACACTCCAGTAAACGGAGGGAGGAAACCAGCCCAATGACTGGTTTGACTGGTTTTCTTTCCACTTAGTTGCCTAGTCTTTTGTCGGAATCGACAGCACAAAGAAATAAAAACAAAATAAATGGAAACGCATGCTGGTGTCTGATAGATGTAATTCCGGCCGTGTCTTGAGCAGGAACCACTTGCACGATCACCGGAGGCTGAACAGTGGGGTAAGAATGGTCCTTTGAGTCACTTCGGGGGTGGGGGTGGGGAACAGCCACATCCGTTGTTTGATGTCATGAGTTCAAAATACCCAACTGATTGACTCACTTTTTCACTACTTATATCACCAGGGCTCTTGTATAATCAGCGTCCTCTCTCTCCATAAGGTAGCAGGTTATTTTCACCTCTCGAATGCCCCCCTTTTAAAGGCGACAAATATTAGACCCCTGAAGTCATTCCTGTTCGGAGATTTTCTCCTCTACGCCTCTCCAACCCTACTCTGCACCTCCCCCTACTTTGGCAGCTGTGTGACTCCCAAAGATTTTCTTTCTAATCAGGGCTGAGGTTCGTGTGCAATTTTTTGAGGAGCCAGGCATGGGGCTGTCTGTATTAGCGAGCGTTTTTTTTTTTTTCCCCCCGGCCAGTCCTGATTGGATGAATTAAAGGTTTCCGCAGACTTTCCCAAGTGCCAACTGCTTGAGCTAAACAATGACACCAAATGACACTGCATATCAGACAAAGACGCATCAGGAGGAGGGACAAGATGACGTTGATGTCACGGAGCCCTGCTTCAACTGGGGGCCAAAGGCGAGGCACCGTCTTCATATTGCACAATCCACGGCTAACACAAAGAAAAACAGGAGAAAACACACAAAGAGGACCTGAGATAATACCTATAGAAAAAGAAATTTAAATTGCAGATGGATTTGTTATCGTTTGGAGCCCTTTATGCAGAAGGCGGCTGCTTTCGCTGTTTTCCTGGTTCGCGTGTCACCTTCTGTAACAAACGTGTAGTTTTAAACACTATTTTAATAAACAAACAAAATGCGTAGTCGTTGCAGGTCTAGTAGAATATTTCCATTAGTGAAAAGTATAATAGCTGTGCCCCAGGGTAGCATAACCTTAAGTGAGCTACTCCTTTTTCCCAACGAGTGACAAAAAATAGTTTTATGCCAATAACTTTCACTTCCTATTATAATACAGCTCTGTCCATCACCAGCAGCCTGGAATTATAAAAGGGTAAAACATTTAATGAACTTGCTCGTATTAAATGATGTGTATCATCTAATGCCGAGGGAGAGAAAGCTAAGACCCACAGTTTCAATGGTCCTAGAACAGCCTTAACAGCAGCTTGTTAGCAATCAGACTGAGGAGCATTATACTCTTTCAGCATTTGGGAAGCAATTTATTTTATTTATTCTCACCACTGGGCTTTTTGGACCTAGAATATATTCCACCCATCAGAAAGCTTGATCTCAGCGGGAAAACATAAATTCTTATTTGGGTTTCCAAAACTCCAGCTCTACTAAATTCCAAGTACCGTGAAATACTCACGGCTGACATTTATTCTTACAGGTAAAATACACAGCTACCTTCGTATCTTGAAAGAACGTGCATTTAAAACTCGCACCTCATCAAGAGTGTAATTGAAAATGAGAATTCCCCCCGCCCCCGTTTTAGTTTGGTTCCAACTTGTATCAGGTTTCACGCTTGCCGTCTCAAAACAGAGCCAAAAAGAATGACGCTACTATAATATACTTAAACTGTTTTCTTTACCATTGGCCGTTATTGTGTCAAAATGCTCCTGAGTTTCCTGGGAGATGTGGTTCTCCTTTCTAGAGAACTAACAGGTATAAAAATGCTTGGATCAGAATTTATAAGGACGGGGCACGTTTTGAAATCGTCGTAAGAAATTGGATAAAAGAAAACACAAAGGAAAGGTCATCAAATGATGTAATTTCTCCTCAGGGAACGCGGTGTTTTTTTATTCCTTTCATTTTTGATGGTATGACTGGGTGGTTTCTCATTGGAGAAATACAACTTTTGATTACACGCGCATATATAACCTGGTTCCTGAATGATAAATGTTTGAGAGTATCCTGTTATTTTTTTTTAATTAAAAAAATTTTTTTTCTTAACGTTTATTTATTTTAGAGAGATAGAGACAGAACGCGAGTAGGGGACGGGCAGAGAGAGGGGGAGACGGGGAATCCGAAGCAGGTTCCAGGCTCGGAGCCGTCAGCCCAGAGCGCGACGCGGGGCTCGAAGTAAGAAACGGCGAGATCATGACCTGAGCCGACGACGGACGCTCAACCGACGGAGCCACCCAGGCGCCCCACGAGAGTGTCCTCTTATTTTTGACGACTCTATAATTATTTGTTGTGGAAAGTTTGCATGGGAGCCCTTTGACGAAAATATAGGCTGCAAAGTAGCACAAATGATTTTAAGTTCTTATCAAAACTATCCTAAGTATGGGGTACCTGGGTGGCTCCATCGGTTAAGCGTCCGACTTCAGCTCAGGTCATGATCTCACAGTCTGTGAGTTTGAGCCCCGCGTCGGACTCTGTGCTGACAGCTCAGAGCCTGGAGCCTGCTTTGGATTCTGTGACTCCTTCTCTCTCTGCCCAACCCCCCCCCCCCCCCCCCCCCGCCTCTCACGCTCTGTCTCTCTCTCAAAAATAAATAAACATTAAAAAAAACTATCCTAAGTCATTCATCAACAGAGATGTATTATTATTTTAAAAAAGTTTTTTTTTTTTTTAAATTGAAGTAGAGTTGAGAGACTGTTACATTAGTTTCAGGTGTACAACATAGTGATTTGAAAAGTTTATACAGGGGCGCCTGGGTGGCTTGGTCGGTTAAGCGTCCGACTTCGGCTCAGGTCATGATCTCACGGTCCGTGAGTTCGGGCCCCGCGTCGGGCTCTGTGCTGACAGCTCAGAGCCTGGAGCCTGTTTCAGATTCTGTGTCTCCCTCTCTCTCTGCCCCTCCCCTGTTCATGCTCTGTCTCTCTCTGTCTCAAAAATAAATAAACGTTAAAAAAAGCTTTTTTTTAAAAATAAAAAAAAGAAAAGTTTATACATTATGCTATGCTCTCTACAAGGGCAGCCCCCATCTGTCACCATACCCCGTATAATATCATTGACTCTATTCCCTACACTGTGCTTGAAATCCCCATGACCTATTCATTCCATAACTGGAAGCCTGTGTCTCCCACTCCCCTTCACCCATTGTGCCCACCCCCCCCCCCCCAGGCAATCATACGTTTATTCTCTGAATTTGTGAGTCTGTTTAGATATGCATTATTTTTAGTACATAGTCTCCTTCCACGTTTAAAAAAATTTTTTTTTAACGTTTATTTATTTTTGAGACAGAGAGAGACAGAGCATGAACGGGGGGAGGGGCAGAGAGAGAGGGAGACCCAGAATCCGAAGCAGGCTCCAGGCTCTGAGCCATCAGCACAGAGCCCGACGCGGGGCCCGAATTCATGGACCGCGAGATCATGACCTGAGCGGAAGTCGGACGCCCAACCGACTGAGCCACCCAGGTGCCCCTCCTTCCATATTTTTAAAATAAATCTTAGTATCACTAAGATTAGCTCCTGCACTACTATAAGAAAGTCAGGAATACTATGAACTTGAAACTCAGAAGTCCATTTGATATATGAAGTCGAGAGAGAGAGAGAGAGAGAGAGAGAGAGAGAGAGAGAGAGAGGGAGAATGCACTACTAAGGGCTAAGGACTGGGGCTATAAGACAGGATTGGATCTAGGTATCTCTGAAAAAGACTCTGACTGGGTCTGTACAAGTTTACCAAATTGACCATTTTGACTAAATTGACCCGTCAATTTCACGAAACAGCCACTTAACTCCCGCCCACCTCAAATTGACCAAAACCACCTGTTAAAAAAACATGCAGACGGGCTCATTTTCCTCCTTTTGCAAACACCAATTCCTTCCATTGCTCTGCTCACCTGTCTCCTCTAAGCGGCCCTTTACTGATTCGATTGTTTTCTCAATTGTGATCGGAGTTAGGGAATAACTATTTGTTCCCCAGGACACACATTTTCCTGGAATTGAGCGAGTTACACTAATCAACTGAGCTGACGGCTGCCTGAGCAGAGCCATTTGAGGGGTCCCCGAGGAGCAGGTTAAACTCCTGAATGCCCCAAGAACGCTGCTTCGGTGGAAAAAATACGTGAACCACCGGCTTGGCATCCAGCCCCCTGTTTCGTAGCCTGTACTCTGCCTCTGAGCTGGCGATCTGAAATGCCCATTCAGCTGCAATTTCTCCTGGGGCTAGCCCACAAACTGAGCGGGTCAGGCCAAGTCACAGTGCTTCAGGAAGCCGCCACCCGATGGAAAGACACGGTCCCTTTACTGTTGGCGCTCGGTGCCTCAGTTTCGAAATAGGTGCCGAGGCAGGAGATAACGATGGTGCGATTTTGCATTGGGAGGTCAATCTTTTCGATTTCAATTCTGGCCACACTTACCTACAGGAAACAGTGCGTCCGTGAAGACCCCCCAAGAGAGCTTGCGAGAAGCTGGGAGACTTGCCTGCTTTCCACCACTGCCCCCCAACCCCGCGCTGGGTGTGAGATACCCACTATCTTCCACAAGATGGCAGGCAGTTTTCATTTTACTGTTGGTGATCAACGGGAACTCGCTCCACTCTCACATGACAGCAACCCCAGGTAGCTAGGGTGACATTTGCTTTACATTATGATACACACTAATTAATCATTAGTGATCCCAGAAGTAAGTCTGCGAAAAATGCTTTGCTATGCCTTCTCGCAGCAGGGGCTTTCACTATTGACCCTATTACATGCACACATGTTCAGCCAGTATACGTTATACTCGTTTATGTTCTGAGACTTTGAGGTTTGAGGGTATTTTAATTAATATTGCCTATATTCATATTCGCCTCCTGTCCAGAAGGGGAAATGGTAGAGCGAGCCGAACAAATACAGAAAGAAACAAAGTGGCAAACAAAGCTCCGAACAGCCAAACACGCAACGCCGATGAGTTTTCAGCTTGGCGGCACCATTGGCCACTTTTGTGGACACCCTCAACCTTCTCCCAGGCCCCCCTCAAAAATCTCGAGGTGGGGGGAAATCACCATCAGGAACGCTGCCGGCACCGCCCACTTAACTACGGTTTCAGAACAGACCACCTCATGAACGATTTCATCCGTTCCGTCAACTAACGGGAAACGTTCACGTTGCCTTCAAAGGTGGACCCTGTTCCACAGCCAGAAGCCTCGTCGTTATAAGCAACGCGACCAGGCCTCAGCCACAACCCAAGCTCCCGCCAATAAGCGCCGATGGGCTTCCCTAAGAAGAACCTTCCAGGAGGGTTCACCAACTGCCTGAGCAGCCACACCCTCCAGTCCCCTTCATTCGTCCACACTCCATGTATCCTGAGGTAAAGAAAACTGGCGGGAGCTTCCAGCTTCCACACCGTGCCTTCTAGATTCCTTCTCACCTATAACTCCTCTTTGGAAGCCCTCGGCATCTGGCAGATGAACATTCCTTCAGGGTCATCTCCAGATCTCCTTCACGGCCACTCCCTTGCATTCACCGAACATTCTGGAACCCCCATCATCACAGTCTTTCCATCATATCCCCTCCTCTTACCGTCTTGGACAACTTCAATCTTCCTGTGGATGACTCACTCATGACCCCGGCCTTGACCTCAGTTTTAGAGTTGGTGTTCCCAGACCCAATTCCAATGGGGTGGGGACAGTTCTGCCTGCCACAACACCAAGTAGCTCTTGGACACCAGCAGTGTGTCTGAGAATTCAACTCAATCCTGACACTATCCACCCAGAGCTAGCATCCGATTCCATAGGTTAAGGGTTCAGTCCTACCAGACTTCCCCCCAACCCCCACTTCAGACATTAGTCGGGAGCCCCAGGCTACTTATTACCTGTGCTTCTGACTGATTGGATACAGATTGGAAGTTTCAACGACCTCTTTAGGTTCGATTTATTTGCTAGAGTGACTCACAGAATTCAGGGACGCAGTTCTGTTTACCAGTAAAGGATATGAGAAACGGTATGAATTAACAGACAGATGAAGAGATCTGGGGAAAGGACACGAAACTTTCATGCCCTCCCCAGAGCCGCCACTCTTCCTGATCTCCATGTGTTCACCAATGTGGAAACTCTCTGAACCCAGTCTTTTGGGTTTTTACGCAGGCTTCATAACATAGGCGTGATTGATTAAATCATTAGCCGTTGGCCAACGATTCAACCACTAGCCCCTCTCCTCCCTCACATCGGGGGGTGGGACTGAAAGTTCCAACCCTCTAGTCACAGTTGGTTCCCCTGGGAACCCACCCCCCATCCGAAGGTGCTTTTCTGAAAGTCACCTCATGAACATAAACCCAGTCATGGGGGAAAGGGACTTGTTATAAATGACAGGACACCCATCTCACTTTTATGGCTCTGAAGCAATTTCAGAAACTTCTCAGTTCCTGAAGCAAGAGACCAAATATTATAACAAAAGATGTTCTCATCACTCTCGTCATTCAGGATATTCCAAGGGTTGAGGGGACCTATGAGCCAGGGACCGTGGACAAATACATATCAGAGATCTCAATGACCAAATACTTATTTCTTATAAATCACAATATTGCAACCTCCCTTATTCCAATGACCTTCATCATTATCCTTGAGCTTTATACTTGAGCAATCAACTTGGCAGCCACACCATGACTTTGCTATTACCTGAGATGGTCCTAACCTTGAAATCTGAAACCTTACAAATGCCCTCTCTTGGGGCGCCTGGGTGGGTCAGTCGGTTAAGCGTCTGACTTGGGCTCAGGTCATCATCTCACGGTTCGTGAGTTCGAGCCCCGCGTCGGGCTCTGTGCTGACAGCTCGGAGCCTGGAGCCTGCTTCGGATTCTGCGTCTCCTTCTTTCTCTGCCCCTCTCCCATTCACGCCCTGTCTCTGTCTCTCGAAAATAAATAAATGTTAAAAAAAATTAAAAACAAAAACAAATGCCCTCTCTTACCTCCATCTGCAATGGGAGTCTTCCAGTTCTGCTCTCCTTCACTCCCATCAAACGTATCTTCTACTCCATTGGACTTTCCACTCGTATATGTATACCCCCTTATTCTAGTCTCCTAATGTCACTTGCTTTCACCTCCATTTCTACCCATTCTGGAAACCAGAGGCAACCATTTTGACTCCAAATGCAACGATAATCTATTTTCCCTAATTTCATCCTCTTTCTGAGACTTCTGTGCGAAACTCAATCCTTGACGCACTCATTGTTTTATTTTTTATTATTTTTTTAAGTTTATTTATTTATTTTGAGAGAGAGAGCACGCACGCAGGCACGCAGGGGAGGGGCAGAAAGGGAGAGAGAGAATCCCAAGTAAGCTCCACGCTGACTACGCGTGACTCACGAACCCGTGAGATCACGTCCTAAGCCGTCGTCAAGAGTTGGACGCTTAACCAACTGAGCCACCCAGGCGACCCTATTTTAATCCTTCCCATCTATAAAAGAGCCTAATGAACACACATGCGACTCATCATGCTGGGTGATCACATCACACACTCGTAGCTACAACCTCAGTCGGACCCAGAACAATGCTGCCCAATCCTCGTATTTGTCTCTTCGCAATTGTTTTCCTGATCTTTTTCATGCCTCTTGAACTGTGACGTTATAAAATGCAAACGTCTTCAGTTTCCTTCTACCATAATCTTCCCATATCGTCACTCAACTTCCGTTTGCCTTGTCTCCTGTTATAGTTGGTGTTTTCTTCCAATGTTACCCCCAACAATGTTTTTTAGCTTTGAAAGATAAATCCTTCTTAGACTCTTGGTTCTCTCATCATGTAGCAATTTCCATCCTCTTAAGTGATCACACTCTCCCTTCCCATTGGGTCCTTGCTCCCGGCCAGCAGATATGCCCGTATCTTCCTTTCCCACCATCCCCCAACCAAAAATGCTCCCCATAACTTGATTTCTTGCCAACCCGAGATACAATCCCAACTCTACCTTTTATTTTCTGAACTCCTACAACTGTGTATCGTACTGTGAATGAATGTCACCCGAATGAGTTGGCTTCTGTTTCTGTCACTTCACCGATGGCCTCTTCGTTTCTGATCTCAATGGCCTCATCTCTGCCTTCGCTGTTTCTGACCCCCTGGCATCATTTGACACTGATACCCTCTGATTGAAACATTTTCCTCCCTTCACCCTGTACTCCTCTCAGCCTTTCTACTTCACTTTTCATCTCCTCTGCGGATTAATCACTGTTATTTAGCCATCAAACGCTTAACGTCAATGTCCCAAAGGGTCTGCCCTCAGCCCTCTTTGCTTCTCCCTCCTCACTCTCCCTCTGAATCCCTCTCTTCTGCAGTCATCATAGGCATTCCCTTGATCTCAATGAATTCTTCCATAGCACTTCTGTTATGATTTATAATTTACTTATTTTGTTTTTGTTTATCAATGCCCCCCACCTCACTCCTGTTAGGACGTCAGTCCCACGGAAGAAGGGGATTTTGTCTCCACGGACATATCTAGACGTCTAAACCTAACCCCTCTCTTTTAGGTGTTCATTAATTTTTGAGGGGCGGGGAGGGACAGAGAGAGGGGGACAGAAGATCCAAAGCAGGTTCTGCGCTGACAGCAGAGAGACCAATATGGGGCTTGAACTCATGAAGCATGATATCATGACCGGAGCTGAAGTCAGATGCTCCACTGACTGAGTCACCCCGGTGCTCCTAAACCTAACCCATCTCTTAAATACACACCCCCATTGCCTCCTGCTGCACCAGGTTTCCTCTTCCCATGGTGGTTCCTATCTCAGATCACGGTACTACCGGCCCAGAATGTTCGAAATCATTTGGACTCCCTTATCTCCTCTTCCCACACAGTGCCAATTGGCCACCAAATCGTGCGGATTCTAACCTCTCCGACAGCTTGCGTTGCCCATGCCCCATCTTTCTGCATGTTCACGGCCACGGCCCATTTCTGCTCTTGCCTGCAATCTTAAAATTATTTAATAAAAACGTCCTACTGCCACCAGTTACTCACCACCATCTATCCTACACAATCTTGCCTCACTTATTTTCCTGAGGAAATAAATCTGATAACATCACCTCTCTCTTGAGAAATCTACAAAGGCTGCCCTTTCGACAGGGTTAAATCTCAAGTCCTTGGCCTGACCTTAAAACCCCTCTATCACCTGCCTTCAAATGTCTCTTTTAGCTTCATATCCATTATATTCTCTCACAGTCTCTGTGTTCTGGATACTTCTCATCTGGGCTCATGTGCCCCGGGAACATAACAGAAGGCCCCAAGACCAGAATGGTGACCTGTTTCAATAAATACACATGACAAGACTTGCTGGACAAATGGAGTGACTTCAAACTATCCTGTAGCAAGGAACTGAGATCTGAAAATGACTCAAAACAAAACTCTGATAAAAAAAAAAAAAGTCTACTACTCTGGGGCACCTGGGCGGCTCAGTCATTTGAGCCTTCGACTCTTGGTTTCGGCTCAGGTCATGATCTCACGGTTTGTGGGATCGAGCCCCACGTCGGGCTTGGTGCTGACTGCATAAAGCCTGCTTGGGATCACTCTCTCTCTTTCTCTCTCTCTCTCCGCCCCCTCCCCTGCTTGCAAGCACTCTCTCTCAAAATAAAGAAATAAACTTAAAAACAAATTAAGAGCAAGTCCCTGGCCCAAGCTTGCTATTCTTGCGTAGTTGAGTTTTTTTCATCGCACCTGACACTTACTATGTATTTCAGCGAGTTATCTTATTTCTTTTTTACCTCCTCCCCCCCCACTGAATGGTAAGCTCCATGAGAGCAACGATTATGCATGTTTTGTTTACTGCTACATCATCTGCACCTCTAACAACACCTGGCATATAACAAAATATCGCCTTACAGCTCTTCCCATTCCCTTGGTTCTGACTCTTTCTCGTCCCCTCCCTTAGTGCATTCTCTCTCTGCCCTGCCCCCCACGCATTTGTCTGTCCTGGCTTTCTCTACAGTTCTCTGTCTCCTTTTGCCTGTACCCTGATGTCTTTATATATTTAGAGCCGTGGCCAGCAAGGTGGGGGGGGGGGGGGATAAGGTTGACACATGTGTAATGGAGGATCATTCACGCCCATTTTCAACTTCTCACTTTGCCCAGATGAATTTCAGAGGAAGGAAAACTCCCTCCCTAGAACTTTGGAAGATAAGTTCCTCCAGATCTGAGAAGATTTTTGGCAACGTTTTTTGTTTTGTTTTGTTTTTGTTTTTTGGGTTTTTTTATGGACAAGGCTACCTTGACCTCTGAACTTAAGTTTAGGTGATAATACTGATGATGTTTGTAAAGAGAGCACCATGAATGCACTTACATCATAGAACAAACAAAGAAAGTAGCACTCAATTCATACAGAAACAGTAGGCAATGGTCCCAAAGTATTGGTTTCAGTGAATTTGAACCTGAAGTTATTCAGACTACATTTTGCCTTCCTGCAAGAGAGGCTCACCCACAGGGTCATCTGGAAGCAAGATTATGAAATAGATCACATTTGTCTCTGGCTCTGCCCTACAGGAATCTTTTCCATTCCTTCTTATCTCATGGTTGCTCCACAAGCATTCTATTCCCTAGCCCCCAACTCAGGTGGCGTCAGCCATCTTGCCCCCACAGAGGCCAAGCTTCCACCCAGCTGAGTAGACCAAGGAACCTGGGCTACCATGTTAATAGGAAAGATAAAACATTTTTTGTCACCCACATCTTTCTACAAAAAAAGATAACGCTCCCTCCCTTGCTATTGACCTTCTTGGTAACACTAAGGGGAGAGGTTTTGAGCTTGCTAATGAAGAAAGGGATATTTCAGGGTAGACTTATTTTCCATGTCCCTCCAGTAGAGCCATAGAGGCAGCTGCCTGCTCTCACAAGACGGAGGCATGTCTAATACTCTTGCGGTCAAATTTAGGGCACAAAGATTGTCATGCCATTTAACCAGAGACTTTCCTGGGCTTCGGCAAACCCGCGTGAGCCACTAGAAAGAAGGATCCCAGAAGCTGGCAGGGTGCTCAGCAAATATATGCTTAATGAAGACACAAACCTAAGTCTGATAGAAGGCTGAACCTTTTACATAAATGCTGGCTGACTGGGTGAGCATAAAGCAACCGTTAAGGATTTGGTTTCAAACTGTAGAAGGGCAAAAGGAAACGAAATAGCAATTCCAAGGCAGAGATTTATATTTTCACCTAAAATGGGGCGCCTGGGTGGCTCGGTCGGTTGAGCGTCCGACTCCGGCTCAGGTCACGATCTTGCGGTTCGTGGGTTCGAGCCCCGCATCAGGCTCTGTGCTGACATCTTGCTCAGAGCCTGGAGCCTGCTTCAGATTCTGTCTCCTCTCTTTGTCCCTCCTCCATTCACGCTCTCTCTCTGTCTCTCAAAAATAAATAAATGTAAAACATATTTTCATCTAAAATGAATTAAACACTATCCTCTCCTCTCTGTTGGATCTTGAGCAAGTTTCAAGCCTCTCAGGACCTGACCAAAGCTATATTTCAAGCTCACTGTAAGCAATGAGTATCTCGCCCTCTCAGTCTCCCACAAGATGCTCCTTTCAAGAGCTTAGCACTTGGGGTGCCTGGGTGGCTCAGTCGGTTACGCATCCAACTCTTTTTTTTTTTTTCTAATTTTTTAACTAATTTTCTAATTTTCTAATTTTTATTGAGAGACAGAGAGACATGAGCAGGGGAGGGGCCGAGAGATGGAGAGACACAGAATCCGAAGCAAGCTCCAGGCCCCGAGCTGTCAGCACAGAGCCCAACGCAGGGCTCGAACTCACAAATCGCGAGATCATGACTTGAGACGGAGTCGGACGCTCAACCGACCGGGCCGCCCAGGTGCCCCCCAACTCTCAATTTCAGCTCATGTCATGACCTCACGGTTCATGGTTTCAAGCCCCATGTTGGACTCTCCGCAATTGTGCAGAGCCTGCTTGGGATTCTCTGTCTCCCTCTCTCTCTCTCTGCCCCCTCCCCTGCTCTCTCGCTCTCTCTCTCTCAAAAAAAAAAAAAAAAAAAAGAGCTTAGCAGCAAGCAATTACCTTAAAAAGATAAACCCCTGTGGCTGGTCAGTTTTGAAGAGTCAACTATATATGAGACACTTTGCTAGACGCTGTCCGTTTCATCCATCCATCCATCGAGACAACCAACCAATATTTACTGAGCACCTACAACAGGAATGCGATGTATTAGGTGCTAGACAAAGCAAGCATGGTCCCCACCCATCGTGTGGATTATAATCCAATAGGGGCAATTCTCATGGAAGCAGAAAAATGTAACTAATCAGTTTTATATATTGAGGGCTTACCGTTTATATGTGATCTGAGCCAATTACCATATATATGGTATCTGTTTTAACCCAGACAATAGCCTAGCAGGGAAGCTCTTACTATCCTCATTTTACAGATGAAGGAAATGAGGCGTCAAGAGGCAAAACAACTTGTTCAAGACCATGCAGCTGCCAAGTTCCGCAGCTGAGGTCTCAAGCACACGTCCGTCTGACTCCAAAGCCTCTGCTTTTTCCAGGACACCCTCTAGCTTGGAGACGGGCAATTAGGAGAACAACCAGGATTGCCCATCCTAGAGAAGCCAGACCTTCCCCCTCCCCCCCCCACGTACAGACTGTCTTAGTCAGTGTGTGGGGCGAGAACAGAATACCACTGATTGAGTGGTTTAAGTAACCAACATCTCTTAGTGCTGGACTTCAAGATTAAGGTGCTGGCAGATTCCGTGTCTGATGGAAGCCCACTTCCGTGTTCATGGATGGCTGTATTCTTGCTGTGTCCTCCCTCAGAGGAAGGGGGGGGACAGGTCTGTGGGGCCTCTTTTATAAAGGCACTCATCCCATTCATGAGGGCTCCACCCCTGTGACTTAATCACCCCCAACGGCCCCCACCTCCTAACACCATCACTGCGGGGTTAGGATTTCAGCTTGTGAAGTTTGGGGGGGGGCATACATATTCGGCCCATGCCACGCCACCCCTCTCCTCCCACGATGCATGTCCTTCTTACACGCGAAATACGTCCATGCCACCCGGACAGCTCTACCCGTCTTAACTTGTTCCGGCATTAACTCTGAAGTGTTAAGCCCAACGTCTCATCTAAGTATCTAAATCAGACATGGCCGAGACCTCAGCTAGGATTAATCCTGAGGCAACTCCTCTTGAGCTGTGAACTGTGAAGCCAAGAAGTTCTGTGCTTCCAAAAGGGGCCTAGGATCGACAAGGGCCAGACGGGAAAGAAGAAAGGGATCACAGCTCTCAGGTGAAGTCCCCAGCCAAACAGGGCAAACAACATTAAATCTTAAGGCTCCAGAATGACCCGCTTTGGCTGGATGTTCTACCTTCCGGATCCACTGGGGTAGTAACACCACCCCAACAAGACAGGCTGGATATGTGGCGGTTCTCTGCACGGGCCCCACCCGCACAGCACTCGGCAAGAGCCCTGCAGCTCCCACAGGCTGGGGACTCACACCTCACCCAGTCCCAGCTCGGAGTCCTGTGCCTGCGGCTCTCCTGGCCTGAGGCCTTGCCCTTGGCCTTTGAAACCTAAATAGAGGCAGCCCCGTCTCTGGGGCTGTGCACTCCCTGACCATCTCTGCATCACCTGCAGGGTCATTCTTCCATTGTCTTGAAGAATAGTGCCTGGCTTCTATTGGGAGGGCTGGTCCACATTAATCGCCTTATCAAATGGTGGCTGGACCACGCCATTAGTTTTCTCCATTTTGCAATATGGATTAAGCTTTGCTCAGAAATTTCCTCAGCTAAATAATTCACTTTCCTAGCTCACCAGGACCACCTTCCACAAGACACTAGGACATGAGTACAATTCAGCCAAGTCCTTTGCCACTTTATAACAAGGACAGCCTTTTTCTTCATCTTCCGATAACTTGCTCCTCGTTTCCATCTTAGACCTCATCAGAATATCTTTTACCATCCACGTTTCTACCAACATTCTGGCCGGTATTACTCAGGGATTTTCTAAGAAGACTGACGCTGTCCTCTTTTCTTTCCGGACCTCTACCGGAATCACCCTCAATGGTCTGTTCCTGGCAACACAGGCTTTTTCTAGAATGCACCTCCGAACTCTTGCAGGCTCTACCCAAGTAGCCACTTCCAAAGCCACTTCCATACTTTTAGGTATTTGTTATACCCCACTTAGCACCGGGTTGCTGTCTTCGTTCAGGTTGCTGTAACAGCCTATCATTGACTGGGTGGATGAAAGAGCAAACATCGATGTCTCACAGTTCAGGAGACTGAGAAGTCCAAGATCCTACACAAAGCCACCGAGTCCAAAGAGAAGTCCCTAGGCTACTGCAGGGGGCTCTGGGCCACTCGAGTTGAAGACTTCAGGTACTGTCATCACTGAGATCAAGAATCTTACTCACTTATTTGTAGACAGAGTATGGCCTAGGATTTTGTGACCACAACACTACTCAGCCAATGGTTCTGGGCTCTAGAACAAATACTTCCCCATACATACTTCTAGGACCCTCCCAACTTTAGTCTCTCTGCTCTCAATGTCCCCTAGTCTTGGGGGTTCTCTCTCTCTCTCTCTCTCCTTATAAAAATCTGACCCTTCCACGGAAACTCAACTGAAATTACGCCTTTTCCAAGATGACTTTCTCAACAATTTCAGTCAAAATTGATCCCTCTTTCATTTCCTCATAAACCTATAGCTCACTGTCAGAGCCAGGTGTTTGTTTTTTTTGTTTTTTGTTTTTGTTTTGTTTTGTTTTTTAGTTTATTTTGAGAGAGAGAGAGAGAGAGAGAATGAGAGCATGAGTGGGGAACGGGCAGAGAGAAAGGGAGAGAGAGAATCCCAAGCAGGCTCTGCCCTGACAGTGGGGCTCGATCTCACGAACTGCGAGATCATGACCTGAGCTGAAATCGCGTGTCAGATGCTTCTCCGACTGAGTCACCCAGGCGCCCCTCAGAGCCTGCTTTTTATCAGATTTTGGTGCAATAGGTATTTTCTCCTGTGTGAGAATGAGAACTCCTAGAAGCCTCGTTCTTCTCCGTGTCCCTCCCAGTATCCAACACAGTATGGATCAAATGCTTTCGTACCTACCGAATGCTTATTGATTCACATGGGACTGCATAATAAAAACTTAACGTCTATTCTTTGGAAACTATGGTGCCCCACCTCCACTCCCAACCCCCACCGCCCACCGCCCACCTGGAGCCCGGTACTTCAGAGTCAGGAAGGCAGGATGATAGCACAAAAGCGCTTTGGCTTTGGCATCAGACCACCCTGGAGTCAAATCCAACACGGCACCTTCCTAGCTGCGGACACCTAGGCAAGTTTCACTCTCCGCGCCTTGGTTTCCCTCGTCTATGCAATGGGAATAACGACCCTCACGCAATCACTGAAAGGAATAAATGAGGTAGATATGTATGTGTGTGAGCCACATACACACACAGCCTTTAGTTTCTCTTCCCCTTTCATGGTGAGCAAAGGCCCCGGACAGGGAGAAAACCAACATTCAGCCGGGCTCTCAGGGGCTGCTAACCGACAGGTGGTCAAATAGAATTGCCATTTACTGGGCCCCTACCAGCTTCTTAGTACTCCAGACGTTCTATAAGGGAGATCAGAAAAAGCTCGGCCCTCGGAGAGCTGGCCATCGGTTGGTAGAGGTGAGAGGATCATGAGAGACGCACATGCAGCATTCCAGAAGACGTAGGCTAAGGGCCCCGAAGGCAGAGAGGCCACAAATGCCAGAGGTGTCCAGGGGAGGCACAGGTTCTGAATGGGCCCACGGGGTTAAGGAAGGCTTAGGTGGCCTTTGAAGGACAGACATAGTGAATGGGGCACCAGGGTCAGAAGAAATGACATGTGTCCAAATGTGGGGGCGGGGCTACGCTCAACAGGGCTGGAGGACAGCCCCTGGCGCTACATCTGGGTCCCTTGGGGGCCAGGCAAGAGGTGCGGGGTGGGGGGGGGGGGCAGCGAGCGTGGCGTGGCGAGGGTCTTGAGTGCCAGATTAAGGGGAGCCTCTCCAGGCACGGGCCAAGAGCGGCGGGGTGGGGCCGGCCTTATTGGAGAGGTGGCTTCTGATCTGGGAAACACTTCCGCCGAGGCGATGTCCCCCGCACATAGATAAAGTGGCCCTACCCAGAAGCAGGCAGGACCGCTGTGCTTTGGGAAGGAGGCTGGGAGGTTAGCCATCCAGAGTCAAGGAGTCTCCGGGGGGCCCTTTGTGTCTGAGAGCGGTGATGGGCGGCCCTTCCCCCACTGCAGCTGCCCCTGCAGCAAGCGGGGGACGGGCTCCCCCAGAAGTACAACGACGCCGCCCCGGAGGATCCATCCCCCCGCCCCCCCGGGCCCCAGCCCCGGGCTGCACATCTCACTGCACCCACAGAACTGAAGCCCCAGACCGGCTCGCTGGCCATCACTCTAGGACCAGGCCGCCCGCTCCCCTCATTTGCCCGGGGGGGGGGGGGGGGGGGGGGGGGAGTCACGCTGATTGGCTTCCAGCTGGCTTTGCTGAGCTCTAACAATAATAAAGATGGGGCTCTTCACCAGTGAGGTCATGAATTGAAGAGGGGAAGGGGGGGACGCGCTTTGCACAACACTCTGGGCCCCCCTCCCCACCCCCACCACCTGCTGGGCAGGAAAGTTTTCTCCGGCGGCGGGCAGGGGAGAGGAGTGGTGAATGGGGCAAGGCCAGGTGGTGGGGTGGGGTGCTCCGGGAGGCTGGCGGCAACAAAGTGGCGGGGACCCCTTATCAGGTGAACTCGAGTGCCCCTCGGCTTCCTCCTGCAACTGCTGCCCCCCCCCCAGCCCAGGCGCCTCCAGGCTGTTTATTTTGTTAGCGGAGGGGAATCTGCATTTCAGCTCATTTGCATTCTTTGGTCCCAAACAAAACCATATTAAAGTGCCTTGCAAGAGCTGGCTAACGGGGGAGGCTGCTTGCCGTGGGGGAGGAAAAAAAAAAGTCCTTACAATGAAAAGGAATGGGTGTAGCGTTCTATTTTCAGGCTGAGTACAATGCTTGCATTAGGGGGCAAAAAAAAAAAAAAACAAAAAAACAAAAAAACCTCTCCCATTCATTCTGATCCGCAAGCCTGAGTGCGATGGTTAGGAACTTAGCATCCCTTTCGACAGCCTTCAGATAGATTATTTTCTGTGTTCTTACTTCTCCCCAACTTGTTCTGAGGCCTGTCCTTAAAGGAGGGGACGGGAGCTCCAGCAGCCGCAGCCAGGCATCCCTCAAGGAGCGAGGAGCCGGTGCCTCTTCTCACTTGGGAAACAGATGATGTTTCATCAGCGCCGCCTCCCTATCTGTGCCCCTAACCTTCCCCACCTGTGTGAAACCTAATCAGCCCCTAATGAACGCACTTGGAGCTGTCTGGATGGAATTAGTCCCAGTAGGAGCTGGCCTTCAGGTGCCAGGCCCTCTCTTACAGCCGCGTAGCTGCGAAAGACAAGAAATCTTTACAGCCGGGCTAATCAAATAAAGGGCTGCCTCTGCTAAATACGCGTTGTTCTCTCCCCACCCCCCCGCAACAAGTAGACGAGACTGAGGGTATTACACCGTGAAGCTACCGCTGGCCCCTCCTGTCACTGCAACTGGGGGCGAAGGGTCACATTTGGAAATTTCCTCTATACACAGGAGACGTCAGGTGCCTTTTCAGCCTATTCCTACTCTTGGTGGGGGCCGCTCTCCTTGGATCTCACTCTCCTTTGTGCAGAAATATGCACACCCGGGATGGCGACCTTCGGGCCAGACTTGCCCAGGGGCTGCCCGCAGCCTCCTCCCCTTTGAGAAAGGCATGATTTTGTCCCAAGGGAATGAAGAGAGGCCTGAGCCAAAGCGCTTGCTTAAACACACCCGCGCCCCGACCTGTGTGTGTTACTAAATTGCCACTGACGCATTTGGAAGATTACAGAGAGTTACGCCAAGTGAGAGGCTCCCGGGGAACGTGCGAATCACTAGGAAGAAATCCACCATGTTCTGGGCAAAAGCTGTTCCCTGTGATGACATAACAAGGCCGATAGGTCACGGTAGGTCCATTACCTCACCTTGAGTTGAACCCTTCTGATGACATACCCAAGTATAAATCACCATGGATTAGCTAGAATGCCCCTCCTCTCACCCTGCCCCCATCTCTTTAGAGTTAGTTTCTAAGGAATGGGGGACTCCCAGACTCTGGCCTTACTTGAAGCAGTGGATAGTTCCCATCCTACATGAACCAGACCCACAAGAAACCGTGACTCCCTTCTAGAAGAAAGGACAGGCGGGGGAGACGCTTTGGAGGACACCAAATGAGTAATCACAAGGGTAGGAGCCCCCTGGGAGAACCGGACTCAAAACACTCCACTTTGTTACTGGCCCTGAAACAGCCCCCAGAAACCTCAACATTCCCTGTTGGCCACAGCCTCAGCTCGCATGGCCTTCGAGAGCATTCCCCGTTAACCGTCCCCCATTTCTGCTCGTGTCCGTTCCTCCACGGCGGAAAGAAAGTGACACAACCATATTGCCATTTCTGAACGTGATCAAGCTCTGAGAAAGAACCCGCAGTAACGGAACATCCCTGGGAAATAGATTTAAATACATTTCGGCAACAGAGCACGCTGTGTTTCCGAGCCGGGAAGCGTTTGTACCCTGCACGGAAGGCTCTGGCTGCTTGGTAACCCTAAAACACTACCAGAAGCTTCTATCAGGGTGTTTGGGACGCTCAGTCGGTTAAGTGTCTGACTTCGGCTCAGGCCACGATCTCCCGGTTGGTGAACTAGAGCCCCGCTTCGGGCTCTGCGCGGACAGCCTGCTTGGGATTCTGGGTCTCCCTCTCCCTCTCTGCCCCTCCTCCGCTCATGCTCTCTTTCCCCCTCTGTCTCTCTCTCTCTCTCTCTCAAAAATAAATAGGAGCATCTGGGTGGCTCAGTCGGTTCAGCGTCCGACTCTTGATTTTGTCTCAGGTCATGATCTCACAGGTCATGGGATCGAGCCCTGGGTGGGGCTCTGGACTGACAGCACAGAGCCTGCTTGGGACTCTCCCTCTCCCTCTCTCTCTGCCCCTTCTGCGCTCGGTCTCTCTCAAAAAATCAAACAGTTTTAGAAGCTTCTATCAATATGGAAATTATTGTTTTTTTTTTTTACATCGGAGAAATAATCATAACAAAGCTACTTGATCTCCATAATATCAAAAACAATAAACGTAAAAGCTCTCGTTACTATACAACAGTCACTATTCCGATTGCTTCCTGTGCATCACCTCACGTAATCCTCACAATTCTCTGAGGTTTTCATAAAGGTCAGTTTTAATTTTTTTAAAAACTGAATTTAAGTTTTTATTAATTTATTTTTATTCCCATGTTAACGTTAAAAAATAAAAATAAAAAGAACCATAGTCAGATAGAGGTTAAGTATCTTGCCCAAGGTCCCAACAGCTAGCAAATGGTTGAGCTGGGATGACAATGTCACTGACCCTGACCCTCCCACTAATCAGGAGCCCGGGGACCTCCAGCTCTCCTTTTGGTAATAGGAACGAAACATCCGTGCTCTCAGACCCACTTCTCTAGTGTCCACCGGCAAATGTGATGTCTCTCTGGGTCCCGAAAACAGAGAAAAGCTAAGCTGTTGCGTCTGGGTTCCGGCTCACGGGCTGGTTCTCGAACTGCCTCGAGCAGAGGCCCAGGAGAGGGCTGCCTACCGCGAAACAGGTCCCCGCGTCCACGGCCACGGCCCTTTCCTTCACCTGAGTCCTCTGACAAGGGAGAGAGTGGCTCGAAGGCTGCCACCCTTGCCGGGGAGGGACGCAATAAGGACCTTAATGGTGGCAGAGGCGATGGAGAGCAGGGGCAGGACCAAGAGGCTACGGCAAGTGACGCGACGTCGTCACTGCACTGGGGAGAACAGAAACGTCCTTTGTGCTCACATAACGGGCCTGGGCACCTGAAGAAGTCAGCCCTCCTCTGCACAGGGTACCAGACTGGCAGCAACTCTGCCACGTACAGTATGGGGGTTCCCAGGGCCCCCTGGGTAGGGGCCACCTCTATCCCAGCCAGTTGAACACCCACTTTCCCAAAGCCAAACGCCGTTCTGCTAAGAAAAGTACTGGCTTTAACAAATGGCTCTTCATCAACCATCTTCTCTTCAGGCACCGCTCTCTTGTCTGTTTTCTCATAATACTCTGAACGTCCCTCGCCCACGGCAGATACTTCACTACAATGAAATCGTACATTTACCTGTTGCCCCGCTGCACAGCGCGCTCTTTGAGGGTCGGCATCACATCTTATATGCGTCCCGATGCTGCTAGGGCCTTAGTACTGTGCCGAGGACACGGTCAACACTCAGCGTCGGTTGAAAATGAGTGAGCGAGTGAATGAATACATGACGGCCTGTCTCCTCACCAGCCCTTAAAAGGACACAATACCCATGGCCCCATCGTCTTCTCGCTATCAAACTATCAGCCTTTCCAGGATCTCCATTTATATTGCGTAAACTAGCCTGCGGTACAACAGGTACAAGTCAATTCATAATAAATTGAAAAGGGGAGTAGCTGTCTACCCGTGGCCTTTTCCAACGTCCTGATGACTCATATTCAAAAACTGAAAGGTTTTGACCAATAGAAATACTGACGCTGTCCAGCAAGCAATCCTGTGGAGGGTGTAAAGTCAAACGTCCCCTGGATTTGGTGATCGTACTGGGAATAATTGAATAGTTTAAAACATGTCTGCCTTGTGACTTGGCCAGCCTTTATATTATAACAATGGAAACTCACAAATGCGTCTAGGGAGTCATTTATGCACTGGAGTGCCATATAAGAAACCCAATTGCATATAATGAAGTGTATAATGCAAATAAACTTTTAATGAAGAGTAAAAGCATTGCCAGGCCTCTCCAGGAGCAGCCCTTGGCTCATGCCCTCCCTTGAGATCCCCAACAGAAGGAAAGGGTTAACCCAGCTGTTCTACTCCCGCAGAAACAGGAGGACTTAGGCCAGCTGCAGACGGGGATGGGGACGGAGGTAGGAAATGAGAGTGCAAGGCAGGGGACTGAATTGCAGCGAATGAGGCGGGCTCATCCACTGGCGGCCAGCAATTAACAGCCTCAGGCATCCAGCCTGATTTCCCCCAGCAAGGAACCCAGGTGAGCAGTCGCAGGCTTCAAGGTAGCTGTGTAGGGACTGTGTTGGGAGTATTTGGGTTATCGGGCCAAGGAGACCAGGATTTAAATCCCGGCCCTACCACTTCCACTAGTTTTAGCTGTCACGTAGAAGCCTTTGATCCATTTTGAGCTGATTTGTGTGTATGGTGTAAAGTAAGAGTCCAACTTCATTCTTTGGCATGTGGCTATCCAGTTGTCCCAACCCCACCTGTTGAAGAGACTATCCTTTCTCCCATTGAATGGTCTTGGCATCCTTGTGGAAAATCAGTTGACATAGATGAATGGGTTTACCTCTGGACTCTCGATTCTATCCCATTAATCTGTGAGTCTACCCTTCGGGTTGGCCTCTTAGGACTCCACCTCGCAGTCCTGGGATTCTGAGCTCCACGTTCTGCTGGGACACTTTGCCTCCCCCTCCAGACAGCCTCTTGGATGGAGTCCTTTTTTTTAAGATGTCTCCAAGGTGACTTTCCCCTACAGACCCACCTAGCCCAAAGCACAAAAGCAAATCATCCATAACAGCAAAACGGTACACCTTCCTTTTCCCCTCAGTTGCTTTTACTCCTACCCTTGCTCTCTCTCCCTCTTCCCCTCCTCTTCTGCCTCAGGTCCACAGACACAGACTCTAGATTCCTCAGCCAAGAATCAGATTCCTGTGTTCTATGTCTGCTAAGCTTCAAGGGACCCATATCGAGCCCTCAGGATGATCTCTTCTAATCCCTTTCATTTGACATAAGGTGTGGGGGAACCACCCTAATAGAAGCCAGGTGGAAAAGTGACAGAGTAGGCTATAACGACCCAACAATTCTCTATTCCAGGAATGGTCTTTCTCCCTATGTCTTTATTTTCAACCCTCTTTATACCTTCAGGATTGCTGATGGGATATGGACTACAAAACCAGTCCCTACAAACCTCATTGCACATCCTCTATAAAAGGATCCCACTTTAGAATTGGAGATGTTATTCTCAGGCTTTTGTAGCCTTAGCTAAAACCGAGATATAAAAAGTTCTATTTTAACATCTCTTTACAAATGAAGGATGAATAAATGGATGGATGGATGGATGTTAGCTTCCTTCCCCAACTCTCTGTCACCTTTTAATTTAATTTACTGGCCAGCTCTGTGCAGCCAAGGTTAAGTAATGTTGAGTAACAACCTGCGGCGGCAGTCTGAAGAATCAAGTCTCGACAAGGATTAAAAAAAAAAATTCGTAAGTAGGGGTGCCTGGGTGGCTCAGTTGGTTGAGCGTCTGACTCTTGATTTCAGCTCAGGTCATGATCCCAGGGTCGTGGGACTAAGTCCCATGTTGGGCTTCACACTGAGCATGGAGCCTGCTTAAGATTCTCTCTCTCTCTCTCTCTCTCTCTCTCTCTCTCTCTCTCTCTCTCCCCCTCCCTTTGCCCCTCTCCCCCCCCAAATAAATAAAACACCTCATAAGTATAATCTCTTGATATCGAATAAGCAAATAATTTTAAGCAGTTGAATAGGTTTCTGATTTCAAGATGGTGAAACTATTTGTCCCCTTCTCCTCTTGGAAAATCATGCGCAACTGCTAAGAAGAACAACAGGCAGGATCACAAACTGTCTTTGAGGAAACTCGACGCGGGAGCTGATCTCCCAAGATGGCCGCTCACAAGCACTTCCTGCTTCAGCTGCTCGCCCTGTTCCTCACGCCAACACCTGGTGCTTATTTTCCCACCCCTCGGGTGTAGGCTGGCCTTGCAACATGCATTCATGTCCTTCCTTTTGGGAACTAGGTGCCATCCAGTCAGAGTCCAAGCCAATGGGGATGCCTCGTGGAAGAGAACCAAAGACGCTCTGGCCGAAAGCCCTGACTAACCTCATAGCCAACAGCACCAGTTGCCAGCCATGTGAGTGCATCATCTCGGGCACTGTAGTTTAGTCAAGCACCCCTTAACTCAGGCCAGCACGCAGCTGAGCGCAGTCTCAAATGACATCTCGTGGAGTGGAGGCCAGCCAACGCACAGAACCTTGAGAAAAAAGAATGCAGTTATCGTTTAAAGCCACTGTATTCTGGGGTAGTTTGTCACACAGCAGTAGATAATGAAACACTAGGTTAGATCTGCATCCCCGAAACACAGTATTTAGAGGTAGAAAGGGGGTGGAGGAATGATAAGTGGCTCATTAGAGAGGAGGAAATTCAAACAGGAGTGCCTGCAAAGGGTGGGGAAATGATAATCAATACTGGAAGAACAATGCATTCAAACTTCTGAGTGAAGACAGTTCTCAAATTAGAATTTGATATGCAACCAAATTACAAAGCAAGTGCACGATAAAGACAGTCTCAGGTGTCCAAGTGCAGTATGTGTCTTCCCCCCCAAATTCTCAGACTCAAGATGCTTCTAGAGGATGCGTTCTACAAAAGCGAGAGTATAAACCAAGAAACTAGATGACAGAGGAGTGCAGGACGCAGAGAACCCAACAGAATAAGGAAGTGGAGGTCAATCCAAAGATATCAGCTGTGAAGCAGTCAGTCCAGGTGGGAATAGGGGAAAATGAGATATATTGGGAAGAGGTGGGGTAGGGGGAGAGGAGGGTATATATGTGAGCTAAAATCCAGATTTGACATAAGAAAAAAAAAATCAGTAGGTAATGTCTAAACTGAAAACCAAAACAAAACAAAACACGTGTCTGGGGGCACCTAGGTGGCTGAGTCGCTTGAGCGTCCGACTTTGGCCCAGGTCATGATCCCACGCTTCGTGGGTTCAAGCCCCGCGTCGGGCTCTGTGCTGACACCTCAGAGCCTGGAGTCTGCTTCGGATTCTGTGTCTCCCTCTCTCTTTGCCCCTCCCTTGCTTGCACTCTGTCTCTCTGTCTCCCCAAAATAAATGCACATTAAAAAAAATTTTTTTAAAGTGTCTGTGTGTGTAATTTGGAAGAATGGAGGTAAATATCAGAAGAAATAGCGATAGATTTGACAGAGGGTGCCTCTAGGGAATGGGATGAGGCAGGGTAGGGCAAGGGACTAACGTCGGCCATTAAAGCCCTTTTAGCACTCTCGGACTTCTTCTTTTCTTTTTACTTTTTTGCATGTAACAGTTTGATTTAAATATGTTTCAAAAAAGGAGCTGGATTAAACACTTTATTGGAACTCCTTCCTAGAGCTATGCAGAGGATATGAGCGTTAACTTCGTCCAGGTTTCGAAATATAACCCAGTTGCGACAAAGATCCTTAGATTTGTCCCCATGACACGTCTTCAGCTTCATCCTGACATGATACTGGGCTTAGATTGGCCAACAGCAGGTGCAAGTGTGAATTTAAAATCCAATTAAAAAATACGTGGGAAATTCTAGCCACATGAGTCATTGAAGAGTGTCTAAAAGGCAAAGTATAATGATCAAGTAAGTAGTATTTTAGCTTTCCGAGAACAAGATCATACTCACAGCATGTGAACCACTTGTTTGACTTTGGCACATTGGACCATCACCCGAATCTTCAGGAAGACATTAGATAAGAAAACTGGGAGCTGCAAACAGAGGCAATTAGGTGGTAGGTGGAGACTGAGAGTTAGGAGCAGGTCTCAAGCAAGTCCTGTCTCAGGCCACTAAAAATCTAGGCATATTCTTGCTTTCCTCTTAATCACCATATTTCAAAATGAATAACTTGATGAAACAACAAGAAAGCTAAAGACTTTCCTGGCTAACTCTAACACGACCGTGGGTATGCTCTATCCCTCATGAACAAATCACCACATACGTAATACTGACAGATACAGGATTTTTCGAAAATCGTGCACCGTAGGAATCTTACAACTGGACCGAGTCATTTATTTATTTACCTTCTTTCTTAGACCAGCTACCAAAGTTACCCAAAATAAGAGGATGGTGATGGTTTTAGTAAACGGTGATGAAGCTCTTCATATTGGCCATCTTCCATCAAATTTGGCACATGTGCCCATGTACACACACACACACACACACACACGCACACACACACATTGTGGAAAAGCCCATCATGAAAAATGTAACCATTAAGGGGATATTGTTCATTTTTATAAACTCAAGACTACCCTCTCATAGTTTTTTAAAATTTTTTTAACGTTTATTTATTTTTGAGAGACAGAGAGAGAGAGAGACAGAGCATGAGCGGAGGAGAGGCAGAGAGAGAAGGAGACACAGAATCCGAAGCAGGCCCCGGGCTCCGAGCTGTCAGCCCAGAGACCAATGCGGGGCTTGAACCCGTGAACCGTGAGATCATGACCTGAGCCGAAGTCGGATGCTTTACCTACTGAGCCAGGTGCTGCTACCCTCTCATATTTTCTATGGCTTTCTGCCTGTAATTTAGTTTGTAAAGAAAGCTATTTGAGCAGAGGTCCTAATAGTATAGAAAGGGATCTAAGCTATCACCTCCTGCAGAGATTCTGAACCCAATGTGGTGTGGGGGCTTGGGTGGGGAGGGGTAACACACGTGTATGCATTTCTCCACAGCAAGCCATGACATCCGTCAGGGTCTCAGAGGTGTCCATGACTCAGAAAGGGTAACATCTGAGCTGAAGGAGGGAGAGTGCTTTGCCCAGACTTATAGCACCTGAAATGGAACTAAAACTCTTTTTCCCTAACTTCCGTCCACCGCACCGCGGAGCCCAGCCCCAAACCCATAAGCTTCCATTATACCTAATGGCATGGCACATACCCAAAGGGTGTTCAACTCTTACTGATGGAAATGAGGGGCATAACATTTTAATATAACCCAAGAGTAGGAGTTCCCTGGCGCATGACTTCCTTCCACTAAGGCAATTTCTTCTCCCAAGACTGGCCAAGGTCTCCAGCATCCATTATTATAAACGGTTCCCTTTGTGAGTGACGTAAAACATTCCTGAATGCTGATGCTGAAATGTGCACTTGTGTATCAGATCTTTTCAACCAGGAAGAGAATCATAGGTTCCCATCCTCTTTCCCATCGCTTCCTCCCCCAATTTAAATCCTAGCTAGATAATTACGTCTCAACTTGGCATGATCTCTGACCATTCAATATCAACTCCTTGGCAGGATCTCCCATCGAATATTTTTATTTCTGAGCCTGCAGGTTGCTGGGAGTACAACCATGCTACTTGGGCTCAGAACATTAAATGTTATAATCCAAACATTTCTCAAGAGGCTAACATGTACAGTGGAGGTCAACATGATTTTTGGTCGTTGCCAGTCAGCTGATTTCGGCCCTAGGGAGCTAAATACGATAGGCTACGTATCTATTCCAAAAGCCCTGCAATCTAATCTCCTTAACTGCTAACAATTACTTTAGAAGGTACGGTTTGGGGATATCCAAAAGCACAGCTCAATTTGATGACTTTGTACTAACAAAGCCGAATGAAAGTCTTCAAACAGAGGTCTTGCAAAATCTTTTGGATTTCCGTAAAGTAATGAGCGTCTTGTACAATATTTATTGCTGTGGGCTTAGCTTTGTATTTTTAACTCTCTTTGTTTCATGACATGCTATAATTATACGCTCAAACCATCGTCTAAATTTATCTTATTGTAGTTTTCTGGTAAAATACTATGTATTACATAGAACATTTATATTTATAAAGTCTATGATAGAAGCAGAGAGCGGTTTGTTTAGACCTTTAAATTGGGGTGTGAGGAAGAAAAGGGAAAGAAGAAGGCGATTTCAGGAGGATTCTGCACCAAAGGATACGTGTTAAATGCTCTCATGGATGTCAGTGCACAAGATGATAGCATAATTATTCATTACGACCTCTTCTGTGCTGGCATCAAGGAGTCAGGAGCCCTCAGTTCTCTCCCTGGCTTTGCCATTAACGA
This sequence comes from Acinonyx jubatus, assembly GCF_027475565.1. Taxonomy (NCBI): domain Eukaryota; kingdom Metazoa; phylum Chordata; class Mammalia; order Carnivora; family Felidae; genus Acinonyx; species Acinonyx jubatus. Next base: position 110,473,147 of record NC_069389.1, on the reverse strand, counting down.
CCTGACCACTGAAGTTCGAATGCCTCATTTGTCAGATAATGTGGCCGGACCAGATCATCTTGAAGGCACCTTCTAGCTTGTAAAAATTGTAAAATTCCGGGTGGCCTAGTCAGTCAAGCATCTGACTCTTGGCTTCCGCTCAGGTCATGATCTCATGCTTTGTGAGATCGAGCTCGGAATCGGGCTCTGTGCTGACAGCGCGGAGCCTGCTTGGGACTCTCTCCCTCCCTCTCCGCCCCTCCCCTGCTCACATGCACTCTCTCTCCCTCTCTCAAAATAAACACACTTTAAAAAAATGGTAAAATTCTGCAACACGCTGTATACCAAGGGACTGGAAATGTTTTCACAGAGGGAAAAACATATATGCTTTGGCTCTAGTCGCCCTCCGCCAGGACCACGACCTGTAAAAATACCTGCATGTTTCAAAGGAAGATAAAACATATTTCGGAGAATTGTGAATCTCAGAATACCCGTGGACAGAACACAACTTTTATATTCACTGATGTACTTAATAACCAAGATAATTTTGAACAAGGGGGAGTACTGAAGAAGAGTTTGCCCCAGCAGGTACCTCACTGTGTGTTAAAGCAGCAATAATTAAAATGCCATGACACCAGCATAGGACTACAGAGGCACCAGGAAAGAAAGCACAGAGACAGTCCCGAAAGTACATAGCCATACGGCACATGATAAGGATGTTACTTCAAATCGGTGGGGAAAGAAAAATGCTGGGACAGTTGTTAGCTGTTTGGGGATAAATTGAGCCAACATGAATTCCAGACGATATACAAAGTTAAAGGTAAACACTGAAACCACAAGAACTAACGGAAAACACGCTCACTGCAGTGACTGTGTAGCAGCAAGGAGAAAACTATAAAGATAAAGAGGAAAAGATCTGACAATCTAATATTAAAATATTCTGTATGTCAAGAAAAGGCCACGGGCAAACTTAAGAGGCAGACGACGAACTCAGAGAAAGAGATCAGATGTGAACAAAGATTAAGGTCTCCAATGCATAGAAAATGCTTCAAATCTGTCATAGAGGGACGGACACCACAGTGGAACAATAAACAAATGGTATGAACAGACGATTCACAAAAGAAGAAATACAAAGTGCCAATAAATACGAGGAAAATGTCTTCTGCCTCACTGCTAATGAGAGCAATGCAAGTTAAAATAACACCAGAGATAATATTAAAAGGCAAACGATAAGCTCAGAGAAAGTATTGGCTTAAAAAATGAGCCACACTTTTAAAACAAAAATATCCAGGGTTGACGTAGGTCATTCATTTCACAAATACGTATTAAGCAACTGTTACCTACCAGGCACCGCGATAAGGTAATAAGGGTACAATGGTGGATTAGACACGGTCCTTGTCCCGTGAAGCATTTGTATAGGGTTGCAGAAGGACACGTGATGAGCCTCAGATAAAAGGCACTGTCATGCACGACGGGGAAGAGAGCAATTCGGCGACATGCGTTACAAGTCTTACGAATAAATATACTCCTTAACCCCGCCATTGTAATTCCAAGACTTTATCCTCAGGAAGTGATCAGAAGTATACAAAATTGGTAATAGCAAACATTTTATGCGCGCTTACCAGGTATTAGGCCCCATTCTAAGAACTTTACATGCATCAACTCATTTAATTATCACAACTTTCTGAGAATGGTACCATTTCCTCCCTGTTCTACCTATGAGGGCACAGAGGTCAAGTAAGTAGCCCAAGGATGACAGAGCCTGGGTCCAAACCCAAGCAGTCCCTGCTCTTAACCCCTGGGCCACGAGGTCTATGACAAGTTGTTGATGAGAGCCCTGTTTATATTTGTGAAAAAGTATAAATAATCTAAACAAACACCGAGAGGGGCTCGGTTTAATAAACCCAATGGAATACTAGGCCAACGCCACCAATCACGATGGCAAGATTATTCAGTGACTTGAGAAAATGATCACAATATACTGTTATGTGGATGAAAGGTATTTGCAAGATGTTAATGGTGATGCTTTCGGACTGAAGGGATTCAGGGTGGTGTCTACTTTTTTCTTTGAGCTTCTGTAGAATTCACAAATTTTACACAAAGAATCTGTGTTATCTTTATAATCAGATCTATTATCTATCTATCTATCTATCTATCTATCTATCATCTATCTGTTTAAAACCCATTGAACCAAATGGAATCACTGAAGAATTTTCAGTATCCTATTACAGCCTTACCCACATACTTGCACAATTCCCTTTACCTAGAATGTCCTCTCCCACGCATCCTGCCGCGTCCTTTCCCCCTTGTCCTGGCTAACTCCTTACTCCTTAAAACTCCGCTCAGGCTCACGCTTCCAAAGAGCCTTTGGACACTAACAGCATTTAGCCCCCTGGCCCCGCTCCAGATGAGGCGTCTCTCCTCTGTGCTCCTATAATGCCCTCTGCGGGTCTTGCCATGTGATTTATCCATCTGTTCCTTAGGTCCTACCCCTATCAGGGGTCACAGACACGTCTCTTCGTAGCCCTTGCACAGTGTCCGGCTTAGCGCGGATATCAAAGAAATATTTACGAGGGGGACGAAAACACACTCCTTTGTGAAGAAAAGAGAGAAGATACTAACTTTCCACAACACGGTTTTCATAGGTTTGAGAAGGGGTCGAGACGTTTAGGTTTGGGGCAGGGCTCTATAAAACTCACTACTGTGGGTCACCCCGGTCATACCCTAGGCTGTCCCTTGGACAGCCTAGGTCTTCAGTGCATAAGGGCAACACCCTTGGCTGCTCCTGCGCCCCGCCCCCCCACGTCCCCCATGCTAACCTTTGTCACACCGTGTTGTCCCAGGAGACTGTGAGATCCTTGGGGGCAGGAGCCATCTTGTTTGCCTGTGTCCGGCGCCTGCCCGAGGCCTTCTCGCCGCCCTCCACCGACCGATCATCACAAACGTCTTCTTGCTGACTGCTGGCAGCTGAACTCCTTTGGAACGAAGCTGTGTGACCGGCACCAGAATTTGCCGTGCCCCCCCTCTCCTCTCCCTGGTGCAGACGGCCTCCTCTGCGGCCTGCGTTTAGGAACTCCCACGCACATTGACGCTGGAAACTGCCGTCCCTGGTTTTAAACCGCAAACACAAAATCCCACCTCTAGTTCTGGCGTCACAACTTATGAGGTAAGAAAGTTGCGGGGTGGGGGGGGGGGGCGGGGGGGGCCAGAGAGGACTATCTTCAATTTCACACTGTGGCCAGGTCACAAGAACTAAGTGAAAGGGTAGTTGTTCTCCTCAGACCTTAACATCTGAGTGAGGGAAACTACGTAAGGAAAACAGGGCGTGTGTACAAGATACTAGGACCGCAGGTTGAAAACCAAATGCTTCTGAGATTCCCAATCTTTAAGATACTGTGTTTTTCTCCTAGCGTTGGCTAGCCTCGTAGCCGGCTTCTCAGCCTCCTCCGTCAGGCCACCAGCTCCGGTCAATCGATCGGTATGAAATGCGGGTTCGCCACGGCCCTCCCCGCTCGCAGAATGGGGCCCCTGCCCTCGCCACGTCTCCCCTGCCCTGGGAACCGTGGATAAGAATCTGTTTGAAGCAGCCAATTTCATCTCCGGGCACTTTTTGAAGGCTCGCCTGTGGAGAGCTGAAATATAACTGGGAAGCTGGCCAGTTATAACATGACATAAACACCCAAAGAACTAAAGAAAGCTTTTTACTAAACGGTCTGTGCTTCCGTTAGGTTAGAACTCAGTAGAATATATTCTAACCTAGAATAATCGGATAGGACAGGTACAGAAGTATAGAGGTCAAGAGGTCCAGCTCCAGGGTCACATAGGCCCAGGTTCAAAGCATAGCTTTAGCACGTGCCTGTTGAAGGACGTGAATCTCAGTTTCTTCGTCCGAAAAAATGGGGCCCCAAATAGTGCCCGCCTCATTAGGCATAGAAATACACATCGCACAGAACCTGACACGGGAGAAGTGCCCCAAGCTGCTAATCACAATTCTTATTATTTTTACTCGTGGCAAAGACTGCTTCATCAATATGCATGTTCCCCTCCTTTACCTGGCACCCAGCTGGACGACATGTCCCAACCTCCCTTGCGGCCAATAGCGGTCACATGTAGCTCATGAAAAGTGGACAAAAGTTATGTGCAACATTTCCAGGACTGGCACTCCTGTGCACAATCTTCTGTGCTCTTTCCCATCCCACCTGCTAGATGTTGACACCCAGGGCAACCTTGGATGCCCTAAGTTGAAGGTGTCGGAATCTCCACCAACCTGGATCCCTACACGCATACACAGAGAAAGGCCCTGTCATTGCTACCGTTGGCTACAAATGCCCACATTGGAGCACCATGCAACCGGGAAATGAACTTCCACGGTGTTAAGGCACTGAACTTTCGGGGGGTTCTCTGGTCACAGCAGCTAGCGTTATCCTAACCGATATGTTGTCTAAGTCACAGAAGAGCAGATCTGAAAAGATCCTTGAAGACCTCCTCGACCGTGCAAGACAGATTGAGGCCCGGAGTCATTGTCCAAGGTACTTCGATGGACCTTTTGCTTCAGATTCCTTCGAGAACACCCTGTCTTTTTACGTACGATGCTAATTAAAGTCTGTAGGCTCAAAGTCTTCTCTGTTTGCCCAGTTAAACCAAATCTATTCCTAGGGGAATTTTAGCACAGGGAGTTGGAAATACAGACCCCTTCTACTAGACAGCAGAACAGGAATGGAAGGAAAACAAGAGAGGCCCTTTCTCATTGTTCTGTGCCTTCCTCACAGGGGGCCACGAGGTTATCATATTATTACACTTGAGAGGGGGTTTTGAAAAATAAAGAGTGACACTATATATGTCCTCAACGAGCTTACGATCTAGCTGTCTTAGTCTGAGCTTAGTTATACTAGGTGCCGTAAGACTGGGGGGCGGGGGGTGGGTGCTTACAAACAACAGATATTTACTTCTCACGGTTCTGGAGGCTGGACGTCCAAGATCCAGGTACCAGCATGGTCAAGTTCTGGGGAGTGCTCTCTTCTTGGGCTGCAGATGGCAGAGTTGGAGAGGAAGCTCTCTGGGACCTCTTTCAGAAGACACGAATCCCATTCATGATGGCTCCCCCCATCATGATCTAGTCACCTCCCAAAGGCCCCCATCTCCAAACAGCATCACGTTGGGGATTAGGTTCCAACATATGAACTTTAAGGGGACACAGGCACTCGGTCCACTGCACTATAGCTGGGAATGCACACAAGATTTCAGAAGCACGTAGTGATGCGATATAGACGACGCCGACTCAACATGCATGCAGAGAAGGGAGAGACTGATGAGACTGGTACTTCTAGAAGACTGCACAGAGAATAAAACTTAGGCTAGACTTCGTAAGGCTCTCAAGAATTGGCTAAGCAGAGAAACCACATATATAGGTACCTGAGGAGAATTCAAGCAAAAGGGAGAGATGTCTGGATCGCCAAACTAATGAAAAATGGATACCTCGTTACACTACCCTTCTTTTCCTACATTCGTCCAGCAATAATAATAATAGCTGAATAATCATTCCCTGTGTTCCAAGAACTATGCCAGGCACTTCCCAGCCATTACCCAATTTCACCTTTACTAGAAACCTATGGGCGAGGTATCAGTGTCTCCATTCTACAGATGAGGAAACTGAGGCTGAAAGAGTTTTGATTGCCAAGGGTCTCACAGTCAAGAAGTAGGAGAGGCTGAGTTCAGATTTGGTCCTGTACTCTTAATTGTCAGCCTACACTATCAACGACTCATTTCGGAAGGTAGATACAACATCTCCGAGGACAGAAAATCACGACAAGACGCCAATGCGGACAGCGACTTCTCCTCTCCCGAACGGACACCTACGCAAAAGTCCTGGATGAGTCAGAAGGCTTGCATTCAAATCCTGGATCTACCACCAACTAGCTATGACCTTGGGTGATTTAAATGAATTCTCTGAGCCTCAGTTTCCCTCATCTGGGACATAGGGGAAAATAAGTCCCACCTCATAAGGCCATTGTGAAGTTTAATTGAGATGCTATCAAGTTAAACAAGTTAGAGCTATGTGAATATAAAATCATTGTTTGCTTTTATTGATTTATTTATTTTTAATTTATTTTTAATGTTTATTTATTTTTGAGACAGAGGGAGACAGAACATGAGTTGGGGAGGGGCATAGAGAGAGGGAGACACAGAATCTGAAACAGGCTCCGGGCTCTGAGCTGTCAGCACGGAGCCCGATGCAGGGCTCGAACCCACGAACCGTGAGATCATGACCTGAGCCGAAGTCGGACGCGCAACCGACTGAACCACCCAGGCGCCCTGTAAAATCATTGTTTTTGTTATTACAGCTAGTTTTGTCCTGGTGGAAGCAGAGTCAAATATAAAAAGGTTTTAAGGGCATTAGAAGTAATCACAGGAGGTCCCCCCCCCCTTCCTCTCTCTCTGCCCCTCTCCCACTCTCGCATGCTCCCTCTTGCTCTCAAAATAAATACATAAATAAATAAAAAGAAGCAGCCACTGGAAAACTTTAGGCAACAAGGCACAAATCAGAGTTGAAAAGACAGCCCTATGCTATATAGCCCGCTACAAGAGAGCATGTAAGTAATAATAACGGTAACACTTACAGGGTTCTTACAATGTGCTTTGCATTTTCATCCTTACAACAAATCTATGAGGTGAACCATCGGCTTTTGCTCCTCTCGTTTGGTTCTGACTTGCTTTTTTGGCTGGCCAGTGCCTGAACGTTCTTCCTTTTGGGAAACCCCGCCATTGAGTGAATCTTGACGGAAGACAGATTCCCCCTCCCACAACCAACGCTAGCTCAGACACTACGTGCTCCCCGGGCTAGGCATGAGCAGGTGCTCTACGTTTGGCTAAGTGGATAACCCCACCGAGGACCTGGCATGGGAAACGAGCGATGCCTTTTCAGCAGCACAGACGTCAAGTGATCAGTGGTGACGGCGAAAGTGGCTTCCAGAAAGCCAGAGGAGTAGGATTTAACCTGGTCGTGCAGTTTCCTTTGGTTTCTGCCATTCTCTGAACCTGATGTGCCAGCCACAGAATTTGTTTGGCTTATGTTTATTGGAGTTGGGTGCTGTTGTCGGCAACCAAGAATCCCGGCTCACAAAAGTGACCGCTGTTAACGTCCATGTGTTATAAGTAAGAAAAGTGAGGTGCAGCTAAATAATGATGGAGCTGGGATTTGAACCCTGACGACAAGAAAGGAGAATGTAGAGACCATTCACGCAGGATATTACTGCAACTAGACAGGCAGACAGACAGACAGATACACGGAGCATACACACTCTCACACACACACACACACACTATGTATATATACACAGAGAGATTATATGTGTACACATTGTGATTGCAATGCAGCCTTCCTGGGTTCAAATCCTGCCTCCTGTTCTTACTAGCTATGTGGCCTTGGGCAAGTTACTTAACTTCTCTGTGCCTCAATGTCTTCATCTATGCAGCAAGAATGATAGTAAGACCGCCCTCCTCGAAGAGTTGCTGGTAGGATTAAACGAGTTAACATTTGTAAGGCACTTAGAACAATGTCTGGGACAACGGCACTATTTGTTATTATCATATGATTCGAGTCTTCGGACTGAGGGTCAACACTTGAAATCCCTATCCAAAACAAATAATCTTTAGTTTTGGAAGAAATTCTCAAAACCCACTGAAATCAGGGCCATTTAATATTTCAACACGCCCAACGTCGCCTCGTCTAATCCTCCAACCCTTGGAAGTGGATGTGGTTTTTCCCCGCCTTACAGATGAGAAAACGGAGTGTCAGAGAAGGTAAGTGACAAGCGACCGAGGTGTGATTTAAATCTAGCTCTGTCTCACCTCAAAGCACATTCTAAAACTCTAGTACGAAAACTTCACAGGAGCAAGTGAGGTAGTTGGAGAAGCTTGAAGGGACCTGTGTAGACAGGAAGGCGAAATGAGCAAATGCTAGCACCTAACACAAGTTTGGCACCACGGACTATTTTGAGGCGTTTTTATAAGCATTATCTCATATTAGTAATCCGGTGGACTGCATTTCAGTGGTAAAATGCTCCAGGTATTCAATGATCCCTGGCATCTACTTGATTCTAAAGCATCGTCTCATAGTTGAAAAAGAAACTCTCAAAACCAACATGCCATGCTCTTTCAACAGGCGCACGCAACCGGTGTAAGCCACAGACTAAACATGTCATCTTTCTGGAACATCTGTTTTCCCTAAAGAGCTAGAAGGCAAAGTTACATAATTTACCTGGCAACGTAATTTGAGAACTCAAAACAAACACGAACATATCATGAGTAGTATGCAAAAACCTATGATACTTTAAGATAAAAACCAGTATCTTCAAAGAAGTTTCAAGCTTGTGACAGACTGCTCCAGGGCCCCTGGCGAGTTCACACTCCTCTGTTGTTAAGGATACTTGGGGAGGGGGAGCTTCAGATCTATGCAATATTGCGTCCTAAATAGGGTTATTCCGTCTTGTCGGAAAGCGTCATCAATTCCCGTGCACGTTTCGGTCTGTCGCGATTTTAGTAAACGTAACAGCTGCCATCCACATTCTGGCTAACATCATAGTTAGCTGAAGGGACTCAGCATTATCCAGAAGGGGGTGTTTGATGCTAAATCTCGCCAAGGATCAACAGAGAAAACTAGCTCAAGGACGGGGGCTCAGAGAACCCACGAACTTGGATATTAACTATTTCTCTGACATTGCCAATTCTGTGAAAATAATACGAGACATTTCTTATTCTTCCTCCAGTGGACGACTGCTTGGATGAAATGTTAAGCAGAGCTTGGGATTTCGATCGAAACGCGGGATTGTTTTAAACTCACCTATCTATGTACTTTGTAAGACGTGTCATATCCGTTAATGTAGGTATAAACCCTTCCTTGGGAATTCTGTCACTCTCATACTCTCTGGTCACAATTTCTACCTGCAGCGCTAATCGGTGAGTTCGCTGCTGTTCACCCTCCTTAAAATGAGCCTTAGTCTCACAGAGTTAGCCTCTATGTAGCAAGTTGAAGGTCTTCGGTCAACAGAAAGGAATAGCTTTCCAAGAAGTCACACATCTCAGAAATGCTCATTCTGCAGTCTGCCTACTGGTGGCTTGGCAGAAATCAGCCTTGTTTCCTTTTATTTGGATGATATTAAGTCCCAAGTGGAGTTGTTCACCGGCCCGCACTAGGCTCCTCTCTCTGGGCAGCCTGGCTCTCAGAATAATGGGACGCTCACAAGCAGACCTCTCTGGGCTCCCCTGCTTACAATGAGGATTCAGAAGCAACCGTAGAGCCAACCTAGTCCAGTCAAGGACATTTCCATACTTTGAAATGCCGGGCACTGGCCGTCTGGCAACTCCTGGTCCATGAGTTTCAGTTTTTTACCCTGGGTTCTGCTCTATTTGTCCACAAGAATGTGCTATATCGCTTTCCTTAGACTCCAATTGCTGTAATTTTCAACAGAAAAAAAAAAGCAGATTACAAAATTGCTTCTACGCTGGAAGTGTAATTATGTAAAAATTACGTACGCATATGGACAGGGACTGGAAGGGGATGAGGGAAGATGAAAACAATTTGATTTGCAGGGGGTGGGACTGTGAATGAGGATTTTTTTTAATCCTTTCCTATAGATTTTCATTAACATTCTCAGAGGCTGTGTGTGCAAAAACAAAACAAAACAAAAAACCCAAAAAACAAAAAAATAAAAGCCAAAAAAACTACAGAGAGTTAAATCTGTAAATTCTTGTAGATAAAATGTTGATCATCCTTCTTGTTCATTTAGTGTCTGCCCTACACGGACAATATTCCGTTTTCTACATCATCCAAAAGAACAGATTTTGCCATCATTTACAGAGTCTTTGCCAAGAAAATCAATAAAGACATATTTGTACAGAACCTAGAGCGGGCTGGTTTTCTCCAGGAATGTGTTGAGTTAATTGAAAAGGTTTTGGTTAAGGTTAGCCAGTCGGAGATCACGGCGTTGTAGACAACACATACTGTGAGAATGAACTTCGTGCAACCTTTCAAATACCTTTGGGAAGGCAGGAAATTGAAATATTGTGCTATATTGGCAACTAAATGGTCATTCATCATCCATGCTAGGTTTGGAGCTGAGAAGAACGGTTTGGAAACTCTCGGAGGGCCTTTAGTAACAATTTCAAAGTTAGACTCGTGTATGTAGATTTTCACAGCATATCTGGGGAAGACGAAGAGATAACATCTGCGTATACTATTAACATGGCCTCTCTAATAACAACTTCGGACTGGATTCACACCCACAAAAGCTGCATTAAAATACATTAAGCTTGAGACACCAACTGACAAAAGCAAGGAAATTCACAGTTAAAGGGGAAACGTGCCATATGTTCTTCAATACCTACGAGCAACGGGGTGCATTTGGAAAGTCATTAAAGCGGCACCCAGTTGTGCCTAGGTATTGGAGAACATATGGAATCTTTTCCTCCGTGAGTATAATTTTCCCTGCTCTCATTGAGTGCCTGTATCAATCTTCACTTTTTGGTCATATAGGTTTTTGTTTGTTTAATTGCCATAGCGTGTAAAATAAATATGTTCTCATTTTCAAACAACAGCACCATCGCACAATGGAAACTGGTTCTCAGCCTTTGCTGCCTGGTGGTTTCTCATGATTTGTCCTTTCCCAAGGTTTGTGCACCATTCCAACACTTCCAGCTCCCACCTACTCCTTGAGAAGTACTGTTCCCTTTCCCCATCCTGGGGATGCCGTCCGCCATGGTGGTCAACGCTTGTGTCTTCCACCAGCACCTGGGTGGCTCAACTGGCTGAAGTCAGAGCCTGAACAGCAGAAGAGCCCATTCTTCTGGACATTTGTTATGAGGGCAAAGTTTCTTTCTTCTTTAAATACGGGCTTGAACCTTTTATTTTGGCAAAACTAGCAGCCAGTGTGATATAAAGAGGGGTTTATTCATATGACCGTGTCCTCTTTTTGTCTTCTGTCATTCATCCGTTTATTCTATCGTTTCATGGTTGTGTACCTGCCATGTGCTGGGATTGGGAATAAAATGCTAACCAAGACCCGGGTCCTGCCCCCAAGTCATTCGGTGTCTGTACGAGTGGACACAACGGTAAGCTGACAACGATCACCGAGTGTGATGAGTGCTGCTGTAGGAGCCGGCAGAGGGGGCTGAGGAAGCAGAGAGGAGGGACAGCTAACCCGTACCGGGGGTTCCAGATGCAGGGCCTCAGAGTGCGTGATGGCCACGACAGACAGCCATTGTAGAGCCACGTTCACAATTGAATCCATTCAATACAGTCCACAGACTTTTACTGAGCACCTACTACATGCCAGGCCCTGAACTAGGCACTGGACGGAATAGTGACACAATGCCTGCAGGTTTTAAGCATGGGAGTGACAGGAACAGCTTGGTGTAATCATTGAAAATGAGGAGAGAAGAGGAGAGAGAAGAGAGGAGCCAGATGGTGCAAGCATGCTTTATGCCACGGCAAAGAAGCAACCACAGAAGGCTTATAACCAAGAGCGTGGAGTGATCAACTCAGTGTTTTAGAAAAATCACCCTGACACCATTAAAGATGACATATTGGAAGGAGTCAAGAGAGTCAAGGCAATCGGGGCTGACGAAGGATATTGAGGCTCTCAACAAGAGGAACAGCAGCTGGGATGAAAGGGCATAGATAGAGTCAACCAATATTCACGAAAGAGTCAGCAGGACGTGGGGACTGATCGAATCGGAGACTTGGAGAGACATGATAGATGTGCGGAACGTGGAGTCCACAAAGACTCGCTGAATGTTCGAGGGAAACGTAGAGATTCTCCAGTTCAACGCTCTCATTGTCACCCGTAAGGAAACCGGAATCTAGAGTAGTTGGCTGATTTGTTCACGTCAACCAGTCTACTTTGTGGAGGTGCAGGGCCCAAGACCAAGGTCTCCTAGCTCACAAGGAAGTGGTGTTTCAATAAATTTAATGTAACGTCTAGGTTGAGATAAAAATATTAATTACCTTTAGAAGCCCCAAAGCTGAAAACGAATCTCAAAGTTGTTTGAATGTTCCCTTCTACGTTCCTTGCTTTTTTACTCCCACCACGTTTGATTTAAAATTTCTGCTCTCTCCAGCCTCTTGCAGGGTCTGAAAAGATATGAATTTCAAAGTGTGGCAGTATGATGACCTCATCACACTGTGCCTGTGAAACACAAATGTGGTCTCTTTGTGTGTTCATTGATTTTTGAGAGAGAGACAGAGCATGAGCGGGGGAAGGGTAGAGACAGAGGGAGAAACAGAATCCAAAGCCTGGAGCCTGCCTCCACGAGGTCATGACCTGAGCTGAAGTCCAGCGTTTAACCGATTGGGTCACCCAGGCGCCCCCACACGTTTTATGTAGATACTCATTTTGTAATTAAAATGTGAGGATTAGAGCGCAGAAACACCACAAGGTACATAGTAATGAGTTGAGATACATCCTTAGAAAGTCATTTTTTTCCCCTCCCTGGGTCCCAATCTCTAACTATAAAATAAAGAAAATAAGATTTATACTAACCGTAGGGATAAATAACATTGGAAGGTCATGAACCCTGAGATGCAGCAAATTCAAAAATGTTTGTGGACCAACCATCTCGTCAATAAGTATAAGATTGTTACATTACTTTCCTCTCAAACACTGCTAGTTTGGTTCTAGATTGTTTTTTTTTTTTTAATGATTATTTTAGAGAGCATGAGTGAGTGGGGGAGAGGGGCAGAGAGACTGAGAGAGAGAGAGAGAGAGAGAGAGAGGGAGAGTCTTAAGCAGGCTCCACGCTCGCAGCCTGATGTGGGGCCGGATCCCACAACCCCGGGATTATGACTTGTGCTGAAGTCAAGAGTAGGATGGATGCTCAACCGACTGAGCCACCCAGGCTCCCCTGGTTCTAGATTTTTAATGACAGCACCAACTTAGGGGAAGCTTGAGTGTGAAATTAGCCACAGCTCTGAGTCTCCATACCTCTGTCCAGTGATGGTGTCCACCTGCCTCCTCAGACAGACACTTTCAGGTGCTGTTTCATGTACACTTCCAGAGTCTTCTCAAACACAACCGTATCATCTACTGTGCCAGCACTCTGAGACGGCACATACTCTTGGTCACTTTCACAAGTGGGCCACGAGTTCCAAGAGACTCTGGATCTTTCTCTTCAGTTTGAAAAGCCTTATTTGGCCGGTGAGACCTGTTTTCACCCTAACTCCCTGTACTGGGTACCTGGTGCCTCACACTGAGACCTACTGGCTCTCCAGCAGACAGTCTAGCGCATCAAAATTTGGTCGATAGTTGAAAAGAACGATATATTTATATAATGGAGATAAATATTTATGAAACTATTGAAATAATGTATACTTTCTTCTTCATAAATGTTTCCCTTTGGCTCCTCTCCCACTGGGTCAATGTGGTGGGATGAGGGGGAGGTGGGGCTGGGAGCTTCTAGTACAATCTAGAACAAAGAAGTCTTTGCTCAGCTTGGATTTCAAACCAAATTCTTCTAAGTCCCTAGCGAGACAGCGAACTTGGAAGCTGGGTTCATTGGAAGGCCTCTAAATCTCCTTTGAAATTCCATTACATAGCAAGACTTAGACTTGGGGCTCTGAGAATAGAGATTTATTATTCACCACGATGTAAAAGAACACGAAGGATATGTCACACCATGGATTTGCCACCCAGGGAAGGGGAAGAATCCTTCCTGTACTGAGAGGAAGAAGTTGGTGGTGAGGGGCATACATTTTGAGTAGATGAAACGAGACAGAAGATGCCTCATCCCCGAGTAGGTCAAACAAAAGGAATCCTAAATATATTGAGAGACTCTTGTACTGGGTAGTGGTCCACTTTCATGGCCACGTGCTCCTACAGAAAGAATAATTACAATACACTAGAAACATTAAGTGTGGCAGCAGCAGGAGGGACATCTATGTGAGCGGCAGGGTCCGGGAGACACTGAGGGAGCCAATGAACTGGGGACAGGTCAGATGCAGGACGAGGAGGTTCAGAGAACTCAAGACCCAAAGGGGCCCTGCATCGTCGCAGTGGATAGGACAGGGAGATCGCCCCGCTACAGCAGGCTTTAGCACTGGATGCTCTGTAACTCGGAAGGACGCAGCATATCCCAGGAAAAACCGTAAGTTCCCTCTGTCCCACCGCTGCCGCCATCATACATAGGCCTTCGTCCACATGCAGACATCACTGGGCGGGTTGTGGGGGGAGTGGAGGGAAAGGGAAAACCCTTTGACACGATATATATACGATATACGATATATATCTGTCCCGCCTGACAGGGAGTCTGAACACTGCCTGTAGCGACTACCTAAAAGAGAGCCTTAAATTGGAAGAAACTCAGTTGCCTTCCGTGGTAGGTTGAAGTTTTCCATCATCAACCAGACTGGCAACGCCCCATTTGTGTTTTCAGTTTCAGTCCCGTTCTATTAGTTTGTAGAAGAGATGATTAATCTTCCTTCGAAGACGAAACTACCGCCACGTTCCCAAGTGAAGCCAGGATCTTTAAGGTTCTTGCAAAGATCTTAACAATGGAGCTGGACTGGGGGGGGGGGGGCGGCGGGGAGGGGAGAACAGAACCTGAATTTCCTGATTTCCAGTTGAGTGAGCTGTCCTCCTCTCCCCACTAACATAATCATTCAGAACAGGTTGGCATACAGATAAGATAAGGCGTGATTTGGCCGTCATTAAAACATCCAGGTTTAATTTCAGCCTTGACCAAATCCACTGATGCCCCTCTACTCTCATAATAAAAATAGATTAGATAACCAGCTAGGTTGAAAGGGCCAAACCAGTTTGCCTATTGGCTGGTGGTAGCAAGCCGTGGAGCCCCTCACTAACCGCTGTGCTGATTGACAGAAGCCTGTGAAACAATAGAAGGCTATGCCAAACAAGTCCCTTTTTGAATCGAACTCAAAACTCCAGAAAGGCTTTCATGCCGCCATGGCTGGCTGGTGTCTTCTTTGATGTGATAAAATTTCAGCCCTTTTCAGCGGCAGTTGTAATTGCTATGTATGGGGAGGGGCGAGGGGCCGACTATCCGGTATTATTTTATGATTCTTTCAATTCAGTAATAATATAATAACTTAGAGACTTAAGAGCTCAGATAAAGAACAGCGGCCTATTGAGAAACTTTAGTATTTTGCTTTTGACAGGATGTTCTTTCAGACATTTCTTCTGGGGGTTAAAAAAAAAAAACAACAACCCTATTTGGACTATTTGCATAAGAATATATTTTATTGTAATGTGTCTAGCATTTCCATAGCGGGAAATCCAGGAAAATGAACGGCATATTATCATTACAAACAATGATATTTAGAATTAGAACAGAAAGTCCTTGGTCATTTTTCAAACCTGCCAACCAAATCAATGATGAGAGAAAACTGTGTGTGTGTGTGTGCGTGTGTGTGTGCGTGTGTGTGTGTGTGTGTGTGTGTGTGTGTGTGTACTTACGCCCAAGCCTGTGGGCTGATGAGAGCTTCTTACAGAGATATGGATTTACTCGGGATTTAAGACTTTATTAAGGTCAAAAGGATTACATTAAGTTCATAGACACGTTTGTTTTATTAATTGAGTCATAAGTTCTGGCCGTCTGCAAACACGTTTGAAAACAGGCATCAGATGGTTTCCATTGCCGTAATAGATCAGAAAATCTGCCAGTAAGTCTGTTTGCAGCTCTTAAAAGCTGTTGAACAAAAATGTGTTTTGAACTATCGACAATTACCTGAGAAAACAACCGGATTCTGTAAGTCGATTTGTTTATATTCCCCATACATTCCCTCTCACCCTGCTTTCTACACGCCTGGCCCGAGCCGTCTACACGGGGGCATCGCAGGTGATCTTTCTTGAAAACGCTTCCCTCTTCACCCTCATTAAGACGGAACATCAGGAGGAGCGTTAACAAGTTTTTTTGATGACTGGATGTTGAGAGAGACGGAAAAATAGCGTGCCTTCAGTAGGAAAGACAAATTGGGTTGCTGTTAAATTATATGCAGAAGAGTATGTATGAGATATAAAGCATCCTGGATTAAACACATATTATCGTTACACTGGGAGTCCCCCCGTTGGCACCCTGGCAGATCTATGCCCTTGTCTCTGCACCCAGCGGTAAAAAGACGGTCCTGAATCTTGTGTTCCTCTCCCACTTGCTTCTCGTTAGAGTATTTACTATATATGTTTGTATCCCATAACAATACGTTGTTGAGTCTTCTGTGGTTTGAAGTGTATAAAACGAAATGGTACTGAAGCTTTTTTCCCCACAACCCCTTCTTAATATCACGTTCGCAACAGCTGTCCGTGTTGTGGCATGGACTTTGAGTCTCTTTCTCTGTCTGACTTATGTCACCGAGCAAAATGCCCACCAGGTCCATCCGTGTTGTCACAAAGGGCAGAGTTTCCTTCTTTTTTATGGTTGAACACACACACACACACACACACCATATTTTCTTTATCCAATCATCTATCTACGTACACTTAGGCTGTTTCTATATTTTGGCTCTTGTGAAACATGCTGCAATGAACATGGGAGCGCAGGTATCTCTTCGAGATCCGGATTTCCTTTCCTTTGGATCTATACCCGGAAGTGGGATTGGGGGAATCATATGGTAGTTTAATTTTTTGAGAAACCTCCATACTGTTTTCCACAGCCGTTGCACCATTTTACAATATATAAAAGATCTGAAATGAGGGAAAAAAATGCTTAGAAGTCCCAATGTGGGGTTTTAGTAAACTGGTTATTTGGGGATCTTAAAAGTACTCCATTAGAGATGAGGGAAGCTTACTTTTTTGCTGTCATTAAAACAAGCACTTAGGGGCGCCTGGGTGGCTCCGTCGGTTGGGCGTCCGACTTCGGCTCAGGTCACGATCTCGTGGTCTGTGAGTTCACGCCCCACATTGGGCTCTGTGCTGACAGCTCAGAGCCTGGAGCCTGTTTCCGATTCCGGGTCTCCCTCTCTCTGCCCCTCCCCCGTTCATGCTCTGTCTCTCTCTGTCTCAAAAGTAAATAAACGTGAAAAAAAATTAAAACAACAACAACAACCAGTTAAACAGTTTACAAGAGGCCAACCAACCTTTACAATTCGCCACTATGCCATTATGCAGTCATGGCCTCTGTCAGCAAATATGTTTTATGGTTTCATCTCCATAATGTCGTTAGAATTTGGCTAAAACATTCCTAGCCGTCCTTTAATATTCTGATCTGTGCTTGTTTTCCACAGTGATGTTCACCGTAGCAGTTTTTATTTTCCTAATACCTCTGAGTACTTACCGTGTGCCCAACATCGTGCTAAAGGATTCCACTGCATCCCCATGCTCTGCCTTAAAGTAAATACTGTTACCAATCTCGTTTCTTTCAAATCAGGAAACAGGTTGAGACTGCTTAGGGACTCTCTTTCATTTATCTTTTTTTTTTTTTTTTCGAATTTTTAAGTATATTTATTTATTTTGAGTGGGAGAGGGGCAGAGAAAGGGAGAGAGAGAGAGAGAGAGAGACAATCCCAAGCAGGCTCCGCACTGTCAGCACAGAGCCTGACACGGGGCTCGAACCTGTGAACCGTGAGATCGTGACCTGAGCCGCAATCAAGAGTCGGATGCTTAACCGACCGAGTTGCCCAGGCGCCCCTTGCATTTATCTTAAGAACACACTTCACATTTCTGAAATCAGGATGCATCTTGTAATCAATGGTGGCTTACAATCACTGTGGCCCAGACAATAGCCTGACATAGTAGCTATTACGCGTGTCTACTTGGTCAGACTTGTTGACCCTCTTGTCAATTCACTTGCACTTATATATAATGTTAGTACTTAACGTGGCGAGTTTTATTGTCAGTTTAAACGTTTACAACACGGTTTGCTCTGAATCGCTGTTGAAAATAAGAGGTATTGTGTATGCTGAAAGGTACTGGAAACCAGATGGCACGATGGCAAGCACGTACTTCGTAAAACAAATATACGTATCGTCAGAGGGATGTATACCGTTCCTTCGTTTCTTGCAAAGTGACAATTATGTGACTTACAGGGCCCCGGGAAGAAAGATGCCGGCAAGAAGAAAACTCTGTTGTATTTTTGGCACCGGTATATCCAAAAGGATTGCCAAACGAAGCAATCGAAGGCGAGAGCAATTGCCACATCCCTCCAGCCGAACGTGCAAGAAATTTCAAGGTATGCAACGAAAGCCGACTCATCCATCGCATAGCACTATTGCTACGGGATTATGTCACGGTTTAATTGGAAACTTCTTTTTTATTGGTATATAAAAGAATGATGTGTCATATAATTGATGGCATCTTAGATTTGATGGCATCGGGTACCTGGCCCAGGGTCACACAACTGGTAAGTATTAAGGGGAGAGACTTACAGGGCAGGCCTGTGCTCTTAACCAGGAGGCTTTAGTGGGCCTTGTTTCATTTTTTAACTTCCCTTCCACCTTTTAACAAGCCCACAGGCGTTTCTCTTACACTAAATATTCCTTGCGTTCTCTATATTTTTTTTTGATAAGCTCATGACCATCTTGGAGATATTTGTAGACTCCTTGGGAACGGTATCCAAAACAGAGTCAAGACTCACTGAAACTAAGGAAACCTTCAAATCGTCAGAACAGCTCACAGTGGTCCTCAAATGAAGGGGAAAAACAGATCCCCTCTGCATCAGGTCCCCCGCAAAACAGCAGTCAACGGATGGCGTCTTCCATCATTTGAGAACATTAAATGGAGGCATCGGTCTTAGAGTCCGTGGACTCAGGGCCTTGGCTCTGTCCAGCCGTATGTCATAATCCTGCCATAACTCCTTCTATGCTTTCGGAATCTATAGCTTTAGGGAGCTTGAGAAAAATAAAACTAAAAACTAAACCAAAACCTGATCATGATTACCTCAGGGTGTTAAGTACAGCTCTCATAGTAATAAACAATTACATAGGGTGTTATGATTTTCTTTTTTTCTTTTTATTTTTTTTAACGTTTATTTATTTTTGAGACAGAGAGAGGCAGAGCATGAATGGGGGAGGCACAGAGAGAGAGGGAGACACAGAATCGGAAGCAGGCTCCAGGCTCTGAGCCATCAGCCCAGAGCCCGACGCGGGGCTCGAACTCACGGACCGCGAGATCGTGACCTGAGCCGAAGTCGGACGCTTAACCGACTGAGCCACCCAGGCGCCCCGGGTGTTATGATTTTCTATACCCTGTCAATTTTATCCCATTCGGTCCTTACCGAAACATTTTATAGTGGTTGAGAACAAAATGCATTGGGAAGCTTCATGCCATCGTCTGGGTTCAAAGTCTCAGCTCCACTGCTTAGCAGCCGGTTGACTTTGAGCAAAGGACTCCATTTTCATGAGCCTCATTTTTCTCACTTGTAAAATCAGCGTCTGATAATAATAACACGCCTTGAGGGCTGTTGTAAGAATGAAATGAGATAATGCCTGGAGGGCAATTGAGCGCAGCACCTGCTATTCCAAGGCTGAATACATGCAAGCTGCCACTACTGTTAGCAAAACGACCCTGTGTGGAAGTAAACAGTTGGACAAGCGAAGAAACGAAGGTTCAGAGAGGCCACGTCGCTACCCGAGGTCACACAGCTAGTAAGCAGCAGTGCTGGTGCCTAAACCCAGAACTGCACTTGCCTCGGGTGCAGGCAAAGCTCGCAATGGAGAACCTCTCAAAGTCTGTGCCAACTCTGCCGCGACTGTTCTTTCATGATCTCCGTGTAACTTGACACATTGCTGCAAGAGCTATAGAAGCTTGAAAATTATTTTCCCTTCTTTCAGAAAGGTTACTGATGGATGGAGATGGAAATAAAAATGGAGTCGACTTCACAGACCAATCATAGTACGTGGCTGTCAAAATGCCACAGGCTAATTTTTGTCATAACCCCAAATCTCTTCGTTCCAGAAAAAAGGGCCAACTCCTAGCTACGTTACCACAAATTCAAGACATATTTGGTATGTATTTTTTTTTTTGAACAACAAAGAATATGGACAGGGTGTAGGGAGCTTAATGTAAAGGATCTGACCTGTGCGAAAACCCACTTGAATTTCCTATTACTCTAACCCATGGTGATTATTTGAATTTGCGTGCAAGCTCTTAATCTGCATAATTAGTTCCAGTACCTCACAGAAGCAGATTGAGACCTAATCAAGGAGGTCAAGAGTTGGACAAGAGGGAGCTCCAGAGGAGAGGATGCTGTGTTAACCCCTGCTCTTAGGTGCATCTTTGTGTTCAGGAGCCACTGAGCTGGGAACAAAGAGATGGTCTGGGCATGCGGAGAGGAGACGGACAGAAAGAACCCTGGGCAGGCAGCCCTGTAAATTTCTGGAGCTGTGATCGCTGCAGCAGAGGCTGGGGACGTTGAAAGTGACTGGAACCGTAGATCAGAGCTGAAGCTTGCTCAACGGGGCTGGGGTGCCTGCAAGAATCCAAAAGCTCACAGAAGACGCAAAGCCAGTTCCCTGGAAAGAGAAAGAGTGCCAGGGCACAGAGCTGATCACACCAGAGCGGAGAAGACTGTAGCAGAGCAAGGAGACCGCAGCAGTGGTGCCAAAACGGCTCGGCACATGCCCCTGAGCCAACCATCCCTGTGGAATGGATAGAACTCACCAAGACGGGAGCATGGCCCACAAAGAAGAGTTAAGCAGTCCTTCCTCGCTGAGCAGCCGAGTCGAGGCAACGCAGTCAGCCGAAGGATTGGGACCACCTTTGAACCGTGTGCTTGATGTATAACCCTCGCCAGTGGCGAGGCCCCTGTCCTGGAACAGCGGCCATGATCCTCTCCAGCAGAACGGGGTCCTGGGGGAGCTGGGAAGACTGACTACGTGCTTAGGAGAGCTGGGGCCATGGAACCAGCTCCCCAGAATGGCCAGAGAAGACCGGCAAGCAGTCGAGGAGTTGCCCGGGACCTGTGACTTCTGGTCAAGGTAAAGTTCTTCCAAAGAGATCAGGGAACATGCTCCCTGCTGGGCCATGCATAACTGAGGAGGTTTCAGGGTGCCGTCTTGGGCTAAGACGTATCAAAGGCTGGTAGCGACAACCACAGAAGACCGTCCCCGGCGCCCAGAGTTCTCACTGACAACTGGGTGTTGAATAAGCAATTCTAGTCTCATTCACAAGCGTACACCCTGCTCTTTGTTAAACCACCTTCACCCTAAGTGAAAACCCGCAGAAACTTTTCGGCGTACGTCCACACGACACCGCGAGTGAAGCACTAAAGCTCATCTCCCGAGCAGATGAGCTCCTCGAAGTTCATGAGAGTGAAAAGAACCTGTCCAAGCTCAGGCAGACAGCAAGCGGAAGGGTCTCTCTGCTTCTGAAGGGTGTTCAGCTCGTTGCAGCATTAGAAATAAGTCAACTCACTGTATCTGCGACCTCTTACGGATTTCACTAACGATATCATCATTATAGCTAGGAAAACCCAAAGCACGTTTCTTTGACACACGTTCTCACTTAAGTTGTGAACCGTGCATATTTTGTGGGGAACTTAATCCACCCGTTTGCTGTTTCTTAAGAGGCATTTGATGTCGAAAAGAAGGCTTTTGAATTTTTCAGGGAGGTAATTTTTCGTGCTCAGTTATTTGAATAAAGATCAATTTAGTTCTCGTAAATGCTTTCTGTTCTGGGTGCCGCTGCTTCAGGCGATGACACATCGAATCACCCTACCAGTAATACCATGAGTTGTTTGTTTTCGGGTAAGCCAAGGATAGTGACAACATCAACGTAAACAATCGGCTTATTCCAAAGGAATTTTCACGAAGATTCAGCTCCGCTATTTTCGTGATAGCTTCTTAGAAACCATGGGATTCAGACGGAAGAGTAAAGAGATTTGGGGGGAGAGGGGAGGGAGGACATGTGGATTCTAAGACGTGGGTATTTTGCTTCAAAACTAAAGCTTCCAAAAAATCACGGATGAGCTCTAAGGACATCACTACTGACTTGCTGAGGAGTAATGAATACTAATTAATCATCTGAAATCATGTCCAATAGCCTTATTCCTTCTATGCATCTCCCTTGATGAAAAACCTTAAGACACAAAATAAAAAAAGCCCCCCCCCCCCATCAGAAGCCTGTTTCACTCTTTGGGAAGCGACTGAGTCCGCTGATTTGTAACAGGAACAGAGCAAGTAGTAACTTCTCCTGAACTCTGAGACAAAGAATTTCTGGACAGTGAACTCTTTGATGGGTGCTGCTTGGAGGGGGGGAATACCTAATTTGACATTTAGACCGGGAAATTTCTCCAGGAAGGATGCCCTTACGTGGCGTGGAATGGAGAAGCTGCAACAAAATCTGATGTTTGCAAACTGTACAGTCGCCCCCTCACCCACGGGGCGGGGGGGGGGATCTGTTCCAAGACCCCCGGTGGATGCCTGAAAACGCGGATAGTGCCAAACTCTACACGGGCTGCGTTTCTTCCTATACATACGCACCTTTGATCATGTTTAGTTTATAAATTAGGCACGGGAAGAAACGAACAAAAATGACTAATAATAAAATAACACCATCGCCACAACGCTGTAATAAAAGTTACAAAACCTCTCTCAAAATATCTCATTATCCTGTACTCCCCCTTCTTCTTGTGAGGATGTGACATGATGAAATGTCTACGTGATGACACACGGTGAGGTAAACAGCGCGGGCCTCGTGACGCCGTGTCAGGGTGCTTTTGACCTTCTGCGTCAGAAGGAGGAGCGTCTGCTTCGGGACCAAACCAGGCAAATTGCAGGAAGCCAAACGGAAACCTTGAATAAAGGGAAACTATCTCATTACAGTTCGCCCCCTTTGCCTAGTTCAGTCTCATCATTACAACCATAAGAAACATATTTATTCTTGTCGCTGTTGCTGTTGTTAGAATTAGTGTTAGTATCAACCCCCCACTCTAGAGATGAACCAAGATTGGGAGTTGCCCAAAGTTATTATCGCTAGGAGTGCCCAGAGTAAGATAAATCTCCAAGGACAGGCATCCCAACCCAGGCTGAATGGAGATTGGAGGCAAAAGCGGGATGTTTCTGACATTGGTGAGAAACGAAAGAAGATGCATAAATGACAGCTCTTGGTCAACCAACGTGAATCGTCTTAGCAAAGCCTTGACTGTGCCTCTTCAGCCCGCCGTCCAAATTCAGGCTGACCTATGGAGAGCCTTATGTGGGCATGGGCCCTCTCCCCCTCCCTCTCTCTCACTCCTTCCCCTCTACCCCCTTCTCCTCCCCACTCCTCTTTCTGGCACTCTCTTGCTCTCCCTCTCCTCCTTCTTTCTCTCAATCTCCCACCCTTCTCTCTCTTTGTCATTCTGTCTCTCAAGTTTCAGACGACCAGCTCTTAGGGGTAAATGGGCATTCTTTTCCTAGCTTACAGGTTAGGCTTCTGTGCCCAACCAGACGCCAAAATCTGAGATGTCCAAGCGTCCCTGTACCGGGACCAAACATGGCACCCTCATTCTTAGAGTCAGCATGAAATGAATATGGGCAAAATCTGGAATTACGGGCTCCAGTTCTGTTTTATATTAACTGCATACTCTTAGGGAAGTGTCCCAACCTCTTTGTGATTCAGCTTTATCATCTGAAAAACGGTAACACGACCTCCCAAGACTCTTCTGAGGATTTATTGAATTCACGTACGCAAAAGTATCTGGTGCGGCCCGAGCAGAGTCGGGGCTTATGTAAGGGCGTTGGGTCGTGGGGTCGGCCTTTCATCGCTATCAAATCTGCCTCTTAGAGATTGGGTTTTCGAGACTTTTCTAAGGATTTGTTCATCCCAGGGTGGTCCTAAGTAGGCCTACTTCAGCAGACTAAGGGGCGCGCCTAACTTGCCATGCTCTTGCTAAACAAGCTCCCTCTTGCCCCACTGCTCTCCGGCACTGGCCCCCAACACACACAGACATCCCCACCCCCACGCGCACACACACTCAGCAGTGTGAGAATGCCCACCCTAACGTTAGGACAGCACGGTGCAATCGCAATTCTCACTTGGTAGCGTTCGTGCAAAATCCAAAGGTCACAGATACAAAATGCCTAGCCCAGCGCTGGGCAGAAAGTAGAGCTCAAAAGCGTTGGCTATTAGTATTGGTGTCTCTTGTTATCCAGGAAGACTGGGATGTCTAAACCAGCTTCTAAACCTGGCCAGGGCCTCAACGTGATCTAACGTTCTGAGGTTCTGGGCTATTCTGACTGCCCTTTAACTGTCTTCACCAACCAAGAAGAAGGAAATAAACATGGTCAAGTCCTAAGGGGCCACATCATACACTTCAGCATTGTGTGGCTTCTCCCCACCCACCACCCTCAGTACCTGGCCCAGGGCATCGCACGGAGTAGGAACTCGGTACTGTTTCAAGCAAACAGAAATGAATGAATGAATGCTACGTGTTCAGATGCCGCTGAAGAACTTCTCTGTTACAGCTTTCAGTCAATCATGATCAAGTTCTGCTCTGTGTTAGCGCTCCTGCAGCCCTGGGCGTTAGTGGGGCCAACTTAACAAACGTTAACAGGTTCTCTTGCAAAGTCCTCTGTCCTTTCAAACGATAGATATCTTCCCAGCCCAGCTACTTTATCCACCCATGAGCTTCAACTCTCGCTAGTCCTGAACCTACCATGGTTTCCTTTTCTTTCGCTCGTATCCTCCAGGAGAAATCTTACCCTTGGAAGCTCAGCACAAATACCACTTCTTCCATGAAGCCTTCTTTGATCTCCCCATCTGGAAATGATCTCACTCTCCTTTGAACACCGTTGCCCTTTGTACTTCTCTGTTGGCGCGTCTCCCATTCCACCTTTTATGAGACTTGTAATCCTGCCTCGGCTCCCCTGCTAGTCTGTGAACTCTCTGAGGGCACGAAATAGATTTTCTACGTGGGGTTGCCCCAACGAGAGGGCACAAAACAGATTTTCTGCGTTGGGTTGCCCCAACGAGAGGGCACAAAACAGATTTTATATATTGGGTTTCCCCAACGATAAGTAGCACTTCCTAGCTCACTGATGCTCAATGCACACTTGTGTGAATGAATGAATCCAAGGTGCTGTAGTGCCTGACTTAACAAAACTTGGCAAACCAGTAGAAAGCTTGGCTTGACATGAAATACTTGGAAGGACAGATAAAGCTGTATAAGAAAAGGAGGCATAGTACACGGCCATACTTCCTGCCAGAAACGTCATTAGTAGCCTGACCGTTGCTGAGGCCGGATATCGGCTAAGGGGATGTGATAGGGGGAAAAAAAAATTGTTTTATTAAACCTCCAACGTAAGAGCATACATTTATAAAAAAAAAAATAATAAATCCTGCTGACTTTTTAAATGGTTGTATCAGTGTTTCAGGGGATGGCATTTAAGAGATGCGGAATGCTCAGTTTCAGCCTTTGACAGAATTCATCCATCACCTCAACCCTGTTTGTCTCTAAAAACGTTCGGAGTCAGCTGGTTTGGCCATTTCCCCCCCACTTTGACTAAGCTCCCATGATTGCTACCTGGTGGGTTTGTAGTCAAAGCCGAGTGACAGTTGTGGCAGTAAAAATGCTCTTTATAAACAGAAAACAAGACCATGTAAATACAGTCCTGGCCTCAGGTTGTATACTTAAGTACTGAGCTTAAGTACCCCTGGGTTGCTAGACTGCTAGCATGTGAAAGGTCTGCCCATATTACTATGAAATCCCTCGTTTGTTCCCAATTTTTTTTCCTTCTGTGTCATGGGGTGCTTATTTTATTTTATTTTTTTAATGAGGGAAATAGCCATCCGTATGCACTATATAATCTGTACCATCATTCTAGGATTGCTGTTCCTTACGCTTTTGTGGGCAATTCGTTTTCCTAGTAGCTTCTTTTTTTAAATTGAGATATAATTGATATATAACATTGTACGACTTTCAGGCATACAACAAAATGATTTGATACATGTCTATATTGTGAAATGACCATCAGAATAGCACTCGTTCACATCCATCACCACCCATAGCTCCACATTGCTTCTTGTGATGAGAAGTTTTAAGATCTACTCATAGCAACTTTCAGACATACAACGCAGTCTTATTCACTTATTAATAGCTTTTCATTTGACCTCTGTGTGTCCCCATCAAATAGGTCACCATGGACAGAGTACATAGTAGGATCAGCGTAAGGTCTAGGCAAGATGGCAAAGTCAACAAAATTCGTGGATTTCCTGCTCCCTCTGATTCACATAATGACACTTTTTTTTTAAATGTTTATTTATTTATTTTGGGAGACACACACACACACACACACACACACACACACACCTATATACACACATGGGGCTCAAACTCATGAACTGTGGGATCATGACCTGAGCTGAAATCAAGAGTCAGATGCTTAACTGACTGAGCCACCCAGGTGCCCCATCGTGGCACTTTCATGAACATCTTGATGTCCCTCTTCCTTCTGCCCTCCCACATCCTATGCTGTCTCCTAGCTTTTCGGGTTGCACTGGTCCTATACGCTGCCCATCAGCCTTCTCCCCTGACAGCCTCATTCAAAACCTTTTTCTTCAGTGTCTCCGTTTTTCAAGACTCTGCTTTTGGCTAGATTTTTAACGGGTGGTAACGGATGAATTCAGATTGACTTATGTGTCTTCAAGTAGATAACCCAGCGCTTTAACCAATAGAGTGCATATGATATCCAAACACTGATGCATTCAGATGACCAATAATATTTTGGTTCCATGAGTGTACAGTTCCCAGAAAACCCTTAGGAATGACTATTAATGGTGGAAATGCCAGCCATTTAGCAGGGGAATCTTTTCAGTCTCAACTAATTTTGGCATCTTCAACTCTTACTGAAAAGGCTGTTTTTATGGTAACTGGCAAGGCTAATCTTCTCTGCCATGGCGGGGAAATCTAGTTGGAAAGAAGTTCAGAAGAGGAACAGCTCAGATAAACACCATTAAAAAATGGTACAAACTCAGGCATGTGCCTGCTGTGGACTGGACACTTGTGCCCCCTCCCCTCATAATTCATATGTCGAAGCCCTAATCCCCCAAAAGCAATGGTATTTAGAGGCAGGGCCTTTGGGAAAGAATTAGGTCATGAGGGTCATGAGCTTTCATGAATGGTATTAGTGTCTCATCACACGCAGAGATGAGATGATCTCTCTCCCTCTCTTTCATTCTCTCTGTCATGTGAAAATACAGCAAGAAGGTAGCCATCTGCAAACCCGAAAGAGGGTCCTCATCAGGGGACCTCATCAAATGGGCTGGCACTTTGATCTTGGATTTCTAGGCTTCCAAAACAATGAGAAACAGATATGCGTGGTTTAAGCCACCCCAGTCTATGTTTTCGTTATAGCTGCCCCAAATGACCAAGTTTTCGTTATAGCTGCCCAAAATGACCAAGTCAATACCCCCAAAGCAACGCATACGTCAATGTACCAAAAGATAGGTACAGGCACGCTCAAAACCGCCTTGTTCGTGACTTCCTCAAATTGGAAACAACCCAAATGCCTATTGGTGATAAAATGGGTAAATAAGTTGCATCACATTCAAATATGATACAGCAAAGAGGCTGAATGAAGTACAAGCACACTTAGCAACACGCATAAACCACACAAATACAATGTTGAGCAAAAGAAGCCATAATCCAGAGGACATGCTACGCTATTTCATTTTTATAAAGGATAGGCACAGGTTAAACTACTCTATGGTGTTCAAAGTCAAGAGGCTCCTAGGTGCTATACGAGTTCTGTTTTTTCTTGATTTGGGTGCTGGTTGTGTGTCGGTTTTTGAAAATTCATTGGGCTGACACAACTTTTGCACTTTTCTGTACGTGTGGTACGCGTCATTATTAACTTCCTTAAAGTACAATACTGAGAAAACTACTGCATAAAGGGTCTAAAAAAGATGTTTTTAGTGTTTATTTATCTTTAAGAGAGGGAGAGAGACAGAGTGCGAGCAGGGGAGGGGTAGAGAGAGAGGGAGACACAGAATCCGAAGCAGGCTCCAGACTCCGAGCTGTCAGCGGGGCTTGAACCCATGAACCATGAGATCATGACCTGAGCCAAAGTCGGACGCTCAACCGACGGAGCCACCCAGGCACCCCTAAAGGGGGTTTTAATGGGGCAAATAGGAATAGAGCAAAACAAAGACAGGAATGAGATGGTTGAACTTCTTGGAATATTTGGCATGAAAGAAAGATAGAAAAATGAGACTCCAGCAAAGAGTTACAATTTTAACATTCATTCATTCTCTTCCTGGAGCAACCATTATGTTACGGGCACCATTCAATGCTTGGCCTACATCTACGATGAAAGCACACCCCTCCCCCGCCGCCCTTGTGGCACTCACACATTCTAGTGGGAGCCACATCCTAGAAGCATTAAGTGTGGTAGCTTTTCAGAAGAAACTCAGGGGAGGAATCCCCAAACCTAAACCTTGAGCAATTAGATGATACCGTGGTTTGCTTGATGTGACCAGGTGATTTGACTCTAAGCAGCAGTGTTGTGAACGAAATACAAGAAATTGTGAGTAGCACTCGAGATGTGTTCCGAGTCCAACTTGAAGGGCACGTTGTGTTCTCTTAAGATGACTGAGAAGCAGGCTTTGCCCTCCTCCCACTGGACGTCTCTTTCTCTGGCACCTGTCATCCATTAGGAGACCTCCTACTGGGATCTTTCATCATTGAAAATATATGATGATTTTCATTACCGCCTAGGCTAATTGGTAGTGAGTATTCCTTTAAAATATATTCCCCTAAATACTAGGCTTTGGATATGCTTTGAAGTTTCTAACACCAACACAGTTGGACTAAAATCATAGATACTAATCACAGAAACTGAAAAGTCTGGTGCTGGAAGAATCACCACTGAGGTCCTTTTCTTATTATAGCCAGTTGGGCAGTAAGTCGCCACACACGGGAAAGGAAATATTACGGCCATGCGTTGAACCATCCCATAGCTGTCTCTGGTAACAGACTTGCCAAGTTCACCGTATTCATGGGCCCCCTTGTGAAATTACCACTTGAAAGGAAGTGTTTGAGGGGTGCCTGGCCGGCTGAGTCAGAGGAGCGTGCAACTCTGGATCTCGCGGTTGTGAGTTTGAGCCCCACATCGGCTGTAGAGATTACTTAAAAATAGAATCTTTAAAAAATAAAAAATAAAAGGAAGTGTTTGATGTGCCCAGTTTGTCTTCTAAACCAACGGAAGAGGACTAGATTTAAAAATATTTTAAAAACACATAGTGTGAGATTTCAACGTGGAATTTAATACAACAGTTGCTTTCTACAAGGGAACTGGGAATACAGGTTCCCCTCACGATCCAAAAGTAGAGCGTGCCTATGAAATCTTTTATAAGTGGGAACGACATACAGCAAAGAAGCAATCACCATTAATTTACAAGGAAAAATTTCTTGACCATTCCCAGATCCAAATAACTTCTCGTAGGCCTTAGGACACATGTTGCTAAGGGATGCACAAAACGAATTGGGATAAAGCACAGAGCTCACAAATACAAGTCAAATAAACCTCTTGGCACCCTGATGCTCAGCGCCTCTCCAAGGGCTCCCTGCAAAACCGATGCTGAATGCTCTTTTCCCTTTTCACCTTTTGTCTCAAAAGCAAAAACCCTCTTTGGATTTCTTTCAGTTAGCAAAAATCGGTACCAAAGTAGGTCTTGCATAAAAGCCAAATGGTGTAGGGTGACCTTTCGAAAAGCGGGGAACACCCGTATAGTCCTTTGCTTTAATTTGTTGCTAGCATCTGACTTAAAATGCTCAGGCTGGAAAGGAAGGATATCATAAAACACCTTCTGCAAAGTTTTCATTTTCAGATGGAGAAAGCAAGGTCCCAGAAGGATTAACGACTAGCCCAAGGTCACTCTTGGTGGCTGCAGCGTGGAACACAGGTTTCCTCTTCCGCTCCATTCATATGTATTAGTACTGTAAACAAAGTCATGCCTTCTACCCTTGCTGTGCACGTGTGTGTGTGTGTGTGTGTGTGTGTGTGTGTGTGTGTAAGGAAAACACACAGAAAGGAAAGCATTTTCGGAATGTACCGCTATACTTTTAAACATAAAGGTTTTAAGCTAGATTTTTCAACTGAGCTATTGTGTAAGATTTTATGACAAAATCTACAGCCAAAAATTCCTTTCAGATGTAGGCTAATATGATCTCAAGTAGCTCTTTGCTTTATAATTCATTAAAAAATTTTTTTCATGTTTCTTTATTCTGAGAGAGAGAGAGAGAGGGTGTGTGTGAGCCAGGAGGGGCAGAGAGAGAGGGAGAAAGAATCCCAAGTGGGCTCTACCCACTGTCAATACAGAGCTCAACGTGGGGCTCGATCTCATGACCATGAGATCATGACCTGGGCCAAAATCAAGAGTTGGACACTCAACCGACTGAGCCACCAGGCTTCCCTATAATTCATTTTTTAACATTAGTTTTTTCTAAGAAATATCTAACATTAATTGTATTCCCAGTTGTTTATAAAATCAGAAATACGCAACATGACCCATTTAGGTCGGAAAATAACAGACTACCACTTTTATGAATATACTTTTTACTTTTATCTAAAATATGTGCAGTGCTCTAGTACGGCCTAGAATCTCTATGAGGGTAAATTGTCATTTTGTTCACCACGGGATCACCAGTACCTAGTTCAGCACCCAGCATATAACAGGCGCTCGATAAATACATTGAATGAATGAAAAAAAAAATAAACTGTCGACTCAAGGTAGCTATGTGAGGTGCGCTGATATAGTTTCTACAATCACTGCAGAGTTAATTCTCCAGACCCAAAGATTCGAGTCTATTCTCAGCCGATCCACAGTATCAGCGGTGCGACCTTGCTAGAAACATGAACTCTTGGGCCCATCGGGGACCTACTGAGGCAGAACCTCTGGGGGAGGGGCCTGGCACCGGATTTTCTCACTTGATCAGTGGTTCATTTGCATAGCAATAAAGATAGCTTGTGTATTTTTTAAAGTTTATTGAGAGAGAGAGAGAGAGAGTGAGAGAGAGAGGGAGGGAGGGAGCGGGGAGGGGCAGGGGCGGGGGCAGAGAGAGAAGGAGAGAATCCCAAGCAGGCTCGGCTATCAGCACAGAGCCAGATGCGGGGCTCGATCCGTGAACCGTGACACCCTGACCCGAGCCGAAATCAAGAGCCGAACGAGCGCTCCACCGACTGAGCCACCCAGGCGCCTGCCTGTCTTGTGGATTTTTTTTTTTTTTTAAATCAATGCGATTGAGGAAAGAAGTCAGGAGCCATGCTATTTTCATATAACCCACTCAGGTTCCTGGCATGGCAATACCAATTACGTGGGTCTTGCAGTCAGACTGAGCCGGGACTGAATCCCACCTCTACCACTAACTAGTTGAGCAGCCTCGGGTGCCTTCCTTAAACCTTTCTGAGATTCACTTACTCATCTCTACAAACAGGATAATTATATACCTATTCCTCAGTATTGTTATGAGGGATTAGATAAGAAAAATGCATGCGAGGAGCTTAATATAGTAATTGCTTAGTAATGGCGGCTATTATGATGATGATGATGATTATTAGCATAATCATTACCATCATCATCATCATTTGTTCTCAAGTAGGATGGATTATTCATTTGGACACAGATTTGGCATACATTTAAAACTCGGAGGTAATTTTTTTTTTTAGTATTCCAGAGGTTGTGGTGTCCGTTAAAAGATGTCTGCTTTCTCCGAGTGTTTGAATGTTCTCAGGCTTTTTGAAAGTGAGTTCGGGGCACAGCCTAGAGAAAGGTTACCTAGAGCTCCCCAGATAATGACTCACAGTCTAAACCTTTGAGATGAACTTGCCTAGGCTAGGACGGGGTTTCCTTCCCATATATAAAAACACATAAGGACACAAAATTATCTCTGAAATCTATTCTCACGCATAGACGGCTTTCGTAAGTTTGCTTCCTGCCTTCACCAGCCCCGGGGAAGAGGGGGACTGGGAGTTCGTGGTAATGAAAACTTGGCTGCCTTGCCCCACAGAGGCTGTATGTTTCACGAAGCCCCCAGAACCCGGTGGAGACGATATAAATCTTGCCTAATCTTCAAATTTAGAAATTGGGACAACATACAGTAATGAATAATCCTCCGCAGACCAAAAGATCTCCTCTGACAAGGTAGTAACGCCCCTTTTCCAGATGTCTCTTAAGAATCACAGCAAAGCCCTGGGCACCCTCCCTTTCCGGTCAGGGAGCCAGGGAAGTAGCCACACCTGGAGTGAGTTTGGGTGGCGCTGTCCCATGCAAATTCCCCTTTCAAGTCATCTTAAGAATTTCAACGCTGACAACTTTTATTAACAATTCTCCATGTTTCGGTCGTTGAAGGAGAAGGAGGAAACAGTCTCCCTGGTGAATTTCTCGTCAAAGAGTCGTGAGTATATTCCAGCCTCTCAATTTTTGAAGCTACATTTCAGGAGATGAAACAAAGGTAACTCTTAACATCTGCCAATATGTTTTCAGTTCTTATATCAAAGAAAGTGAAAGAGCCACAAATCCTAAGGAAAGAAATCAAGCTTGATAATTTATTCAATTAGAAGACGTGAAACGCGGAGCTAAGTCTAGTTTGGCAAGCCAAGTGTTGTCGACAGACACAAATGCTTTCAGGAAGAAGCGTCTTAACTGCAAGAGGCTTTTTGGTTGGGTCTCAAAAGCCTTGGGGCTTGGCTGAGCTCCCCAGATGCTCTAGCAAATGTTTGCGAATTGAAGAAAACTCCTTCAGCTTTAGGGAAAAGAGCCCGAGGAAGCATCTGCAAACCCATCCCGCGCACTGCTCAAAATAACCATTGGTCCGAAGTTCATTTTCGAGAAGAGCTACCAGGAAATAACTGTTTGTTTGTTGTTGTTGTTTTTGATTCTTGTCCTTTTGCAAGTCTCCAGAAATAAAGCCTATTTAAAATTCTGCACTCGTGTAGATGTGGCCTTAGGGAAGACCCATTAGACACAGAGATGATTAATGCTCCCCTTGGAATCCTATTTGCTTCTTCAACTGATTGCTCATATAGAATCTTACTTACCAAGTACTTAAGTATTTAAGTGCCTTATCATTCTTGGAAATCACTGCTCAGTAGCCTGCCCTGGAGAGTGCGGAGAGGTGCAGGCACTTGGGGAAAAGAAGCCCACCCTCTCCCACCCTGCCCCACAATGCTGTTTCCACATCTGCCCCCCACCAAACAAAACAAAACAAAACAAAACAAAACCAAAAAACCAAAACCGAAACAAAACAACAGCCCTGAAATGCCCATCGTAGAGCACCAGTCCTTGCAATACCGGTGCCCGTAGGGCATCTAAATATTGGGCGCTCTCTAATTTGTACAACCAGATTCTTTCAAATGGATATTAATCCTCGCAATCATGGGGGAGGGGGAGGGGGAGGGGAAAGCATTGTTACTGGATTATCACGTCTAAATGTCTGCAAGACATCTCCCCTTGGATGCCCTCTGGCACAATGAATTTAAAGATGCTCCACACCCCAAATCCTTATCCCATACTCCCCCCACCTGCACAAAGGGCTCCACTCCTGATGTGCTATTTCTATGCACGCCCCACTGAAAACCCCCAAGGCATCCCTGCCAGTTTTCGAACCCTCTTAAAATGCATTCCACCATTTGCCAATATTTCTTGATAACGATGACTAAATTCAGCCTCTCTCTAATTTCGTCCCTTTCTAGTCTCACGAACATCCCCCCCCTTCAGGCCTTCAATGCCCCCTCCCCACCTCACCCCCCCGCCGCCACCATTGATCAGATTCTCCACTGCTCTGACGTCCTCAAATTTCCTCCCCCTGTAATCAGCCCTCCACATCCACCATGAGAGAGAGAGCTTGCTAAAAACACCAGCTTGATCATGTCACTAAAACCCTTAAATAATAAGAGCAAAGAGGCAAAGAGGAAAAAAGCTGCGTGGGGTTATCAGAACTCACACTTTAGTGCTCAAAATGAACAATTATCCTGATTTTAAGTATACCCAAGTCATTTGCCTAAAAATTACAATTATTATAGTGAAACTCTTTTCTCCAGTGGTTGTAGGTGAGACCATTATACATTACATGATGGCCGTAACCACATTATGTCAAGAATTTATTGTGTGTATTCGAATTTCCAGAAATGTTGTTCGGTTTATCCAAACCTACACAGCGTTGAATTCTGTTATTTGTGCCACAAACATTTGCTGAGCACTTACTATGAGCCAGATTCTGTGCTGTGCCATAAATCTAACATGGTTCCTGCCTTCATGGAACACTATCTGACTTTCTGAAAGAAATACAAAGCCTCAAATAACTCTCCGTCATCCACAAGGTAACGTTCAACCTCTTCATTATAAAACACAAGGAAACAAATATTTGTGGAATATTTCTCTGAGCCTGGGCATTTACGAGGCCTCTTCCAGGAAGCCTTCCTTCCCTGACACTTCTCTTCCGAAATGCAGCTGTGCTTCTGAGGAGGCATCTGTGAAATTCCATCTGGGCTGGGGAGGGTTACAGACTCTCCTACCGGCAGAAGTTTCCAGGGAGAGCACTGGGTACTGGAGCTGGGCAAAGACTCAGAACAGGAAGATGGGTAGTTAGTGTCCAGCCCTGTCTGGCTCAGCTTCGCTGCCGGGAGTCCTCCCCTAGGGCTCCCTGGAGGTCACCATAATGCCAGCTAAAGTCCAAGAGGAACCATAGCCAGCGGCAACATTCGCTTGAGCGAAGGTTCCCTGTAGCTTGCGGTGTGAACGAGAGGCTGGGCATTGACACTGTGGTCCGTAAAATCACTCTGAAATGCCATAATTGCTCTCCACCAGTGCGATCAAGAGTCACATTGGTATTTGAAAATCATCCAAACAGCCAAGTGCTGTGATTACACGAAATCAACTTAATTTCTAAACCGCTTGAGTAAACCCTTGTTAGACGTTACCATATAAACTTGAAAGTATGCGGTGAAAGAGAGCAAACAAGTTGGATGTCCTACCGGATGGCAGTGCCTAGCCCCACTGCCTTCGGCTGCCTCCTTCTGAGGTCCGGCGCACCTCATTCAGTGAGGCTGAGGACCTTATTCTGCGAGGTGACAGTTGTTACAGGGCCTCCTGTGCCATTCGTTCACCCGGCAAATATTTACTGAGCAGTTGCTCTGCACCTGCCGCGTCCCTTGGGGCTGGGTGTATGGTGCTGAATGAGAAAGTTCTAGCTTTCGTAGGGCTTCCGTCACAGGGGACGGAGACGGACAAATGACGCAGAGGTCAATACGCAGTCTAGAACGCGGCGGAGAGAAAGGAAGCAGTGCGTGAGCAGAATGGGCCTGGGGCAGGATTGCGACGGCAGGTATCTCAAGAAGCCTCTAAGGAGCTGGCATCCCTACAGGGAGTTGAAGGAGGTGCTAGATCAAGCCACAGGGTTATGCGGAGAAATAAGCATGCTAGGCAGAGGAGACAGCAAGAACGAAGGCTGCGGGGCAGAAGAAAGCTTGAGGGCGTTCGAAGCGGGAAATGGGTGGCAAGAAATGAAGTAGGGAGTTAGCCAGAGGCCGGACAAGCCATGGCCCTCGACGTCAGGATAAGTACTCCAGCTTTTATTCGGAGGGTGATGGGGAGCTACGGGAGGCTTCTGAGCAGAGACAGCACCTCTCGGTGTTTTTACCGTAATAGAATTTGTATTTTTTAATTATGTTTTCTCTTTTTCCCTTTTTTAAAGTTTATTTTGAGAGAAAGCCTGAGCAAGAGGGGGGCAGAAGAGAGAGAGAGAGAGAGAGAGAGAGAGAGAGAGGGAGAGAGAGGATCCTAAGCAGGCTCCACACTGTCAGCACGGAGCCCGACGCCGGGTTCGATCCCACGCGCTGCGATCTCACGATCTGAATGGACATCAAAAGTCGGACGCTTAACCACCCGAGCCACCCAGGCACCTTGGAATTTTTATTGGGCACTTGGGTCGTTCCTGCCCTTTGGCTCTCATGACGAACGCTGCTACGGACATGGGTTGCACAACAATTTTCATTTTTTAAATTTTCTTAACGTTTATGTAGTTTTGAGAGACAGAGCACGAGCAGGGGAGGGGCAGAGAGAGAGAGGGAGACACAGACTCTGAAGCGGGCTCCAGGCTCCGAGCTGTCCGCACAGAGCCCGACGCGGGGCTCGAACCCACGAGCTGCGAGATCATGACCTGAGCTGTAGTCGGTTGCCCAATCGACCGAGCCACCCAGCCGCCCCTGATTTTCATTTTTTAAAGAGCCACCCTAGATACCGTGTTGAGATTAGACAGTAGATGTCCAGAGTGGAAGCTGGAGACGAGTTAAGAGGCCAGATGAGCAATGAGGAAAGTGGGGGATTCACTCAGATGAGGACTTTAAGAGACAAAACAGACGAACAGAAGGGAAGGGAAACAAAAATAATATCAAAACAGGGAGGGGGACAAAACAGAAGAGCCTCACGAATATGGAGAACAAACTGAGGGTTACGGGAGGGGTGGTGGGAGGGGCTAAATGGGGAAGGGGCACTGAGGAATCTACTCCTGAAATCATTGTTGCACTAGATGCGAACTAACTTGGATGTAAATTTAAAAAATACATTAAATAAAAATTAAAAAAAAAAAAAAAAGTGGTGGAGAAGGGGAGGGTCATCAAACTCCAATTAGATCCCAAACATCAATCAGGCAACGTGGGCTGGAGCGGAGGGCACTTTTCCGTGCATGATTTTTCCCAAGGCAAGTGTCTGGTACAGCGGGATTTCGCCACGGAAAATCAGCAAATGCTCCTTCTGGAGAAATCTGGTTATTCGCCTGCGGTGAGACTGATGAAAGCCCTCAGCAATCTGGAAGCCTGGGGGATTTTTTCCAGAAGCCGGAAAACCTGAGCAAAACAATCTTTTCTTTTACCCATCTGCGGGCAAAAGCCACGTAAGATATATGAGGCTTTTCTCTGCCTCCTTGACGAGAGGACGCCGAGACTATTTTTGCCTTTTCTCAATGACTTGGTGTCACAACGCCGAAAGAGCAACTTTAGGACCGACACAGGTGCATCATATACTATGTGGTCAAGGCTACTGACGTGAGCGGGACCGGTTTCTCCCACAGCGAACGGTCTCGGGGTTCTGTACTTCGGACAGGTGTGGGCGTTCTTCTTGGGGGCTTCCTGTCCCCCTTCCGTGTCAATGTACCTGCCCACCCTGCTGTCTGTCCTCTTCCCGATCCGCCAGCGTGGGGAGCCGTGTCGGCTCCGTACCCCTCGGGCTATAGGTACTTGATAAAGGCCTATAGGATCACCGTAGCCAAACAGGTTTACATCTGGGGTAAAAGGAAAGAAAACTGTTCCAGAATGAGGGACTCCTTTGGGTACAGCTTTGTGGTGGTTGTTTTGGCCCCTGAGGGGCCTCTGGTTTTCTTCCTAGTTCCCACATGCGTTCAGAGCAGCCAAATTAGCCGTGTGACTGCAAACCACACAGTTGACATATTAGTCTGCTGGTAACTGCCAACAAAGACCCGATTGGGCCACGGATGTTGATCCCGGGACAGAGAAGCCGCAAGATGAGAAATTTCTTCCTGTCTCATCTATTCTGGTCATAGCCATACTGTAAAAAGATGTGCAATTTCTTTTTTTTTTTTTGTAAAGCATCAACCGTTTGGCATCTGTTTTAGGGAAGTTCACAAGCACATTTTCGATGACAAAAGGAATGTGTTATTTTCTTTATTTTCTTGCCAAAGAAAAGCGCATTCCGAAACACAGGCTGTTGGGGTGGGATCACATTTCAACGAGAAGTACATGTGAAAATTACGGACTCTCCGAGCAAGAAGGAGCCCAGAGAGAGGAGAAAAACAGGGAGACAGAGAGATACAGACGTGAGGCTAGATAACGCCCTGATTATCACACCTTGCGCTGCACATTTCTTAGGGAAGGGTTTCTTCAGAGCTGTTCCTGCGATTCAGTTTGCGTGGGTAGCCCTGTGTCTGATGAGAAATGTACGCGGAGAGATTTGGAATTGGGAGCGACTGCTAATTATATCGACTGGGGGGGTGGGCGGCGTACTTGAAAAGCTCGGGAGCTGGGCTCAAAGCAGTGAACAGTAACACTGGTTGATAGTTAATGCTTACCACGTGCCCTGCACTGTGCTAAGTATTTTAAGTATAACTAATTTAATTATGAATTAGCCCTGCGCAGTAGGCACTATTATTATACTGCTCTACGGAGGAGAAAAACCGAGGTCTGGGAAATGACAGAGCTGGTATTTAACCCCAGGTTTTCCTGGGGCCAAAGCTAGAGACCCTGACCACTCTACCGTACTGCATGTAAAGAGAGAGAGAGAGAGAGAGAGAGAGATCAGAGGCGTCTGGGTGGCTCAGTTGGTTAACTCTGGATTTCTGCTCAGGTCATGAACTCGAGTTGGGAGGTCTTTGCCCCCCCCCCCCCGGCCACGCCCGTGCCCACACTAAATAAATCAGTAAATAAATAAATAAATAAATAAATAAATAAATAAATAAATAAGAGAATCTGAACATCCGGGTCTCTGCCTAAAGCCCCGACGACTAGCGTTGAACGGAACCGATAGGGTGACACTAGGTTTACCCCAGAGGCCGCCGGGGCGGGGGGGGGGGGGGGGGTGGGGGGGAGGCTCGTTCCCGCAAGAACGCGGAGCCTCGTGGAAGCCAATCGAGGCCTCGGCACAGACCAGTGTGACTGTCCGAGCCCTAGAAGAGCTTAAGACAGAGTAAAGAACTGAAAGAACAAGAACAAGAAATCGCGACGCTCAGGGAAACAGCGAATTGGCTAAGGCCACTGGCTGCCGCGCTGAGAAAGGGAGCCGTGGAGAGCTGGTCCGCGCCATCGGGCACCAAGAGCACACACAGGGCATGTGACGGGCCCGCAGGTGGGGTATCAGTTCAAGAGTTGCTTTGCCCAGAGAAACAGGTTTACCGTCTCTCTTCTCCCTCCACCAGAATGTGAGTTTCTTAACCCCCCAGTGACCGCATCTTTTTTGTGCTTAATAAGTTATATACTTAATAATTAAGACGGTGCTTAATAGCTATGTACTGAATCCAGCCATGCAAGAATGAACGGCAGAGCCCAGTGGGCCAGCCCGAGGTGCTTACGGCTCGGTGTCCCCACGTTCTCCAGGCTTCAAACGCACGAGTAAGAGTCGGAGCTCCCACTGCCCTCTGTGGCAGCCATTAGGGCCACTCACCAAAGGTTCCCAACTCCCTGCCTTCCAGGCACGTTGGCAGGATCGCACTTTCCCGCCCCCTTTGAAAGGCAGGCATGGCCCCGTGACTTGTTTTGGCCAAGGAAGGGTGGCCAGAAGCTTTGAGGACCTGGCCGCGGCTGTGCAAGTCATAGAAGCATCAGGGTGGTGCCTCCTTCAGCCTGGGACCCCAAGTGAGGACTAGAAGGAGAAGAGCCAGCCAACCTACGATGGAAATGGGGCCTAAGGCATGGGCAAGAAATCAAACTACTGTCTTAAGCCACTGAAGTTTTTGGTTTTTTTTGTGGAGGGGGGAGGTTGTTACTTGAGCCCAACACAACCTTGCCTGACAGATCTGTTATCCAGCTTGCAGAAAAGCTAATCTTTATAGGAGCTTCCCTTCGCCAAGGATTCCTGGCAGGTGTTTGAGAAATGCCCACAATTTATAAGTCCACTCCGGTTGTCA
Organism: Acinonyx jubatus; assembly: GCF_027475565.1. Taxonomy (NCBI): domain Eukaryota; kingdom Metazoa; phylum Chordata; class Mammalia; order Carnivora; family Felidae; genus Acinonyx; species Acinonyx jubatus. The sequence continues at coordinate 110,433,619 of NC_069389.1, read as the reverse complement.
TTTGTCACCTCTAGGTTGAGACTACTGTTCCAGCTGTCTCTGTTGGTCGCCTCTTGCCTCCCCGGAACAACGTCCCCCAGGCTGCCGCTGTTTCGTCCCAACCCCGTCCCAGAAAATGACAAGAGAGTTGAGAGCTGGCTGTGGAGCTTTCCCGAAGGCTTGGGGATAACAGAGGATGCTACTACAGTCTGAATGTCTGTGTGTCCCCAGAACTCACGTGTTGAAATCCCAACTGCCAGTGACGATGGCATTTGGAGGAAGCAGTGGGGGGGCTTTCGAAAGTACTTGAGTCGTGAGGGTGGTACCCGTCTGAATAGGATTGGTGCTCTCTAAAAGAGTCTCCAAAGAGATCCCTGGCCTCTTGCACCACGTGAGGACACAGTGAGAGGGCACTGGCCATGAACCAGGAAGAGTTCGTCACCAGAACTCCACCATACCGGCATCTTGCGTCTGGACTTTCAGCCTCTAGAACTGTGAGAAATCAATCTGGGTCGTTTATAAGACCCCCCACGACTGCGATATTTTGTTAGAGCACCCCGATATTTTGTTAGAGCACTAAGAGAGGAATTACAATGTAGGAAAAAGAATCTTCAAGTTGGTTATTCATTATTGTATGTCCTAGGTTCTATTGGCCCGGTCTGTCGCCGAGGGCCCCCACTGGCTGGCTCTTTCCTCAGTCCCGTCACTTAACTGCCATGCCAAAGGACCAGCTCTCCTAGCTCCCACGGAGGAAAGTACCTTTCACCTTGTCTACACGCTCCAGAGGCCACCCTTGACCTTCTCTTTCAAGACCCGAAGGGAGAAGGAAAGTCTCCGCGCCTCCAGGGGAGATCGTCATCATCTCCGCAGAACTTCCACTCTGCCCCCCGCCCCCCGCAGACCCACTGTGTACATCTTCCACGGGGCACTCTGGCTCTTCATTTTCCCAACTTCTTCATCTTAGAGCAGAATCCGAGCTAGAGCTTTGCAAATCAAAAGCCCACTGAAGTGATTTTCCCCAAAGAAGAGAGCAATATTTTCCCAGCACTGAATTCTCAAAGCAAAAGTAAGAAGCCGTTGGCAGCTTTAAATAGCAGCTGGTCCCTGTCCTGGTTAGTTTTGCTTTCTTTGTTTTCTTTCTTGATGGATCCGCTCCACCAATCTTGTCCGGTGGCCTCGGCTTGAACGTAGGACCCCTGGGAAGGTGAACTGTATCTGTTGCTACTTTGTAAAGAGAGGTAAATTCACACAGGGGTTAAAATCTGGACTCTGGAGCCAGACCTCCCTTCACAGAGTGAGCGCTAAGTGTTTCCTATTACAGTAATGCCGCTGGGGTGACGTGCTGACATGTCTGGTTCCCTTTCTAGAAGCTGAGGCTGGATGGATTGCAAGGGCTCATTATCTTTAATGACCAGAGGCAGAACTAGTCCAAGGGCTGGGTGCCAATCTAAATTGCGGAGGGGAGCTAAGACCGGTACCAAAGGTACGCATCTGAGACGTGAGGCCACGGGCAGGGAGCCGGGCAAGAGACCAAGAACTGCGGGGACCAAGAGCAGGAAAGTAGAACCCAAGACAAGTTGGGGACACAGACCGTTGACAAGACCAGGGGCCTGGTGCTTGTCGTTAAGGTGTGGTGGGGGGAGGGCAGGGCCAGCCTGACCACCCTGCACTCTCCACGAGGCCTTGTAGGAGTTACTTTCCCTCTCGGCTTCCTAAAGCTCCATCAACAAAGAGAAATGTTATTCCCATAAGCCACCACTTTCCAAAGCATGCTCTGGATAAAACATGAGTTCTCGAGGAAGTTCATAGGCACATGGCAAAGCCAGTTTGGGAATTGTAGCATTCAACAAAGTTTGAAACGTGCTTCCTCACTGTATGGCCTCTCGAAGGATGTTAATATGCACTGTGAATCTGCAGGAGGGAACTAGACAGCACAGAGGCCCCCGTACTCACTCGAGGACGGAAACTTCTTTTAACGCATCATCTCTGCCTGCCATAGTTCATTATATCTATAAAGCACTCTGGGCTCATCATGATGAAAGGTGCCATGCAAGTGCAATGCAGCTTGACGTTGTAGATGGAGGGATGTAATCACACTATTAGGCCGGGAACATCAAAACCGGGACAGAAGATGTTGCAAAGGACCCAACCAGGTGGTTGATAAGGTGGAAGGGCAGAAATCAACCATGTTATCTTGGGGTCTGTGAGAACCAAGGAAGAAGAGGGCCGCGCAGGTGTGAATCAGAGGAGACAGATTCCTTCTCGAGGAGGGGAGCAAGGAGGGTTTCCCGGAGAATGGGCCATTTCCAGAGCGTTTGTCCTGTGCCAAGCCCGGTGCTGTATGCTTGATATTCAATTTTTTCAGTGAACTCTCCCAAACAAACTCACAGACAGAAATGTGAAAAACAGAATCTCATGATTCTACTTTGCAGATTAAGAAACTGAGCTTCAAGGGTGCCCGGGGGGCTCCGTCGGTGAGGGGTCCAGCTCTCGATTTCGGCTCAGCTCATGATCTCGCGGTTCATGAGATCGAGCCCCGTGTCGTGCTCTGTGCTGACAGCACAGAGCCTGCTTGGGATTCTCTCTCTCTCTCCCTCTCTCTCTGACCCTCCCCTGCTTGCTCTAAGATACATAAACTTAAAAAAAAAAAAGAAAGTGCTGGGATTCAAGCTGAGGTCAGACGGACTCCAAAATCAGTGGCCTTTGCTCTCCCCACTAGACGGCATGACCTCAACAGACCTGGGCTCAGAGCTTTCTAGCCCCTGCCTCGGTTGTACACAGTCAGGAAATTGACAAAGCGTCAATGAAAGGAAGAACGTTCTTGTCTAGAGAGCTTGGGGTGTGCCTTGTAGGGCTGGTGGGGGGGTGGGGGGGTGTTCTCAGAGCAGCAGCAGCCCCTTGAGCCCAGTCCCGACAAAAATCACCAAGGGGACAAGGAGTAGGTGGTAGGTGATGGGAGGGGGGCGTGGACTACATTCCCAACACAGGAAACAGCGTCCATATGGGAACTGTCATAAACACTTTCCAAATGAAAAAACAAACTTCTCTTCCAGCAAAAAGCCTATGTTACAGTTGCTGATCGTCCTGTTTCAGAAGGTTCAGAGACCCGACCACCAAAGGAAAATACAGCAGAACCAAAGGGGGAAAAAAAAAAACAGAAAAAAAAAACAAAACACCAAAAACCAAAGGCATCGCTAATCTGCCATCTGCACCGATGATGTAGGAAAATAAACGAGAGCTAAGCAAAACAAAACAAAACAAAAAGGCCTCAAACAAAAAAAGTCTTCTCCTGCCACAGGAGGAAAGCTCTGTCTCCCAAAGCCACGGGGTCGCGTTTTCCGTGTTTATGCTGCGGTGTGACGGGGGGGGGGGGGGGGGGGGGGGGGGGGGGCTCTTGAGTCCTGTTGGGGGCCTGTCCCTTTTTATGCCACGGGGCTCAGTCCGTCTAGAGCACTTCCCCGAGGCGGGCGGAACCGGCTCGATTTCGGAGGCGCGCGCCTTCCAAGCCACAACCTCTGAACGGCTGCCTCCTCCCGGGCCAGGAAACAGTCAATAAGGAAACACCGTCGTCGGCCCTTTGCAACTTGCGCGGAGCGTGAGGCGGTGGCGCTTCATTTCCTGATCGCTCAGGTGGAAATTGGAAAAACAATTAAGAGCAATGACTAATCCTCGAAGCGAAGCAGGTTGCCCAGCTCATTTGCAACCGTGCGCTCAGTTCTGTGTGCCAACAAAACAAAGACTGGGGGGAGTTTAGTATTTAAACCAATTAAAAGCTCGGGGGGGGGGGGCAGGCGAGGAGTCACTTTGGGGCCACGTGGTGGGAAAACATCAGTTGGAAGAGCCTGAGGAATTCCGTGAGCGGAGCCATCTGGCCCGGATCGGGATGAAGCACCCAGGACCGCCGGGGGTGGGGGTAGGAACGGGGGGGGGGGGGGGGGGGGGGGAGAGTCTGCCCGGAAAGCCATTTCAGAAGGGAAGGCTTCGCCTAGCAGGCGCTGACTTGGGCTCTGTGCTCGCCTCTCCCCCCACCACCGCCACCCCCCTGCACCCGCCACCTGCCCCCCTTCGTTCCCCCCCCTCCCCCCCGCCCACCTCCCCCATGTTCTCGCCGGCCCGCGAGGCTGGTAGCTTGAACCAACGGTAAAAGAAAAACGGACGGCCTTAAAATCCAAGCTCTGAGTGTTCGGGGCGAGAGACCTTTTGCTAAATTTCCTGTCCACCATTTGCACTTTTATGTATTTTAGGGCTACCTAGAGAGTTCTTAAAGGCCCAGATGATGAAAATCGGCCGCCCTTCTTCCCAAATGAGGTGCACAGTCCATCTGGAGAGGGCACTCACACTTTTGTATGAAGCTGTGGGCCGTAAAACGGAAAGTAAAGAATTAAAAACTGAAGCCATTTGGTAGCAGTTATAAAAAAAAAAAAAAAGGCGGAGGGAGGTAGAAGGTGGTGCAGTGGGGGCAGTTACTTGAGCAAATTCGATTTACAGAATGGATGTAATGGAGTAAACCTTTACCGAAAGTTCCTTTTCACATCCCCATGAGATATTTTCCACTAACAAATTTTTTTTTCCTCCAGGTCCCCACGCGCCTAACCGCTTACCCCTCAGCTCCCTCCCCCTGCGTTTTCCTGGAAAATCTAATAATCCTGGTGTTCCTAATGGATCTCACTTCTTAAGGTCCTCGTCCCTTTCTCCTTCAAGTTCGCTCCAACACAAGCATTCTCAGACACTCGTGCTTACAGAAGGCCGAAGGACAATCGTACCGGAACCAACTGGAAGATTCTGACGGCTCAGTCTGCTAGCTGCAGCTGTCCTGTAGCATGTTGTATATTATAACTAAGGCGCTAAGATTAAATCATTTTTGTGCATCAGTAAACAGTGTGGTTCACGGTATGCAGACAGTTGAGGAAATTCAGCTGCGGTGTCATTCCCTCCAAAAAGTCGAGCCCTGTGGAGACTTCCAGAATTAATAAGGCTCCCCGCCCCAGCTTACCCTAAAGGGTGACCGTGCCTCCGACGTCCCGTGCAATCTCCTGTATTCTAGCAAGTGGGCGGGGTTCTGTCTCCCTCTCTCTCTGCCGCTTCCCCTGCTCTCTCTCTCTCTCTCTCTCTCTTTCTCTTTCGAGAAGAAATGTGGCCCTGGCCGCAGACATCCCTGAGGTTCAATGCCGCGCAGATTTGGGGCGGCCCTCCATCTGTGTGAGCGTGCCAGGAAGCCTGCTTCATTTACGAAACAGAATGTCAACCAGCCGCCTGGCTGACCGACTGTCGAGTGTCACGGGCCTCACGACTGCTAAACAAGATGTAGTTCTCTGGGAGAAGACAATACGGGCACAGCCGGCCATGGACACCCCGGTCCCTTGGAAGTTAGGCACAGCCACGTGACTTGCGTTGGCCAGTGACGTGCGCGTCCAAGTGCTAGATGTTCACTCCGGGTAGAAGCATATAATTGCTTCCATTTAAGAGCTTCCAGAGCTCTCCTGGCCTGGCCTGGTCATCCCCAAAGCACGGTGTTAGATGAGGTCGTCGGATGCCCCGGAGGGGGGTACACACACCAAACGTGACCCAGGTTGCACGGGGAGCCATGAGTGATCAAAATAGTTTTGTTGTGTCAAACTCCTCATGTTTGGACCGTGTCTCCTATCACAGGATAGTCTGACCTCTCCTGACCAGTAGAGGTTAGAATCTGAGGCGAGAGTTCTTTTCATTCCCAGAGGTGTACCTGAGTCACTCCCCGGAGAGCCTAATCTTGATTAAAAAGCTATTTTGCCAAGTGGAAAACATGATTTAGATAAGTAATATTAGAGGCACTCTAACAGACATGTTGACCATCCAGTCCTTCCGCCTCTCCAAGGCCTAATTTTATGCCAAATTAAATAAGCAGAAAGTAATTTGCCTTAACTGACTTAGCTTAGGTCCGTGCAGAAATGCATTTGTTAAACTTTCAGCTATTATTCAAAATTGATTTTCAAAAAGGTCACTCCCTGCAGGAAGCGATGAAAAGCTGCACACAGTGTCCTTTAGATCACAGTGCGTGTGATAACGTCTGCCTGAAATCTGGTTCCGGGGCAGGAAAAAAAAAAATCTCTCCTTTGTGTTTCCGGCTTTCTTTTCTTAGACGGCTGGACTCGTTCTTCCATTTTTGCTTTGGCTGCCAGTGAGCTCAGAGCTAAATTTATTGTTCCCATTTCAAGAGTTATCATATTGCTTCCGGTCTCACATTTATCTTGTAAACTGCTCTCAAACCCCTTCAGAAGTGGTGATAGTGACGGAGGTCATGAGTGACTTTCTTTTCACGACAGCCTCACTCGCAGAGCCAGCCACCTCCCCAGAGTGAATCCTGTCCAATTCCCACGAGGCCCAGTCCCGAGGGGCCACTGCCTCTTATAGGTCGCTCTACCGTCTTCCGAGGGAGGAAGACAGTCTCGGAGGCTCCTGGATGGAGTTTGGCCTCGGGAGGTCTGGGGACTTGGTCTGTTTGATTCAGGGTAGAGTAATTAGGCCACACGTTCAGAAACCATCGAATTAGCTATATCGTAGGGACAGCGGAAGAGGACCATAAAAGGCCACGGGACATTGTACGCAATACTATTGCAAAGGAAACTCAGCCCTGGTGGAATCTGTGATTGTGGGTGAACTTGGTACCTACAGAATGGAAGGGAGAGGAAGAAGAAACAGACGAGTCTAAACCGCTACATCAAAGAGCTTTCTCCCAGTCCCAGGAAGCTCCGTCAGTCGTGCTTCTCAAAGGAGGACAGGGTTTCTCGACCTCAGCCCTGTAGACATTTCGGGTGGACAACTGTTGGGTCGTGGGGGCTGCCCTGTGTGCTGCGAGATGTTTAGCGTCCGCCCCCCCACCCCCCCCGCCCCCGGTCTCCACTCTTTACCCATGGCACTTCCCCCAAGTCAATGTCTCTAGACATTGGCAAATGACTTCCCCCGAGTCAATGTCTCTAGACATTGGCAAACGTCCCCCGGGTGGGGCGGAGTGGGCAGGATGGCCACTAGTGCAAGGCCACTGAATTGAGGCTAATCTTTCATGAGAAGCCTCTGCCAGAGTCAGCCATGGATACCCTGTCCTCTTGTCTTTCTTGTCTTTCTCATACAATGATGACAATCGTTGTTCTTGTAGACCTCCTACGCGGCACAGGCTCCGCATGCATTATCTCGATTCATCCTCCCCACCGCCCGACGAGGGCCTGTTTATCGCCAACTTACAAGTGAAACATCCGAAGGTTAGAGAAGGTCACACAGGTAGTGGGAGAGCGAAGAGACAAAGCCACACCGGCTCGGCTCTAAACCTGTGCCATCACCCACCGGTCAACCCAGATCAACAATGGTCGAGGGTACTAGTTACCCTATCTTACAAATGAATAAACGGAAGTTATTCCAACTTCAGGTGATTTACCAAGAGCATCAAGTTAGCCCTTGGCAGACCCAGGGTTCTAATCTAGATTTCCATGACTCAAAAAGACACGCCTATTCCCCCCGCTTCCTCCCGCCCTATGGATCTATTAAGTGGTTACCAGGCCATTTGTACCCTCTCCCACTTGGGTGCCAATACAGGCAAAAGGGTGAGACATCTGGAACCAATGAAGTTCAGAGATTGCACCGAAGGGAAATACCAAAGCAGTGGCAATCAGCGAAGGGAAAAAAAAAAAAAAACAACAAAACCCCGTCAGTGCTGGGGAGGCCACACAACTACCAAAGTTTGCAATGAGAAGAGACAAGGCGACTACTGCAACCATTGAGGGAACTCTTTGAGCATTTCGCCGGTAATCCTTGACCCTCACCTGCTTCACTGCACTCCCCACACAGGGGGAAAAAAAAAACCCAAAAAACCTTGCGGCCAAGTTCAAGTTTTCTTAAGGCACTTTGAGATGATCTTGCTTTACGTCTGCTACGACTGAGCCAGACCAAATCATAGTTTCTGTAATGATGATGATGAAAAGTCCATCTCGCGTGAACTCCCCACATGCCCGAGCTGGGATTTAACGTGGCAAAATTGATGTGTGAACCAGTGTTGCTATTTAATGTGGTTTCTATCAAAGTGTTCATAAAACCTGGGGCTGCAGCTGGCCTCCATTAGGTAGTTTCTTGGTGAAAGTTTTCCAAGGAAAACTTTTAACAACTTCATAAAGCCAGGCACAAAGGGCGGTGCAAAGACTGGCTGACAGACATGGGACTTTTTATCTCTGAAATGTTAAATAGGGGCTTGTTCTGTTCATTTCTGGAAGAAAAGTTGGAAGGCATTAAAGGCTACATTTGGAGCCTTGCATGATTGCATTCATTTATTCGTGTGTTCATTTGTTCGACATTTATTTAGCACCTACTGTATGCCAGGCCTTGGGCACCTACTGTATGCCAGGCCTTGGGAGGAACAAAAAGATGAACACTTGAGTTCCTGGGGACGTGAAGCTGGAGAGAGAACACAAAGCGGTCTGGCGTAAGGGTTTCACTGTTGGAATTTATAAAGCTGTCTGGGAGAGGGCCTGGTGCCAAGTAAGTGCTCAGAAAATGTGTGCTTATTCCTTCCACGTGTATAATTACATGCTAATACTTTGAGGATAATCGCTCATTTACTGCTAAAAGATAACTATCAATTTCACACAAACGCTAATGTTTGGGCCCCCATTTGGGAATGTGTGCTGTTGTTTTAAAAGGCGGGGTTTTCATCTGAACAACCGGATGCATATGTTAGTTTTGTACATCACACCATTAAACCTTCCCTGCGTGCCTATATAGTCTCTCCGCTCTCAGGAGACTTATACTCCAGTGCGAGGAAATTACATCGGTACCTTCTCAGGGCTAACGTGTAAAAGAGGCCCTTTCACCCACTCTCTTACACACAGAGACCCAGGCTACTTCCAGATTGGTATAAGCACTGACCATTCAGCCCACCAACCCTTCCGTTCAACCATCGTGCGGCACGATGCTATGGTCATTCACAGGAGCAGCTTGATCCCCTGGGGGATAAGGGAGTCAGGTTAGTCTCTGTGAAGGAGGCACTCCGGACGCTAGGTCTTGAGGATGTAGCTTGCATGGAAGTACAAAGAAAGAAGAAAGGCATTCTAGGGTGGGGATGGCCTGAGCAAAGACGCAGAGGTAGGCCCATGCCTGGCATATTTGGGGAACAATGAACAAACCAGTTTGACAGGGACGTGATTCAGGGGAATAGTGGGAAATCGGACCCACGGCGGTTAGGTTCGGATCACGGAGAACCCCAAGTTCCAGTCTAAGGTACTGCGCGAAATGGGGAGCCTATATACGTTGCAAACATTATTCTTGGGAAGATGTGGAGCAAGGAGTAACTGGCTCTTAACAGTATCATTCATTCATACTGAGTCTCAGAACTGTTTGTCCTCCCAAAGATCCCCATGCTATGGGGTCCATAGGACTATGGGGGTCTCTGAAAGAAAAGGTCTTGAGAACTCAAAGCAACACTGTACCTGGGGGATGTGACCCTGAGAAAAGGAGTTAGCATTTGCAGACGTTGTATAAGACCTTTGTACCTACGTTCTTTAATTCTCAAAAAAAAAAAACAAACCCAGAAAACAATGAGGTAGGTTCTAATATGATCCCCATTTTACAGATGAGAAAACTGAGCCTCCGATAGCAGAGCAAAATAGGATTCAAATGCTGATCTGTTTTGTTCTAAATCCTGTGACTGATCCATACCTCTGGCTGCTAGTCTTGTCAAACTCTGTGGTAAAATTCCTATTTGCCCGTTGTCCAAACATTCTTGAATGTCGGGTGTTTTGAGGTTCTAGCCAAATTAGGGGAAACAATGAGCTCAAGGGCTTCCAGAGCCATTCATTTACACAGGTCAAACTACCCCCCCCATTTGCTCAGCCATCAAAGGACACGACATCATGGATCAGAGAAAATGGTGCCACCTGGAGCCATCTGGGTGGCTCAGGTTGAGGACATATCCATCAACCGACGGGCAGACGTGGATTGGCTCTGCTCTTCTGGTAGGCTTTGCTGCCGAATTAGCCATCGGATCGCCGAAACCACAGTGAACAATTACACTCACAGGTAACCTAGTACAACATCCAAGAGTCTGCAAAGGTATACGCCTGCCCTCTGAGCCACCCGCCCCCACCCCCCACCCCCAACTTCACAGATGAGGAAACCGAGCTTCAGACTAAGGTAATGAAAAAAACGAACTTGCTCAAGGTCACATGTCTCAAAAAGTGGCAAAAGTGAGATTCAAACTCTGGTCTTTCGGCCCCAGAGGTCAATGTACCGCTCTTTAAGGGCCAAGGCATTCGTTTGCCTTCCCTTTGGCCACATAACTAGTTGAAAGACTACACAGAGGCACCAACGTAGGTGCTGTGATTTCTCAACATGCGAAACTTCCCAGCCTCTAGGCTCCTCTCTCCAGCTTCACCTGCAGGTCTCCATTGACTAGACTGACCAGGGGGTCTGGGACCACGCAGACATAGTCTACGTATCATATGGGCGGGGGGACTCCATCTCCAAGTCCCAAATGCAACAAACATGACCTTTAACCTTAAGGGAAATCCAAAACACATGGCAACCGTAAAGAGAGTAGTGGACAAATCAACAACAGGTTATCAGAGAGACAAGAATTTCCAGTCGTGTTGCACAGATGAGTCATGAACAGCCTCTGTCAAAAAACCTGGAGGATATTATAATGATATAGATAACAGCAAACACGGGAGCAAGAGAAATAGCTACCTGGTGAGCAAGGCAGAGACTCAAACGGTCGCAGAAAGTTCCAGTCATCAGACCATTCCAGTCGCTTGGCAACCTCCTCTATCACATATTTTCAGTAATGTACGTATGGAAATGCTTCTGCACACATCACTATCTATGTCCGTCAATCAGAGAATTCCTTCAGGGATGAGGACACCGGTAGATTACAGAGCCTTTGCCTTTTTAGCTCCCAGGCGAGTGGTCTGTTTAGCTGGTGAGATAAAGACCCTAATCCAGGTCCTGAGGAACCAAATTATGCAAGAGCCTCCTGCTTAACCTCCCTTAACACAGTGGTTCTCAAAACTGAGAGCGAGTCCCGCATAATCTCCCGGAGGGTTTCTCAAACCACGGGCTTCTGGGCCCCGCCCTCCGAGTTTCTGATTCGGTGGGTCTGGGGCGGGGCTCAAGAATTGGCATTTCTAACAAGTTCCCGGGTGCCATGGATCCGCCCCCCCCCCCCCCCCCGCGGCCAGTCTGGGGGCCATGCTTGGAGAACCAATACTGTAGAGCCACCCAAGCAATCGTCTGAGAACACGTCTTCAGTCTGTCTCACTCTTTTCAGGTATTTCGAGTGGCTCCCAACTGCCTACACCGCCAAAGGTCTAGCAGTTCTAATTTGTATTCCTCGGTGTAGCAAGCCGGAAGTTGAACCCGGGGGATTCATTTTAAGATTCCCAGTGGATGTCTGAAACCCTACACAGACTATGTTTTTCCCATACGCCCGTGCATATGATAAAGTTTAACTTACAAATCAAACGCAGCAAGAGATCAATAATAATAAAATAGAACAATTACAACAATATGCTGTAATAAAAGTTATGTAAACGTGGTCTCTCCCTCTCAAAACACTGCATTGTAGGTACTCACCCTTCTTGCGATGACGCGAGACGATAACATGCCTATGTGATGAGATGAAACGAGGGGAATGACGTAGGCGTTGTGACGCAGCGTTAAGCTACTGTTGACCTGACGAGGCATCAGAGGCAGGATCATCGGCTTCCGGACTGCGGTTGACTGTAGGGGTAACTGAAATCACAGAAAGCGAAACCACAGATGAGACGGAACTACCGGAAGTACATTTCTTTTGAACATACAGCTTTATTCATCAAGGATGTTGACGATATTTTTTAAAAAGCGGTGAAGCTTGGCGCAATAGTAACGGGTATGTTTCAGCTGGTTAGCCTTGTTTTGCGTGCACGTTTTTGTTAATTTGCTTTCCATTTCTTTCATATTCGGTGAATTTCAGAGGACAGTTGCATTTGTAAAATTAGGTTGAGAACAGACGTGACAACATGAGTACAATCTATGCATTTGCTGATCTCTGCTGGATATTTCCCAATATGCTCACACATGGAGCACAGACCTAATTTACAGAACTCAGCTTAACCCTCTGGTAACGCAGATGTATCATAGGTGTTTTTGACCCAGATCAGCCCTGAGCACTGATCTAGACATATGCTAATTAAGATTTCATTAATGACGAAAATATCCTGCCTTTGAGGGACGCCTTGGTAAAACTAGGGGGAGATTAAAAAGACAATTACATTTCTTAAATCAATCCCCTTGTTCTCTGTGAGATACTTGGAGGCTGATTTGGTTTAATTCCACCTTTTCAAAAAAATCTCACTTGGGGGAAAATGGGAATATAAAAGGAATGATGTCCCAAAGCAAATTTAAGCTCTCCTAACAGGGACACTGTATGGAGAAAGCAAGTAATGTCTTAAACTGTGCTGTCTGGGCTTTCCACCACCACCCCCCCCCCACCAGAAGCTGAGTTGATGAGAGAAAACCAGACGAAAATTCTATCTACACGCACAACCTGGCTTGAGTCTTAAAAGAAGATTTTACTCCATTTCTAAACAGATTGCTATCCTGGGTTTGATTTTAGCCAAACATCCGGTACTTATTCCAATGACAATGCCAATGTTCCTCAACCTAGTGACACTAGTGAGACTTGGCAACGGATTTTGACTTTGTTTTGGATTCCCTTCTCTCCAAGGAGGCTCTCCAACTCCAAATACTTTGCTAGGCAAGTGACTGCTTAAATGAGTGCAAAGCAACAGGCTTGTTGGTCTCTATGGCAGGCCATACATAATCACCGTAGAAATATATAATTACACCTGTCAACCTCATCTTGCGTAATTGATTCAATGACTAACAATGTCAGCGGCAGGCTAAGCTTTGAGGTCTCGCTGTGAGAAAATACTCATACATGGCTAAACATCTTGGTGTCTTAATTGCTTGTCATACTGCCAAGGCTCCGGTGTTGTATCTATCTCCACAGCAACAGACTGGAATAGATAAAGCACATTTAAGAGCCAAAAAGTGAATTGATCACCTTGTTTCTGTTTTATAGGCCCTTGAAGAAAATTGTGGGGTTGTCAAAAATAATCTGGCCATGAAGCCAGATTCGAAAGGGAAGTCTGAAATACCATTCTGTGCATTAAAAAAAACTGGATGCGTGCTTCATGCTTTTCAAAAAAGAATCCTCTGATTATGATTTTGAGCAGAGTGAAGCAGTCCATATGCTTGAACATGTACAAGGTACAACGTGACATGACGTTTTCATCACACGCACTGCCTTCTCAGGAGTTGCTGGAACACATTAAAATCCCTCCAACACCAAGCAGGGAAAGCACTGGAGGCTACTGGCCATTGGCCAGTAGGTGGTTTGGAGGTCTACATCATGGTTAGACAGAGGCCACGAACACGGGAGCCAAGTACACGAACCATAATCACCTGTAACGGAAATGAGGACTCATGGCTAGTTTGTAACACGATTATAGTAAGTTATTTTTGAAATTTAATGAATTGTATTCTGTAGCTGGGGCGCAAAAAGTACAGTGACTAATTGAAAAGTGTCAAGAAGCCTATAGATCATCATGCTTTACCCAAGATGAAAATTTTTTCAACGTTCATTTGTTTTTGAGAGAGAGAGAGCGTGCACGCGCACGCGCACGCGCACAAGCTGGGGAGGGGCAGAGAGAGAGGGAGACACAGACTCCGAAGCAGGCTCCAGGCTCTGAGCTCAAACCCATGAACCTCGAGATCATGACCTGAGCTGAAATCAGGAGTTGGGCGCTTAATGGACTGAGCCACCCAGACGCCCTGTGGAGAACCAGTTTTTTAAGTGTGTGTTTGGAAGGGAGCAGCATGGTTGTACATGTTAGGAATATTACTTGTCTGAACTGTTAAGAATAGAAAATGCTTCCGGAAGAATAAGATGTTGTTCCCCCCTTAATTGCATTCTCCTTGACCAGAGTATTTGATGCTGCTTATAACACAATTTCTTCGATAGTTTGCTTTTCCACTTCTCTTTCTCCAGATCCTTGGCCGGTCATTTTCCTCCTGTCAAATTAGTTGATTCTTTCCTTCTCTCACTGTCACCAACCCTATACAGGCCGTTCCAAATTACCTTCTGAATTTGCTTCCCTGCTCCCTCCAGTCCATCTTGCACTCTTCTGGGAAATCGGTCTTCTTAGTTCCACCCTTGGCGTACAAGGTTCGTCCGCTGGGTTTCCTTGCGTAGCAACCACGCCCCCCATTGTTAGTAACAGCCTCATGATTTTCCTTTGGAAAACAACTCCTCCCCCGGTGAACGCTGTCCCACCTTCCTCTGGCCAAAGGCCAGTTATGTCACCTAGGCCAAGCCAAGCAGACTTTCCATGAAATGTGACTCTTGACCCAAAGGAATGGCGCGTCCTGGGATCTGGTTTGTCCTAAGAGCAGAACGCGGAACAGTCTGTGGTCTTGGGGCTGTTGGTCTGCGCTAAGGCTTGGTTGTTTTGCATTACCTTCAGGTCTGGAAGCTATCCTAAACCCTTCTAGTGTGTGTGTGTGTGTGTGTGTGTGTGTGTGTGTGTGTGTAGCTCAAGTTAGCCACAGTCCACTTCTGTTGCTTCGCAGTGAAGAGTGCTGTCTTCACACTGGCATCAAAGGCCCTTGCCGAATCTATCCAAACATATATACCATCATTAACCAACCCAAATCCTCCGCTACGCTCCAATAAGTCTCCCTTCTCTACTCCTAACGCCGCACCTATGCTTATATCCCCCAACTCCACACGTTTGCTTTTTCCCTCCTAGGCCCACCCTTACTCCATGACACTTGACACGGATGGAGGCCACATTAGATTGGGGCATCGTATTAGGGTTGGGAAAAGACGAGATGAAGGAAACATAGGTCTAACCTGGAAGAACGGTCTCTTCTTTTTTGGCCTCCTGTCTGAAGATTCGCCAGTAGCTTCAGGAACACTGCTCTCTAGGTTCTAGGGACTTCGTTCCAATGGTCTCCCCCATTAGTGTCTCACACAGGCGAGAATTAAGACAGATCGTGTTGAATGCTGTGCTCTCATGGTGTGTTTTCTCCCCGGCAAGGTTATAGGCTCCTCAGGAAGGAGCCATCTCTTCTGATACATTTCATCCTCCCTGCCAACCACACCTATCAATCTGAGATTTTTGTGCCGTAGCGTATTGAATGAAATAATTTTTAAGACGCTAAGAAAAAATAGAGGAAGTAAATGTTCATCTAATTAATGTACATCCTTGGGCCACTCCTTTGTCAGGTAGTGTAGCATATACTACAGGTATGGGTTTTGGAGTCAGACAGACCTGAGTTTCAATTCTGATTCGGCTACTTATGAGCTGCATGTCTATACCACCAAGCCTCAGTTCCCTTACCTGTATATCAGATGACATGATGTATATTAATGTGCCAACAACAGTGCCTGGCACATAGAAAACATTTATTAAATGTTAGTGCTTTTCATTAAAATGATGATTGTCTTCTTTTTTTAATGTTGATTTTTGAGAGAGAGAGAGAGAGAAAGAGAGGGAGAGAGAGTATGAGCAGGGACGGGACAGAGAGAAAGAGGGAGACACAGAATCGGAAGCAGGCTCCTGGCTCCGAGCTGTCGGCACAGAGCCCGACGCGGGGCTCGAACCCACGGACAGCGAGATCATGACCTGAGCCGAAGTCGGACGCCCGACCGACTGAGCCACCCAGGCGCCCCAGTGATGAGTGTTTTCTTAACCAATACCCAAAACGAATTGTATTTTCTTTAAAGGCCAAATTCTGAATCCGTGGTGGCACGAGAGGCTATATTTGGTTTCCCTCAAAAACAGACATCTCCAAAAGTCATTGATTCAATCTCACAGAGAGGGGTGTTTACTTATCTGCTTACAAAGACCGTTTCTCTTTGTACCTTCCCCCAAAGATAAGTTTCCAAAGTCTGTTCTGTGGTTGTCTTACCCAATGTGGTGTTTACCACGGGCTTTAAAGTCAGAGCCTAGGTGTGAATCCCAACCCCACCAGCTGTTGGATGGGAAGGCACGGAAAAACTTCTCTGAGCCAACACTTTTTCTTATCTCTAAAGACAGAAAGGATAGCCCTTAGCTTATAAGATTACTGTGAAGATTTGATACGTATTCTGTAAGCAAAGTGTAAAAAGATAAGTTACCACCTGGAAGAAAATATCTTCAAATAATGTGTCTAAACAATTGGCTAGTATTCGGAACACATAAAGAACTCCCAATCGCCAGCGTTTTTAAAAAACTCAAAAGAGGAAATAGAGAAAACACGCAAACATTTCACCAAAGACGATACGCAGATGACAAATCAGCACTTAAAAAAGATGTCCAACATCATTCACCATTAAGGAAGTGTAAACAAAGACCACGATGAGATATCACAGTACCTCTGTCAGAATGACTGAAATAAAATATACTGATGATGCCAAATGTTGGTGACAATACAGAGAAACTAGATCACTCAATACATTGCTGGTGGGAATGTAAAATAGTCCAGCCACTCTGGAAGAAGTCTGGCAGCTTCTTATGAAACTGAACGTGTGCTATGGGCCACCATGTTACCTAAAAATTGCATTCCTGGGAGTTACCAGGAGACATAAAAACGATACCTGCACAAAAATCTATCCACAGTTGTTCCTAGCAGCTTCATGCTGGAAGCAACCCAGATGTTCTCAAAAATGGTGAATGGTTAACCAAACTGTGGTACATCCATACCATGAAATACTACATAAGGTACTAAGAGTAGTCAAATTCATAAAGACAGAACGAAGGGAGGAGGAAATGGAAAGTTGATGAATGAGCATAACGTTTCAGTTTCGCTAGATGAAGAGTTCTGGGCACTTAACACAACTGAACTGTGCACTTAAACATGGTCGTGGTGGTCCATTTTGTGTTATGTGTATTTTTACCACAATTAAAAAGTTTTAAAAAGGAACAAAATACGAAACAATGGTTTTCAAGACACCGATCCTCAAGCAACAAAGAACGGTAATCTCTCAGCGCACAAACAAGGGGAGCCTTTGGGGGCGCCTGGGTGGCTCAGTCGGTTGAGCGTCTGACTCCAGCTCGGGTCATGATCTCACGGTTCGTGGGTTTGAGCCCCGCATGGGGCTCGGTGCTGACAGTTCGGAGCCTGCAGCCTGCTTCGGATTCTGTGTCTCCCTCTCTCTCTGCCCTTCCCCCCCGAAATAAACATTAAAAAATTAAAAAACAAAACAAAAACAAGGGGCGACCTATGACTGCCATAGCTCACTGTCTGGATAAAATCTGCAGCCCTGGGAGCAAGGAAGGGAAATCGTGTTATCACTAGCCTGGGAAAAGATCCAAATTCAAAATTCAAAGGTTTAGCTTCTACTGAATGTATATAGCTCTCGTACCCTTGTAAAGTCAAAAAACAAAAAACCAAAAAAACAACCCAGAAGTCAGACCATCATAAGTTGGGGACTATCTGCATACAATTCAGTGTTTTTTAGTATATGTACAGAGTGATGCATCACCGAGCATCAATTTTAGAACATTTCGTCACCTCAAAAAGAAACCCTGTGCTCCTTAGCCATCACCGCCCTCCGCTCTCTCCCAACCCCTTTCCCACCAGACCGAGGCAACCATTAGTCTACTGTCTGCCTCTATATATTTGCCTATTCTGGATAGTTCCTATAAATGGAATCGTACAATATGTGGTCCTTTGTGACCGGCTTCTTTAACTTACCATAATGTTTTCAAGATCCATCCACATTCTAACCTGTATCACTATTTCATTTCTGGTTGTTACCAAAGAATATTCCGTTGTATAGATACACCACAATTTACTTATCCATTCGTCGGGTGCCTGTTAATTTGTGTTTGGATGCCGAACACTGTGAATTGTGACTTTTAAACAACAGATATTTTTGTTATGTCATAAATATTGTTGAGCTTTTCTCTGGGATGCACTGAAGTTAGTCGGAAATAGTTTATTCTTTCAGACCGGGCTCTTGCAACTTATTAGGCAGTCCCAGAACAGTGTTTAATCTGAGGCTAATTCTTCGCAACTACGGAGGCAAAATCCTTGACTACTCTACCAAATGCCCCATGAATTAGGAGGCTTTCCAGTCTGGCTGGTAGAAACAGTATTTGGGCCCTAGGTGAGAGGAGACCCTCCCCCTCTCCCCCACTCCCTATGTCACCGCCTGGAAATCCTCTTCAGGGAGAAAACTGGGCCAAGGATAGGGCCCACTTCATTTGTTTCCTACGACACAGGGATCTGTGGCCTTCATGGTCATACAGCGTCTTGAAAGCCATCGTTTGATTCATACACTTTGGTTTTAAAGCTGTCACTGGCCAGAGGGTGAATCCAGTCTCTTTAACCCTTCTCGGAGAGAGGCTGACGATTTCCTTCACTATCATGTCTACCCCACAGTGTTTGAGTTTTATGAAGTGAAATAATGACTCATTTCCCAATACTGTTTCTTCTTTGGCTAGGCAAGGAGAAAGTCCTCTGAGTAAGCCTGCTGTGTCACTTTAATGGTTCATAAACACAGGCGCGTACGTGTGTGCGTATCCTATGTATGCGTGCAAATGTGTAAACTCATTCGCTGTTCACAGCATCCTTTTAAAATAGAGGGCAGTAGCATCACCCATGTTAGAGAGAAGTAAATGGAAGCTCTGAGTGTTTAAGTGACTTTTTCTAAGTCATACAGCCACTATGCGGGAGGATGCTCAAATTTTCTATGACCAGATCCCATTCTTTCCATCATTACACCATGTGAACTGTCAACCTTTAAGGAAGTGAGTTCAAATCCAACCTCTTTTTCTTTCACCCATCATTATCCCACTCTTCTCCAAAGAGGAGCAATGATGATGTGATTGACCAGATTCCTGGGCAATGGATGGATCTGGTTTTCTATCATGTAATGTCTTAGGAAGATAAATAAACATAAACCCAGCTGAGACGCTAACTGCTTGATCCAGTATAATCTATCTCTGAAGAAGTCCTAACAAGTTTTAGACACGGGCATGAGGAACAAAGACCAGAAGAGACGGGATCAGACTGAAAACACGGGGCAGAAGAAGATACAAGAATGGATTGATCACTGAGCTTAGCCAGAGAATCACAGGCTAAGCAAAGTCACAGGTCTGAAAGCTGCTAGTCAATTCAGAGTAGCGATGAATTCAGATACTGAAGGCAAGAATAAGGCTGTAGGTCACATGTGAGCAGAAAAGCCAGGGTCAGGGCATGCAACGAATAAAGGTCAGGACCAAGCAAGGGGCAGAGTCCAGGTATATAGACAAGAACCAGCAAAATGAAGACACCCAAAGGTAAAGGAGGATTGGAAGTCTGAAATCCAGGGAATCTGGAACCAGAAGATCTGGAAGAACTGAAGAAGAGAATTAATAAGGGACCAGTAATCAGGAAGGACCTCAGGGGGCGTCTGGGTGGCTCAGTCGGTTGAGCGTCCGACTTCGGCTCAGGTCATGATCTCGCGGTTCGTGAGTTCCAGCCCCGCGTCGGGCTCTGTGCTGACAGCTCGGAGCCTGGAGCCTGCTTCAGGTTCTGTGTTTTCCTCTCTTCCTGTCCCTCCCCTGCTCGCACTCTCTCTCTCTCTCTCTCTCTCTCTCTCTCTCTCTCTCTCTCAAAAATAAATAAACGTTAAAAATTTTTTTTGAAAAAATAATAAGGAAGGACCTCAGCCAAGTCCATTTTGCTGTCTCTGGCCCACAACTATGATATAGGCTCCCATTAGGGAGTGTTGTGTTAACATTGGGATACTATTGAGAAGGTATATAGTTAAAGGACCCGGTGAACTACCCAAACTCTGGCCTGGCCACTCTTTCTCTCCAAAGGTCCCTTAGAGATATCTAGGTGCAAGTGAAAGAAGGAAAGAAAGAAAGAGAGAAGAAAGAAAGAAAGAAAGAAAGAAAGAAAGAAAGAAAGAAAGAAAGGAAGGAAGGAAGGAAGGAAGAGGGTGAGAGAAAGAAAAGAAAAGAAAAAAGAAAAACAAAGTAATAATTTATTATTACCTGGAATCTGAGCTCTAAATCCCAGTGCAAATGGCAAGGATGTGGCTGGAGTACATCAGGCATTTATCTCCTTTTTCCTGGGCTAGAGTTCTAAGTGGCCCCCTTCCCTAATGCAAACTCGCACTCCAGAACTTTACCATTCAAATGAGACATTAAGCCATTCCCATATCTTCTTCTACCCTATATTCCAAAACTTAGCCTGATTTGGAGGAACCTACCCTGATTTGGAGAGCACACCTCTAAGCCGCTAAGAACATGCCTCGGTGACCTTAGGTTGACAGTATCATATCATATCATATCATATCATATCATATCATATCATATCATATCATGCATAGGAAGGGCACTATGACAGTTATATACATATACAATACATGCAAATGAGTTTGAGTCCTGTGCAGAGAACGCATATGCTGAAACCATCCTTTAAATCCCAACATAGGGGCACCTGGGTGGCCCAGTGGGTTAAGGGTCTGACTTCAGCTCAGGTCACGATCTCATGGTTTGTGGGTTCGAGCCCCATGTCAAGCTCTGTGCTGACAGTAAGAAGCCTGCTTCAGATTCGCTGTCTCCCTCTCTTTCTGCCTCTCCCCCATTCTCTCTCTCTCTCTCTCTCAAAAATAAATAAAACATTTAAAAAAAAAAGAAATTCAAGCATTAAAAAAAATAATAAATCCCAACGTAAACAGTTTGTGTGTGAGGAACTCCTGTTCAGGGGAAGTACCTCTGGGATCTGAGAAAGAGACTTGAATTCCCTAAACCAGATTGCTCAAAGTATTGGAACATGCTGTCTTTTCAATATTAAAGAAGCATGACTTTGATCATGATTATTTTCATTATGAATGATTATTTCTATTACACCATCCCTCCAAGGAATGGTACCAAAGGGCTTCCTGAATTTTCTAAAATCTATTTCTAGATCTCATCAATGAAATGAACAGATACTCACATTTTATAATTAGCTGGAATAAGACCAATGCTGCCTTTAATGATATTTCTGGAATAGGAGAGCAAATGATTTTACAACAATGGAACGGTATACGTTCTGGCTTAGAATGCAGTACATATGAATTCAGAAAATAGAATGCTTTTTTCTCTCCACAGCATCATTAAGTGAGCCCTGAAGGAAGAGACAATATTGACTGATGGCAAGCGTAAACATTAGGAAAGTATTTTTCAAGTGTACCGTGTATTCTAATTGTCCAGTTACCAGTTAAGACACAGATAGAATCTTGCTTTGTAATTCTGCGCTGGCGTTGCGAATAAAATGCTGTTGGCAGAACAGCCAATGATGTGTGTTGCAAAGCGGATAGGTTTTAAAAATACAAATTAGCATTTCACCTCGTTCTTTGATGACAGGTTCGTACAAATCACTTACCTTCTATATTTAGGGACTCAGTGTATTCAGTCGGTCTGCAAAATTTATCCATCCGTGTTGACGTAAGAGAGCCAAAGATTCTCCATTGGCCCAAGAGGTAATAGACTTTTTGAAAGATTACGGGAGATACTTTCATAAGAGGAGCCAGGTCTAGGGGCCTAGAAGCTCGGGAGTGATAACGGTTACCTGCGAAGAGTATGCAACATCGCTTGTGGGTTTCCCTTTAACCTTGTGGCCCCATCTATATAAACAGTCCCATTTGTTCAACTCTCCTCAACGACTCCAGTTTAGTGTGCTGCTTCCGTCGGCCCCATGACGGATACCCTGAGCTACAGGGTGTCTGAGAAACTAAATGAAAGGTCAGAGTGAAAACTATAGAGCGTATACGGACATTGGGTCTTGTATTTTGTTTTTATCAGAAATCAAATGCCGAATAATAGAACCGACCAGTGAGGAAGCTCCCGGTCAATTGCCAGGGCTGAAAGGGCTGATCGGGAGCAAACGGGTCAAACACTCATGGAATAAGACAGGAAGCAATGA